>NC_084480.1:234955113-235264613 GCF_030035675.1 Rhineura floridana
GATGCATTGCAATAACATTAATTTGTATTATAACATTACTACATTGGGGTTAGATTATTAGGACTGAGAAGCTACTACTGCCTGAAGACGCAACCTCATTGCTCTGTTTGTGGCCCTCCAGATGTTGGATTCCAGCTCCTATTAGCCCCTGCCATTATGGCCAATAGTCAGGGATGATGGGAGCTGTAACCCAGCAACATCTGGAGGGTCAAAAGTGAACTATCCCTACTGTCCAATACCCTGAAGCTAAAGCATCTATTCCTGAAACCCTTCTGTTCTCACATTGTAGCCTCAAGCTCTTAAATTCTTTGCTACATGGACTAGAATCTATAATCTGGTTCTGTACAGTTAGTGTTCAGTGTCTCTCTTAGACCAATGTGTGCTGAGTGAACACCAAGGCACTCCCCCCAGGTTTGGAAAATCCTGCCTATGATGTCAAACGGGATGGAGTGACCCCTTATGAGGAAAGGTTCTGACATTTGGGCCTTCTTAGTTCAGAGAATAGGCAAGTAATAGGAGACATGATAGAGGTATACAAAATTATAGCCATCAATGGCTATTAACCATGATGGCTATGTTCCACCTCTGTGTCAGAGGCTTTAAGCTTCTGAATAACAGTCACTGGAATCTGTAGGGGAGGAGAGTCCCTTGCACTCAGGTCCTGCTTGCGAGTTTCCCACAGGTATCTGGTTGGCCACTGTGAGAATGGGATGCTGGACTAGATGGGCCATTGGCCTGTTCCAGCAAGCTCTTCTTATGTCCCTGTTGTACATTCAGTTGAAGGGCCTCCCATGGATCATTGTTCATTTTGGCCCTGTGTATGCCAGTGTTGTGTCCTGTTCCTGCCCCCAGACCGCAGTGTATTCATCTGAACTTCTGAACAGAGCCCACAAGCATATCAACTAGAGGTGGCATGAGGTTCAACCAAACTTAGCCCAAACATGTGATCCCCATGGGGGGAGTGAGTTCAGCACATTAAATAGGTGGTAGTGAATTTGCTGTAATTGGTAGGGGGGTTCAAATGTTTCTGGGAGCCCCCTTATCTTAAGCCAGACTTTCCCAACTAGTGTGCCTCCAGATGTTGTTGGACCACAATTACCATCAGCCTCAGCCAGTATTGCCAATGGTCAGGAAAGATGGGAATTGTGGTCCAACAACATCTGGAGGCACACTGGTTGGGAAAGGCTGTCTTAAGCAGTAGTGACTACAGTGTTTTTTTCTGTTGCCTTTCTTTAAACACTTTATTTCAGCACTAGCTATGCTGGTAGCAGCAACCCAGCTATGCTCAGTGGTCCAGACACCATTTTCTTAACCCAAAATAACTCAAACTCAGTATCATCCAGGATAATTTTTTGGGGGGTGGGGGAAATGGTAAAGCCACAACAACATAGCAGGCCCCATGCTTTTGTAAAGTTACCATGTTGTTGTTGTTTCCCATATCACTGCATCCAGTTCTGGTCTCCACACTTCAAGAAGGATGCAAACAAACTGGAACAGGCTCAGAGGAGGGCAACACGGATGATCAGGGGACTGGAAACCAAGCCCTATGAGGAGAGACTGAAAGAGCTGGGCATGTTTAGCTGGAGAAGAGAAGACTGAGGGGAGATATGATAGCACTCTTCAAGTACATGAAAGGTTGCCACACAGAGGAGGGCTGGGATCTCTTCTCGATCGTCCCAGAGTGCAGGATACGGAATAATGGGCTCAAGTTGCAGGAAGCCAGATTCGACTGGACATCAGGAAAAACTTCCTAACTGTTAGAGCCATATGATAATGGAACCACTTACCTAGAGAGGTAGAGGGCTCTCCAACACTGGAGGCATTCAAGAGGCAGCTGGACAGCCATCTGTCAGGAATGCTTTGATTTGGATTCATGCATTGAGCAGGGGGTTTGACAGTCCCCTTCTGACTCTACTATTCTATGATTCTATGACCTGAAATGATGCTGCATCTAGGTCATTTTGAAAAATAGTAGGTGGCCCATGAATAGCAGAGCTGGGTTGTTGCTGCTGCTGCAGCTCAGCACTCTCCAGCACAAGAGGTGGTGATGACATCAAGTGTTTTTTTTTTTTTAAGAAGTCAATTCCTCCAACTACTTAAAGTAAGGGGCAAATTTCAGCACACACAAACACACTCCAAGAATCAGAGACATGACCCCCAAATTCATAGTCAGCGAAAGAAGCTATGATATTAGTGTGTGCAGAGACATTTCTGTGCACTCTTAACACAAATAGGACACGTGTAAGCTCTCTCTGTGCTCTGCTTCTTCCAGGTTGCAGATCACACAGGCTATGCTACTATAATTACAAAAACCAAATCTATCCACCAAGTATTGATCATTCTTTTGCTCTAAACGTTCCTTAGCAAACAAAGTTTCCTGGGGGGAGGGTCAAGAGGGGAATGATGTTGCTCCAAAAGCTATAATTGACAAGTATGAGCACACAGAACAGCCAGTTGTTATTTTTCCAGTACACCTTATATAAACCTAAGAATTGCTCTAAACTACCTCAGATGTCCCAGGAAACCCTTTCCTCTGAGCTGTAGTAGAGACCAGCATTCTTTGCTAATACAAAATCTATCTTGCAAGCCTCGAGCAATGTAGCAGATAGATGGTTTCATTTTCATTTATTTGGGGGGAAAGGCAAGAACCCAATGAATGCACAAGCATGGAGGCCCATTAATTTTGTATGCAGTACTGACAGCTCAGGGGGAAAAAAACTTTCCAGCTATTTGCAAACAAAATGAGAATGTCTTAAAGTTTGTAAGCTTATAACATTTCGTTCTATCTTTTAAAAAAAATATTCACTGTAAATGGCAATTGAAAATAAAGTAAATGGTCATCATTTATTTATTTATTAAATTTATTAGTCTCCCATCTGGCTGGCTGTCCAGCCACTCTGGGCGACGTACAAAATAAAAACATGCAAATACATTAAAACATTAAAAATCTCAACAACAATAATAAAACTTAACTCCCCCCAAAAGCCTGCCTGAAGAACCAGGTCTTCAAGGCCCGGCGGAAGCTCATCATAGAGGGGGCATGGCGGAGATCATTTGGGAGGGAATTCCACAAAGTGGGGGCCACAACTGAAAAAGCTCTCTATCTAGTTCTCACCAGTTGAGCTGTTTTAACTGGTGGGATAGAGAAGGCCTTTTGAGGCTGATCTTGTTGAGTGGCATCCCTGATGATGTTGGAGGCGCTCCTTCAGATAGACTGGGCTGAAACCGTATAGGGTTTTAAAGGTCAGAACCAAGACCTTGAATTGGGCCCGGAAAACAACCGGTAACCAGTGCAACTCCTTCAGCACTGGAGCGATGTGATCTCACCAGTGGCTGCCTTTAATCAGGCGAGCCGCCGCATTCTGTACCAGTTGCAGCTTCCGGACCGTTTTCAAGGGTAACCCCACGTAGAGCACATTACAGTAGTCTAGGCGAGAGGAGACCAGGGCATGTACCACAGATGGGAGCAGATGATTGGGAAGGTAGGGGCGCAGCCTCCATATCAGATGGAGTTGATACAGCGCCGCTTGGCTCACAGCTGAGACCTGAGCCTCCATGGACAGCTGGGAGTCAAGAATGACTTTCAGGGGCAATTGTACCCCATTGAGCACCAGGTCAAGATCCCCCAACCTTCCCTTGTCTCCCACAAACAGTACCTCAGTTTTGTCAGGGTTTAGCTTCAGCTTATTCCTTCTCATCCAGCCACTCACCGACTCCAGGCACTTGGATAGGGTTTCTACAGCCAACCTCGGTGAAGAATGAGAGATAGAGCTGCATGTCATCCGCATACTGGTGACACTGCAGCCCAAATCTTCTGATGATAGCCCCCAGCAGCTTTATATAGATGTTGAACAGCATCGGGGAGACGATGGAGCCCTGTGGCACCCCACAAGTGAGAAGCCAAGGATCCAAAACCTCATCTCCCAATGCCACTCTCTGGTACCTACCAGAGAGGAAGGAATGGAACCACTGCAATACAGTGCCCCCTATGCCTAACCTCTTCAGAAGGATACCGTGGTCAACAGTATCAAAGGCCGCTGAGAGATCCAGGAGGACAAGGAAGGTACATTCGCCCCTATCCAATGCCCTCCTCATATCATTCACCAAGTCGACCAAGGCCATTTCAGTCCCATGTCCAGGCCTGAAGCCTGATTAAAATGGGTCCAGATAATCCACTTCCTCCAAATGCACTTGCAACTGCTTAGCCACCATCCGCTCAACCACCTTGCCCAGGAATGGCAGATTTGAGACTGGGCGAAAGTTGTTCAGATCTTGGGGATCCAAGGAGGGCTTCTTTAGAATTGGTTTTATTACTGCCTCCTTGAGAGCTGATAGCATTACTCCCTCTTCCAGGGACGTATTTACCACCATCTTGATCCCCTCGCCTAGTCTGTCCTTGCATCTCATAATGAGCCACGACGGGCAAGGGTCAAGTAAGCAAGTGGTTGGCTTTAAGGTTGAAAGCACCTTGTCCCCCTCATCAGAGGGAAGCTGGAAGCGATCCCACACCACCGGACCACCACTGGCTGCCTCTGGCTCACTCACGGTGTCCACAGCACACGGAATAGCACTCTTAATACGATCAATTTTCTCCATAAAGTGCTTTGCAAACTCATCAGAGGAGGGCTTAGCATGTTCCATCGGTTCTGGGGCAACTGGACCGACCAGGCTCCAGACCACTTGGAACAGCCTCCTGGGACAGCACTCTGTGGATGCAATAGAGGCAGCAGCATCTAGTGTGTATAATTATGGCGGCCATTCTATCAGGCTATAGAGGAGAAAGGGGAAGCAGAGCTGTTCCATCGGCTCTGCTGAGAGACCACCTGCCTTTGGCCTCCTTCAGCTACCACTGTCTCTTTCCCTGTGTGATGGATGTACCTGCTGACTAGTGGTGCCATTTTTATACAAATGGCCCTTATTTGTGTGATTTTCATCTTTAAACCTTCCTGTTGCCAGCTGTGTAAAAACAGGAGAAGCTGGCACTCTCATGAGCATGTCTACTTCATATATAGGTTTTATTCCCTAATAACTTCTTAATTGCTTTCCCTTATAATCAGCAGAATCTGATTCCACACACAGGCAGTATTTCAGGAATCTTTTGCATCAAGTTATCTGTCAATAAGCTATTTATCTGGGAGAGGGAAGGGGGTGGATAAATCAAGCCCACACTTTCCTTTTCAAAGAGTTGATCAAAATGAGAGCTGATTTTCTGACTGGGCCTATATATGCAAGAAAAGAAAGTGGCTAGCATCTAAAACCGGAAATGTTTTTTTTTTTTTAAGTCAATATCACTGGATTGTGATCCGAAAATTTTTTTGGTAATACATCCATCTTGGAAATGTCTTTCACTAAATTTTTAGACATCCAAATCATATCAATCCTCGAAAATGTTTTATGTCTTTCTGAAAAGTAAATAAATTCCTTTGCATTGTCATTTATATATCTCCAAGCATCCACCAATTCTAAATTTTCCATCAATTCGAAGCAGATCTTTGGCAATTTGCCCTGTGTCTCTTTAATATTTTTCTCAGAAAGTCTATCCATTTTTGGTGAGATTACCCCATTCCAATCACCCATGACACACCAATGGTCATATGCAAACTCTGATAATTTTTCCATAAGTCCAGTATAAAACCTTGTTTTATCTTCATTGGGGGCATAAATACCCACTATCAAAATTTTTGTACCCTGTATGGTGATTTCAACTCCCACAAATCTGCCACTATCATCCAATAATATCAATTTAGGAGACAATTGTGAGTTAATATAAAGAACAACACCATTTTTTTTTTGGATCCTGCCAAAATAAATTCTTCACCCAAATTTTTACAGATTAAATATTTAGAATCTTTCTTCCTAATATGAGTTTCTTGTAAACAAATTATATCCAATTTTAATTTTTTCAAATAATGAAATACTTTCTCTTCTGCGACGAATTAGCTCCATTTATATTCCAAGTTAGATATTTGTAATCCATTTTTAAACATGTATTTTAGAAAAGTCTGTACCTGTTGCTCCCTTTAATTCATCATCATCCTTTTCTTCCTCTACCTGTTTCTGTTGACTTTGTTTCCCAGGAATTATGTCCATGTCTTTGAGTTTATCTTCTTCCATGTCTTTTGAAGCTTTTCTCAAGAAATCCCTTGCTTTTTGAACAGTATTTAATCGATACTTCTGTTGTCTAAATGTAAAAATCACTCCCTCTGGAACATCCCATCTAAATTGAATTTTACATTGTTTGAGTTTTTCTGTGAAGAAAGCGTATTCTTTTCTCTTACGTAGAAGTCTAATAGGAATTTCCTTCATCACCAGTATTTCTTTACCGTTAATTTTGAAGACATTGTTAAAATGATGTTGCAAAACCATATCTCTGGTCCTCTTTTTAAAAAAATAAACAAGCACATCTCTTGGGATTTTTTTCATTGTTGCATATCTGGAATTAATTCTATAAACTTTATTTCAAATTCCATCCGATCTTCATCCCAGTCCAAGGATTTTACCAAGGCATTAACAATTTTCTCTCTGATATCTTCACCTGTTTCATCAGGAATTGCACGGAATCTCAAGCAATGTTTTTTATCTCTAAGTTCCATGGCAGCAATATAGTCCAATTTTTTTCCAATTCCACATTTGTAATATCTATTCTATTCTCTAAGGTTTGCACCTTATCTTTAACATTTTTTACATCCTGTGTTAGTTGCCCAATGTTATTTTTAATCTCACCCACTTCTGTTTTGATATGATCTTGTAAATCTTTAAAATCCTTTTTCATATTGCGAAATTCATCTTTAAATTGTTGTCTGTCCTGTTTCATCTCTTGTTTCATCTCTTGTTTAAAATCATTAATCCCCTCCATAATTTTCTGGAACATCTCTATCCCTTCCTGTGTATCAGTTGAACCTCTTCGCTCTAAAACTTTGGCTGCTTTCCTGGTTGTCATTCTTGAAAAAAAACCCTTTTCTATTATTAGCCAATGTTCCCAAACTTAGAGGCAAACTGTTTCTTTTTTTCCACCAGCAACAAAAGAGTTAATATTCCAGGCCTGTTAATATGATCTAACCAGCACGGTTCTTATCTCCAGCCGTTCAGGAATGTAAAACAAATCCAGTTCTCAGCATCCAGCAGTTAGTAACATACACGAACAGCAGATTCGTTCAAAAAAAATAATCCAAAATAAAAAGGAATAAAAAAATAGTCTCAGATATATTTCCTTCAAATAATCAAATCATCTTATCTAATAAGTTGCCTCTTATCCGTTTTAATCTTTGTAATTCCAAATTTAAGCCAGCTTTTTGTCATAAAAAAATAAAACAAGTTCTTTGAATTGCTCCCTTCTTCCTTAACTTTATATAAAGAGAAAAAAAAGTGTGACTCACCCAAGTTTCTGAGTTGCTGATTCGTAAACAAGTCTCTTTTACGGTAGTAATTTAAGTCAAATGATAAGATTTAGACAGAAGGAGGCTAGCTCGTTAAAAACGTTTTTTAAAAGAGAGAAAAAAAGTCTCGCTTATTTTCAGCACAGCTTGTTGGAAATCCAGACTCCGTCTTCCGCTGCTAGATATGCCTTCTTATCTCAGGGGATTCCTGATCAAATCCAGCCATCTACAGCTCAACGAAGTTTCATGGATAATCTTCGGTTCCCCTTTTATCTTAGAGAACATTTACGCCAGTCAAAGATTCCTCTTGACTGACTTTTAACTGAAAAAAGCTTCCTCTGAGATAGAGCTCCCTCAGAGACAACCACCAGCCAGCACTCCTTCCGGGAAAAAAAAATCTTGGATTTAGATGGAGACTAAATGAATCTTTATTACAGAATGATAAAATAGTGCAGGAATGTAAGAAGAAATTAAAAGAGTTTTTTGAACACAACTTACATAAAGGAACAGATGAAAATATTGTTTGGGATACAAGTAAAGCATTTATGAGGGGATATTTTATTAAATGTAATTCTGAATTAAAAAAGAAGAAACAACAGAAAATGCAATTAATCTTGGAAGAAATAAAACAAAAAGAGGAAGAATTGAAAAAGAATCCAACCAAAGCTTTTACTGTAAATCAAATTAAAATGTTACAGAAACAAGTGTCAATGTTGACAGAGAAATTGAAAGGAAATTAAACTTTGCCAAACAAAGGACTTTTGAATTTGCAAATAAACCGGGGAAATTGCTAGGATATAAATTAAGAAAAGAACGACAAAAAAATCTTATTTTAAAGATACAAGAAGGAGATGAGATGTTGACGGATAACGCAAAAATTCAAAAGGTTATTCATCAGTATTATTCAACTTTGTACAAGTGTCAGGAAATTCCCTCTGAAAAAATAGAAGAGTATATATCTAAACAGATTTGCCTAAAATTACAGATTTTCAGAGACAAGCTATTAATGGTCCTATTACGTCAAGAGAAATATCTGAGGCTATAAGTAAAATTAAATTAGGAAAGGCGCCAGGACCGGATGGACTATCAGCAATGTATTACAAATGTTTGTAGGAGGAACTCTTATTACCTTTACAGTATACAATGAATTCTATTTTGCAAGAGGGGAAGATACTGGATAGTTGGAAAAATGCCAATATAACATTAATACCTAAAGAGGAGCAGGATCTAACCAAAACAAAAAATTATCGGCCAATATCTTTATTGAATAATGACTACAAAATTTTTACAATGATTTTGGCTGAAAGAATGAAAATAATATTGCAACAATTTATTCAGGAAGATCAAGTGGGGTTTTTACCTAAAAGACAATTACGTGATAACGTCAGGAATGTTTTGAATGCGTTGGAATATCTAGAACAACGAAATGACATACAAGCAGCTTTGATTTTCTTGGATGCTGAGAAAGCATTTGATAATTTGAATTGGAAATTTATGTTTAAGGTTCTAGAGCAAATGGACTTTGGAGATAATTTCATAAAATGGATCAGATTGATTTATACATCACAGAAGGCACAGATAATTGTCAATGGGGATTTAACGGACTCATGTGAAATACAAAAGGGTACAAGACAGGGATGTCCACTGTCCCCTCTTTTATTTATTTTGGTTCTAGAAGTGCTGCTTAGAGACATAAGGCAAGACAAAAGAATTTCGGGAATAAAGATAAAAAAAGAGGAATACAAACTGAGAGCATTTGCTGACGACTTGATAATTGTATTAGAAAATCCCTTGGAAGGAATCAAAGTATTGATGGATAAGTTAAAAGAATTTGGACCATTAGCAGGATTTAAGATTAACAACCAAAAAACAAAGATGTTGGTGAAAAATTTATCTGTAAGGGATCAAAAAGAGTTAATGGAGAAGACAGATTTTAAAATAGAAGAAAAGGTGAAATATTTAGGTATTATTATGACTAATAAAAATTCAAAGTTGTTTCATAATAATTATGAAAAATTATGGACAGAGATTAAGAAAGATTTGTTAAGATGGGATAAATTACAGTTGTCATTAATGGGTAGAATATCTGTAATAAAAATGAATGTATTGCCGAGAATGATGTTTCTATTTCAAACAATACCTGTAATATCCTCTGATTTACCTGTTAAACAATGGCAAAAAGATATTTCTAAATTTGTTTCGCAGGGGAAAAAACCAAGAGTTAAATTTAAATTATTACAAGATGCCAAAGAAAGAGGAGGACTGGGATGCAACAAGCCTTGCTGAAGCAGAGCCAGCATGGCTTCCGCAAGGGAAAGTCCTGTCTCAGTAACCTATTAGAATTCTTTGAGAGTGTCAACAAGCATATAGATAGAGGTGATCCAGTGGACATAGTGTACTTAGACTTTCAAAAAGCGTTTGACAAGGTACCTCACCAAAGGCTTCTGAGGAAGCTTAGCAGTCATGGAATAAGAGGAGAGGTCCTCTTGTGGATAAGAAATTGGTTAAGAAGCAGAAAGCAGAGAGTAGGAATAAACAGACAGTTCTCCCAATGGAGGGCTGTAGAAAGTGGAGTCCCTCAAGGATCGGTATTGGGACCTGTACTTTTCAACTTGTTCATTAATGACCTAGAATTAGGAGTGAGCAGTGAAGTGGCCAAGTTTGCTGATGACACTAAATTGTTCAGGGTTGTTAAAACAAAAAGGGATTGCGAAGAGCTCCAAAAAGACCTCTCCAAACTGAGTGAATGGGCAGAAAAATGGCAAATGCAATTCAATATAAACAAGTGTAAAACTATGCATATTGGAGCAAAAAATCTGAATTTCACATATACGCTCATGGGGTCTGAACTGGCGGTGACCGACCAGGAGAGAGACCTCGGGGTTGTAGTGGACAGCACGATGAAAATGTCGACCCAGTATGCGGCAACTGTGAAAAAGGCAAATTCCATGCTAGCGATAATTAGGAAAGGTATTGAAAATAAAACAGCCGATATCATAATGCCGTTGTATAAATCTATGGTGCGGCCGCATTTGGAATACTGTGTACAGTTCTGGTCGCCTCATCTCAAAAAGGATATTATAGAGTTGGAAAAGGTTCAGAAGAGGGCAACCAGAATGATCAAGGGGATGGAGCGACTCCCTTACGAGGAAAGGTTGCAGCATTTGGGGCTTTTTAGTTTAGAGAAAAGGTGGGTCAGAGGAGACATGATAGAAGTGTATAAAATTATGCATGGCATGGAGAAAGTGGATAGAGAAAAGTTCTTCTCCCTCTCTCACAATACTAGAACTCGTGGACATTCAAAGAAGCTGAATGTTGGAAGATTCAGGACAGACAAAAGGAAGTATTTCTTTACTCAGCGCATAGTTAAACTATGGAATTTGCTCCCACAAGATGCAGTAATGGCCACCAGCTTGGACGGCTTTAAAAGAAGATTAGACAAATTCATGGAGGACAGGGCTATCAATGGCTACTAGCCATGATGGCTGTGCTCTGCCACCCTAGTCAGAGGCAGCATGCTTCTGAAAACCAGTTGCCGGAAGCCTCAGGAGGGGAGAGTGTTCTTGCACTCAGGTCCTGCTTGCGGGCTTCCCCCAGGCACCTGGTTGGCCACTGTGAGAACAGGATGCTGGACTAGATGGGCCACTGGCCTGATCCAGCAGGCTCTTCTTATGTTCTTATGATTACCTAATTTGAGACTTTATTTTGCTGCTTGTTGCTTAGTCTGGATAAAGGAATGGATTGTATTGAGGAACAAAAGATTATTGGATTTGGAGGGTCACAACCTGAAGTGGGGATGGCATGGATATCTATGGTATGATAAAGTAAAAGTTAATGTGGATTTTAATAATCATTTTATAAGACGTCATTTGTTGAAAATATGGAATAAATACAAAACAAGGTTTTTTTCGAAAATACCACTATGTGTTTCAAGTCAAGAAGCATTTTATAGAAGAGAAATGGCTGGAAAAGAGAAATGGTTAACTTATCAAGAACTATTAGAAAATGTGCATGGAGAATATATAATGAAAGAGAGAGAACAATTAATAAAGGAAGGATATAGTTCTCAATGGTTTGCCTATTTACAATTGTTAGAAAGATACAAAATGGATAAGAAAATGTATAGGTTTGAAATAAATAAATCTGATTTTGAAATAGGTTTGTGTACAAATGATGAATGTATAATTGCAAAAATGTATAAATTTTTATTGAAAATGGACATGGAAGAACAAGTAAAAGAGTGTATGGTCAAGTGGGCAAAAAAATTGGTTATAATATACAATTGGATCAATGAGAAAATATGTGGAAAAAAGGTTTGAAATTTACATTATGTTATAACGTTAAAGAAAATTTTTATAAAATGATGTATCGTTGGTACATGACTCCAGAAAAGTTGTCAAAAATGTATAGTAATGTTTCTAATGTATGTTGGAAATGTAAACAACAAGAAGGATCTTTTTATCATATGTGGTGGTCGTGCAAACAGGCAAAATTATTTTGGGCACAGATAGGTAGGATGATGCAAAAAATCTTAAAGATAAATATTCAGTCAAAGCCAGAATTTTTTTTATTGGGTTTTATGGACAAACAAAAGGAAAAGAAATATGGAAGAATAATATTATATATGATTACGGCAGCAAGATTATTATATGCACAAAAGTGGAAAATGGAATCAACACCAACAATGGAAGAATGGCTATTGAAATTAATGGACTTAGTTGAGATGGACAAATTGACATGCCTTCTCAGAGAAAAAACGACAGATATATTTCTTAAGGAATGGAAGCCTCTTTTGGATTTTTTGTTGAAAGAAAAAAATGAAATGATGATAATGGGATTTGATGATTAATTAAGATAGACTATGGAAGAAAGTGAATTTTGTATGTTTTAGGGGACAGGTTCGATATATATTATATACTTATAGCTGATCTGTAACAAATCGGAAGTCAAGTTCTTTTTTTGTTGTTGTTGTTGTATTGTTTTTGTTGTTTGATTTTGTTGTGTTTGTTTTATGAAAATTTGAATAATAAAAATTATTATATTAAAAAAAAACCGGAAATGTGAGAGGGAGAAACCAGGATGCTAGAAAAATATATTTTATTCGTAATCCAAACCCGACGCGTTTCAGCCTTGTATATTTAGGCTTTCATCAGGGGAGTAAAGGCTGATGTACAATATCTTCCAATGAGCAAAACTGCTTTCACTAATCCTGAGGCGTTCGTATTGGTGAAAGCAGTTTTGCTCATTGGAAGATATTGTACATCAGCCTTTACTCCCCTGATGAAAGCCTAAATATACAAGGCTGAAACGTCAGGTTTGGATTACGAATAAAACATATTTTTCTAGCATCCTGTGCCTATATATGCATATAGCTCTTGCACCTTTGACCTGGGGTGGAGAGCAGGGGACCATGTGTGTGGCTCCCATTTGTTACATGTAGTTTTCCATTTATGATATGCATACTTCATTTGCAAGATGCAGAATAAATTCAATTCAGTTTGCATATAAAGGCAAATATACCTAATTTGCACTTTCCAAAACAGTATATACACTGCCATATTTCAAAATTCAGACTCCTCTAAATTTTGCAATGGAATTTCCTAGCCAAAACATGTGTACAAAAATGCATGTACTGGGATAAATTGCCCATAAAAATGCATTTGTTACTGAAAATAGCACATTATTTTAGGTGAAATTGCTTTGCAAAGATATGGTACATGAGGCAGAATTACATATAAACGTGTGTATTAGGAGAAACTCACACTAAAATGGTGATGAATTTCATAACTTTTTTTTAAAGCAAATTGATGTGGAAATTGAAGAACTGAATTTCAGACTGGTAAAATGAGAAACTGAGAGAAATGAAAATTGACAGGTTTACCCCTCCTACCACTCTCTCATTTTATTAAAGAGGCAACATACAAAAATATCTGACGTGGATTGTTGGAAGCAACTTCCAAAAGCTGGGGGAAGTAGTACCAATTAATATATTTTCCATTGCAAAGCGAAAAACACTTGCAGTATTAACTTTCAATTTTTCTCCATTCACATTCTCCCCAGTATAACTTTGAGTGAAGTTGACCACAGTAATAAAAGGCATGGAAGAAAACTATAAATCTATGCCTTATGCTTCACTATTTTTTACTGGATGTAAAACTTAGTGCTGAGGGTCTGGTTAAAGACCATCTTCCTCCCTTTTCTGTGTCATAACCTGGGCTGAAAAAAGGTTTCATGAGATCCTGATTCATAGCTTCAGATGATCATACTACAATTAAAGATCCATTTGTTTCTAATAATATTTATGGCAATAAAACAAAACAAAAAGAGTCCTGATCCAATTATGGTGTAAAAACGTATATTTCCTCATTTATAGCTAACTGCAAGGAGTATATTGTTTTAAAGGATGAAGAGCTGAAAAAAAATACAGCTTTCCCAAACCATACACATTACTCAAATTTGCTAATGCTATGGCAAATTGTCAGGTTTCTCCTGATTCTCAAGTTGCCATGTGGAAGGCTTTCAGTTTGCCTGCCTTCTTTTCTGCCCCATCCCCTTTTGCCATCTGGATATTTTTTTTAAGGTCATTCACAATGCTAGAGAATGGAATAAATCTTAATCTAAAGGCATCTCAGTGTATTGGAATATGCAAAAAAAGTCTTTTCTTTTTGTTTCATAGTGACAGCAAGTGTAATTGAGCCATCTTGCTGCCTTTCCCCCCTCCCCCTCTATATTTTAGGCCGGCTTTGGATCTGCAATTATTACCTTCTGAAATGGTATTCAAAACAATCTTGGTGCTTGGCTCCACGGTCACAAAGCATACAAGCAACATGAACTCCCAATGATTGAAGTGAGTCAGAGGGCTGTCACCATAGGTTATTTGGTTGGATTGGAACATAGGAAGCTTCCTTATACTAAGTCAGGCCATTGGCCCATCTAGCTCGGTTTTGACTGCATAGACTTCCAGTCAGGGGACATTCCCAGCCCTATCTGGATGCCGGGAATTTGACCTGGGACCTTCTGCATGCAAATTAGATGCTCTACTGCTGAGCTGTGGCTCTTTACTGGAACTATTCATTAATTTGGTAACTAACTAATAGGGAAGGGAGGGAAATTTCCTTTTGTCATTAAGCAAATTGACCTATTTGCATTCCCAAGCTAATACATACTGTAATACATGCCACCCTGGGCTCCTACTGGGAGGAAGGGTGCATATAAATCAAACAAACAAACAAATAAATAAGAAATGCAATTATCTTTCAGATTTCATATGTATTCAGATCTTGCAATATAAATCATAACTTTGTTTACAGTAAAATACATTTAGAAATGTATTGACTAAGATAAAATTAGGGATGGGTGAAAATTTCTATTCAGTTTGCATTTAAAGCCAAATCTATCAAATCTGCACTTTCCGAAATGACATGGGAACCAAACCACAGCCATCCTTCAAAATGTGCACTTATCTGAATGTTGTGATGCAGTTCTCCAACTAAGCAATATTTGCACATATGCCTATGTTAGAGGAAAATGTGCATAAAAATGAATATGTTCATGAAAATAACATAAAAAAATGGATTACATTAGGAGAAACTGCTTGCAATAATGTGTACAAAACTGCATACAAAATGTGTTTTGTAGGAGAAATAGTCACTAAAATGCTGGAGGATTGCTGCAGAAATGTGGAGAACTGAATTTCAGATTGGGAAAATGAGAAACTGAGAGAACAGAAATAGATAGATCCTTCCTTCCACAGATTAAACATATATTAAATACATATTATGTGATAAAATATGTAATTAAATGCAAATTTCATACAGATTTTTTTTAAAAAAAGACTGACAGATTGATGCAGAAGCAGAACAAATTATAAATGAACACAGAATTGACAAGAACTGGAAACATACTGATCCATTCTTCCATCTCTAAGGCCTTTCAGCAGGTAAAAGTGCTGGCGTCATGGTTTATTTATTTATTTATTCTATTTGTATGCCACTTTTCCACACAAATGTGCCTAAAGTGGCTCACAACACAAAAGAAAAAAATGCATATCAATATAACATTACAATGACAGTCTAACAACTATTCAAACACAATATAACCAGACAAAATTCACTTTAATAACATAAATGTTAAAATATTTAAAATACATTATAAAATACACTATCAGAACATATGAGCCAGAGTCAGACATGAAAAACATTTTGGTACAGTGAAATATCAACAAAAATATAAGCAGCAGCCAGTTCTTCAAAAATGCCAAATGCTGGACAGAGCAAGCAGATTTCTTCAAGCCTGAAGTAAAATGTTTTCTCTCCTCCCTTGGTGTAAAGGCCTGTGTTATCAGGCAGAGAGGGAGTAGTCCAGGACAACTACAGCATGCAGACAGGGCTGGGTGAACAGTCCACCTGCCCAGCTGAGTAGTTCCAGCTGCTGCTTCCTGTCCCACAAACCTGACTGTGTCCAGCACCTGCAAGGTGTAGTGATTTCTCCTGAATGGGGTGGGCAAAATGTTCTCCAACATTCCATTTGAATCAGGGAAGCATTCCTTTATTCAGTCTTGCCCAGAGTCTTTTAGGCATCAGAAATCATCATTTCTAATCACCTGGCAGTGTTTTCATCTTTGGAGGCAGAGTCTCTACTCCAAATGACAATCCAGGTAAAGTAAACTAGGGGGCTTTAATCCAGTTTTAGTACTGTTCATTTCAGTGGAACTAAACAGACTGGTCCATCAAGTCATATTTAACTAGGCTGAACATTAAGATGCTATTCTATAAATAAAAGAGTGCTCCCACCTCATCAGTTTCAGTTGATAGTCTCCATACTCCAAAGGAGGCAAAGTGTGAAGCAGTAGCAGCATGTGTGGTGGAGCAGAGATGAGGAGCCACCCTCCCAACATCACTGTTGCTGCTGCTTACCTGGGAAGGGGTTGGGTGGGGTGGAGGCAAGATTGCAGCTGCATGGTCCCACCAGCAGGAGTACCAGATTGGTTCTGCGGGTGCATCTGTGCAGCCCCAACCTCTCCTCCACTGCACCCCATAACCATCCAGGTAAGCAGCAGTGATATCAGTGTAAGGAGGGTGGCTCCGCACACCACATGCACCATTACTGGTATGAAGTGACAAGAATATTGCAGATCGATTTGATAAAATGATGGTGTGCATTTATCTCCAGAGTTTTCCTTCCCTTTGTTCCGTTTATATTTTTTTTCTAGTCTGTGTTCATTTTATGTGGTCCTTATGTTCTATAGATCTGCTGCTGCCACAACTTCAAACTGCCCATGAAAGTTGATAACTGACAATGAAAAAAGAGGGCCACTGTAAGAATCAGAGCTTTCAGATAGGTGACAACTGAAAGAGCCTCTTTTCTTCTGAAGTCTTCAAAGCAATATTCTGACTCACAACCATCTTTGGGTTCCTTTGACAGGCCAGAACCAGAAGCATCTTTCATCTGCCACTAGAAGGGTCTTCAAAGAGGAGAAGCACAACTCCTAAATTGTTTATTTAAAAAAAACACATAGAAAACTAGCTAATGCTGCCATCCAAAGGAATGCACATTTTCTCATGGCTTGTCTTTAAATCCATCCAACTATGCCTCTCGTAATTGAAGAGCACATACGTAACCATTAACAAAAGGCAAATGCATCTTTATTCTGCCATCCATGTGTTCCCATGAGGAATTAATATTACTAATTTTTTAATTAAATTGAAAGCCCAGGTTGTTACTATTATTTTATGTTTTGTGGCAACATGATGCTAGATATTTTTATACAATGTGGACATGGAATTCTTACTGGGATTCAGTATTATGTTACACACAAATGCGATGTCCATACATTATTAGACAGCAGGACAGGGGAACTGGACTCTAATCACCACTCAGCCATGAAATTGACATGATCACTATCTGTCAGCCCAAGTTACCTGGCAGGGTTGCTGTGAGCATAAATGGAAGGAGGAAGGATAATGTATAGTACCTTGACCTCCTTGGAAGAAAGGTGGGGTATAAATGTAGTGATGAATAAATAAACAACTCATTTTTGTATAATATTCTCTTGGAAAACTCTCCCTGGCCCTAAGATGGTTCTCCTGGGATCTATCTCTAGCACTATGGTTGTGTTCTGGTCAGAGCTTGGAAAAGTTACTTTTTTGAACTACAACTCCCATCAGCCCCAGCCAGCACATGCTGGCTGGGGCTGATGGGAGTTGTAGTTCAAAAAAGTAACTTTTCCAAGCTCTGGTTCTGGTTTTATATTATTTTAACTTTCAATTTCTTCTGTGACCTTTCCAAAAAATCACATCTCCTCTGGCCCATAGACACACCTTTCAACAATCCTGTGTGAGACAGTAAGAGAGTACAGATAGCAATTTATTCAAGCTTCATGGCCAAGCAAGAATTCGAACCTGGGTCTCCCATGTCTATAGGTAATGCTGTTATACTTATGCAGCTTGCCTTGTGCTAGAAAAGCATTCTTCCAAGTCACCTGAGAGCAGGCAGAAAGTAGATGAGGATAGGAGCATATGAAAGACATGGAGAAGGCTTTTACATATCATTTCTGATAAATAATTAAAATGTAGAATCAAAAAATAGACTGAAAGCAAAACTGTGTGGGGTGGGTAGTTTAATTCCCAATGCATCAACTTCTGTACAACTCAAGCTGACACACAAAACCGATACTAATACTTTATTCCATTTTAAGGACACAATTTTAACCATGTATTTTTCCTGCTTTATTATAAATATGTCCTCCCAGTACTCTTTAAATGTAACCATGCTGAGATGCTTTCTCTCACACACACTCTTTTTCTATCCTAAGGATTGCTTGATCTTAATAAACTAAAGGAAAGCTGTGTGCAAGAGACAAATCCCAGAGAATAAACAATTAAAAATCCCTGATCTTCAGTGGTATCTAATTAATCATAACATGCCATCTCTAATTCTCAGTTTTAAAAAAGCAGCAACTACAAAGTCTGAACTGCTTGAGAAAAAGGGTATCGTCAGTCAAACATCAGAGCTATAATACCATATTTTTACTATCAGTTCTGTAATTTCCTGATAGCCAGTCAAACAAAGCAAATTGCCTTATGTGCCTTGATTTGGGATGATGAATGATTTCTACCAAGCATGATACTCAGTTTAATATAAAAATCTCCATAAAAGCCCAGCGCATTATGTGCACATTCTGTGCATTGCCATTCCACAAATGATTGCTTCTTTGATCACACCACAGCTATGCCAACCTGTTTAAAGCTCTTGTCAATAGGGATAAACAAACTCAAAGTGTGTGTCTTAGTGACAGCACAAAGCAGGCTGCAATCAAGCCTGTGTGTTTCCACAGACAACACATAAACAATAAAAGGTTAACTTCTAACCTTTTGTAATACGATAAAGCGTTGTTTTGGCAAAAACATGCAAATATATTCGCTTTTTGACTTTTCATTATACAAAAACCTATTCAGTGTACAATTTACCACCTCTCCAAAGTGTAAGACATTCAAAGGCATTCAGGGTGGGTTAATAGAGGACCATTTTTTTTTCAATCTGTCTCTCGTGTCACACCGAAAACTGAGTTTCATCCTAAAATGGCAGTAAATGTTAAATATTGCACATTTTCAGAGCAGTAGAGGAGTCGTCGTTCATAACTTCTGAAGATGTACAAGCCTGAAACATTTTCTCTGTAGTCCTCTCAGCCAGTAATCTCCACCTCAGCTATCAAAGTTGTCGCTCTTGATAGCTTTCATACTCTTCCAGATCTTTCCATCATCAGTCATCTGACCCAGTCACCTGACAAGCTCTTCACAAAAGACCTGCACTGTCTTCCTAGAGGGCAACCTGTCCAATAGACTGGTTCAGAAGCTGTAATGTATGCCAGTGACTAGTTCCTGGAGGTTTATCTCACTGATTGGTCATTTTCTACCTCTGGCCTTTCAAGCTCTGTCTTCCTGATTGAATAAAAATGGCTCCTTTTCCACAATCCATTTTACAGGTCTGCAAGCCAGTGAATTACAGAGTAAAGCAAAATGGCTTCAAAGCCAAACACCATATAAATGGCATATTGTACCTTACGTTACTTACTCACTCCCTGAATCCAAAAATGTCATGGGAGGAGAGAATGCCAAATACAAAACCGAAAGAGTATAGCAGCCTCCACCAACCTAGTGTTGTCTAGATGTTTTGGACTGCAAGTACCATCAGCCCCAGCCAGCACACCTGTAATGGCTGGGGCTCATGGGGAAGGCTGGAATATAGGGGAAGGCCCGTTTGTTTCTTTGGCTTTTTCTTGAGTCATATTTAATTGGTCTGTTGCTGGCCATTAGCTGCTTTTTAATATTGGATTTTAACATTTTTGAACCAGATGTCTGTTTTATGATGATCACTAGCTTTTTCTCCTGTACGTTATTTTGTTCTGTAGATGGCCTTCAGGGGGTTTCATCCTTAATGGGAGCCTAATAATCTTTTAAATACATAAATAAGTTTCATTGTGAATATTCATTCTGAATATGAATGACTGTACTAGATATTTTGTGATCTGGAAGTGGCAGAAGCTACATATAACATATATTGGTAACACCTAAGTACACTTAATGACTTTTGAAGTACAGAGCTCAAGCTGTTGGTCTCCCCCTCTGGCTCACTGCTGGAGCTAATACATTTCCCTTTTTACTACATTAATGAATTCTATTAATTGAGACACTTTCTCTTCTTCTAATTTTCAGGTCTCAGTAGACTTTAAACCAAAATGACTACATTTCTTTTAGAAATGTTGATCCTTATTAGGCTTATCAAACAGCTACATAAATTACATCTGTTAGTGTCTTCCTAGATAAAATTGATTTTGCCATGAATTTCAATGCCATTTGTGGGCATTTGTAAGAATAAACAAGAGGACAAAGACCTTTTCCAAATGCAGCCATCTAAACGGAAGCATTACAAATATATTAGAGTAAAGATAGATGTAACAGTTTTACAGCAAAATCCTACACATGAATATTCAGTAATAAGTCTCACTAAGTTCAGTGGGGCTTACTCCTATGTAAATGAGTATAGAATTGCAGCTTCAGAAACGTGGGGATGATTTGGAGATGGCTTCACTGCATTTAAGCCCAACATGATCTAAAAACACACACACACACGTACTGTATATACAAAACCCTCAGTTCCAAGTCTGCAGTAGAAGCTGTTTGCTGACATAAAGAAAGTGCTATTGCACTCATATCCTGCTTGTGGACTTCTCATAGGCATCTGGTTGGCCACCATGAGAAACAGGATCCTGGTCCAAATAGCCGTTTGGTCTGATCCAGCAGCGCTCTTGTTGTTTTTAATTTCAAAGTGGGGATGTGCACATGAACACATAAGCATGCTGTGATGTTCCTATATTAATGTATATATGGTAAGTGTTGGTTGTTTAGAAGATACATGGTAAGTGGAGTGAAAGAGGGGAGTGAATGGGCAGTAGAATGCGAGATGATTGGCTGAGTGTTTAAAATGGCTGAATGTATAAAAGGAAGAGTGAGAGTGGAATCTGGGGGGGGAGAAGAGAACTGAGTGGGTTGCTTGGTGGGGTTTAGAGAGTTGTTTGCCAGGAGGGAGGTGGAGTTCGGATTAGTATTGAGTAAAACCATATGCTTATGTGCCTTAAGAAGAAATCTTGTTAATCTTGTTAGCTTTGTTATCTGTAATAAATACTTAATTTGGTTTACCAAAGGCCTGATCCTTGGCTGGGGTTTCACAGACCAGAAGGGAGGGTAAGGTAATGACCAAGGCTGAAGGGGAACTGTAACAAATGGTGGCAGCGGTGAAGAGAATAACAATACCAGTATTCAGAGTCTCTGGGAATACTAGTATTGGGACGTTAGTGGTGGTTGCCTAGCAGGGGGATCTGTTGAGATCTGTGCTAGAGCGGGGAAAGAAACCATAAGAGAGAGCGGTCCGGACTGGTGGAGTCCCTGGTGGTGCCTAGTGACAGTGTCAGGAGGATGAGCTGGGCTCCTGGGGGGTTGTCAGAAGAGGATTCAAATGGCTGGCAGAGGGAGGAGGGAGAAACTCACCCTCTGTGGAGCGAAGGCGAAACAGAGGACATGCCAGAGATAGGGTCACCTAGCAACGGGGAGCCTGAGAGCCTTGAAGTTTTAGAATCCCCCCCCAGACATTCCCAGGCCCTCCCTTCTCCGCAGCTCAGAGCAAGAGGGAGGGCTGATCACAGCAGAAAGGCGGAGAGATGGTTTACCCTCAGCTCCTCCTTTATCACCCATAGGGGAATCGGACACTTCAGAAGAGGAGGAGGTGATGCCTCCCCCCTCACCACGCACATGCAGACGGTTGAAAAGACAGGAGAGAAGGGGGGGAAGGTGGGCAGTACCTGAGGGGGAGTTAAGGAGGAGCGAAAGGTTGCGCGCCCATTTAGCCCCTTCTTAAAGAACAGGCGGGAAGCAGCCCCTTGCTCTGTCAACTTTCTCCCAATGTCGCAGGACCTGTATCCCTGTATTGCTTCATGAGAAAGCGCAGTCTTTGTTGGACATTACTCTAATAAAACACGAATTAACTACAACCTCTGGTCTGGTTCCTGAGTCGCATCCTGGGCCTGACAGCTTGACAGAGCCACCTAAATCACCCTCAACGCTCTCTTCACTTGACTGGGACAAGATGTCAAAGGGAGCAGCGGGGGGGACAAACCCCACTTCTGAGACGGAAGAAGTGAAACTCTTGAGGACTAAGGTAGCTGAATTGCAGACGGATGTCCAAGCCCTGCTAGCAGCAGTCAAGGCGCTGAAGACGGATAATCAAACCTTGAAGGCCACGATAGACCAGATGCAAACAGCCCCTCCAGCTGCCGCAGTAAAGGTTCCCATTGGATTGCCCCCAAAATACGCGGGACAAAGTGATCAGTTGGCAACTTTCATGGCTCAATGTGAGTTATATCTGGATGTCAGGCACATGGAGTTTCCAGACAATGGGGCTAAAGTGGCCTTCGTGATTAGCCTCCTGGAGGGAGAAGCTGCAAAATGGGTGACTCCATATCTCGTGAGAAAAGATACTGTCTTAAGAAGGTACAGAGGATTTATACAGGAGATGACCGAGATGTTCCAAGACCCACAAAGAGCTGAAACAGTAGCGCGCCAACTAGGCGCTCTGAAGCAAGCTAAAGGGACTGTTTCCGAGTACACTAACGCTTTTAAAATTCTGTCCCAGGAAACTGGTTACAATGACGCCGCCCTGATGTTTATGTACCGGAGTGGATTAAATGCTGAAATCCTGGATGAGTTGGCCAGGACCTCCCCCCCCCCGCTGACCTACCAGGGCTCATCCGGCTATGCCTACAGATAGATCACCGGATGGAAGGAAGGCGCCTGGAAAGGAAGCAGGAGGTCCCGAGATACTCGGCCTCGGCATCTCGCAGCAAGACCCTTCCCTCTGCAGGAATGGCAGGTAATGCAGCTGAGGGACAGGGAGGGGCTAGGCCAAGACTGTCGGAAGAAGGAAAGGAAAGACGCCGCCAAGAACATTTATGCTTTTATTGTTTAAAGCCAGGCCACGTGGCCAGAGACTGTGGACTAAAAGGGGGGAAAGCTAAGCCGTCGGGAAACTAGAACACCCAGTCCACGTGCAGGCCGGTGGACTGGGGGCAGCGTTGTATAAAGGCCCCCCAACAATCCAACCTCCCTCAAAGGGGGTGTTGGTCTTGCCTATTCGGATTACAACTTCCAGAGGAGTGGTGTTTAATTCCACTGCCTTAATTGACAGTGGAGCCTCCACAAATTTTATTGATGTAAAGTTAGTCAAGCGTCATGGAATTTCCCGGTGGAAACTGAACGCTCCCCTAGCTGTGGAGACTATCGATGGGAGACCCCTGAAGTCAGGAGGGGTGACACAAGCCACGGAGGAAGTGAAACTTTAAATCCCCGGGCACGAAGAGTTCATTTCGCTATACGTGTCAGATCTCTTGAACTTTGAGGTGATTCTGGGAATGCCCTGGCTAGCAAAGCATGAACCTACAATAAGTTGGAAGGAGGCGGTGGTGTGGTTCACCTCACAGTATTGCCAGGAGAACTGTCAACCTGAAGGAATCAAGAACACCTTAGCGGGGGCAGTGCAAGAGATCGAGCAAGTGACCCTGCCGCCAAAGTATGAAGAATTCAAAGATGTGTTTGATGAAAAGGAGGCAGAGACTTTACCCCCCCACCGCCCTTACGACTGTGCGATTGATCTAGTGCCAGGAGCCAGCATTCCATCAGGGAGAATCTACTCTCTCACAGAGATTGAGAGGGAGGCCCTGAAGGAATTCCTGGATAAAAACCTGAGACGAGGATTCATACGCCCCTCACAATCCCCTGCTGGAGCGCCACTATTGTTTGTGAAAAAGAAGGGGGGGAACTCAGACCCTGTAACGACTATCGCGCATTGAACCAGATCACCATCCCCAACAGCTACCCACTGCCCCTGATCTCAGAGTTGTTGGACCGACTGCGCTCTGCAAAAATCTTCACGAAGTTGGATTTGAGAGGAGCGTACAATCTGATCAGGATGAAGCAGGGAGATGAATGGAAAACAGGATTCTTGACCACTTACGGACAGTATGAATACCTGGTCATGCCGTTTGGGCTTTGTGGAAGTCCAGGAATTTTTCAAAAATTCATGAACGACGTGTTTAGAGACTTGTTGGACACATATGTAATCTGTTACTTAGATGATATCCTGGTGTTCTCAAAGAACCAGGAAGACCACGACCAGCATGTGAAGATGGTGTTGCAGAGACTGAGAGAAAATCACCTGTATGCTAAATTAGAGAAATGTGGATTTGACCTCAAGTCTCTAGACTTCCTTGGATATTGAATGTCAGCGGAAGGCGTGGAGATGGACCCAGGGAAAGTAAGCTGTATATTGGACTGGGGCCAACCTGTCACCAAAAAGGATGTACAACGGTTTTTGGGGTTTGCCAATTATCACAGAAAGTTCATTCCAGGGTTTTCCAAATTGACAGCTCCTCTGACTGACTGTTTAAGGGGGAAGAAGAAGTTTCAATGGACAGAGAATGCCACCCAGGCCTTTGAGGAGCTGAAGAGAAGGTTCGCTTCCGAGCCCATTCTGCACTTTACTGACCCGACCCGCCCTTTCATCGTGAAAGCAGATGCTTCAGATTTTGCTATCGGGGGGGGGGTCCTTCTGCAATTAGACCAAGAAGGAAAGGAGCTGCACACCTGTGCATACTTCTCTCGGAAGTTAAAGCCTGCAGAGAAGAATTACACAGTTTGGGAGAAGGAGCTGCTGGCCATCAAGGACTCTTTTGAAAACTGGAGACAATACCTAGAGGGGGCCCCTCATCAGATCGAAGTGCGCTCCGACCACAAGAACCTGGAAAGCCTCCAAACTGCCAGAAAGCTGAACCAGAGACAAATAAGATGGTCCCAGTTCTTCACCAGGTTTAACTTCAAGATCACTTACCAAGCCCAAGCCAAAAACCAGAGAGCTGATGCCTTATCCAGACAGCCACAGTACAAAGAAAGTGAATCCAAGGACCAGCCTCAGTACGTGATCCCACCAGAGAAATTAATGTTGGGATCATGCCAGTCTTCGTGGGAAGAGGAACTCAAAAAGGCACAACAAGAAGATGCAGACGTACTAAAATATGGGCAGGAGACGGGACAAAGTCAAGACTCAGAAGTAACCTTTCACTGGAGGAATGGACTATTATGGTTCAAAACAGCCAGATATGTGCCAGAAGGAGAATTAAGGCTCAGAATCCTACGCCAGTGCCATGATTCCATCACAGCGGGACACTTTGGGATTTACAAGACCATTCAGAACGTGGCCAAGGACTTCTGGTGGCCTAAAATGCGTAGGGATATTGAAAGCTATGTAAAGTCCTGTTCTGTCTGTCTGCGGACAAAAACACAAACAGGAAAACCAGCAGGACTGTTACAACCGCTACCTGTCCCACATGAACCCTGGAAGGATCTCTCCATGGATTTTATAACTGATCTACCCAAATCCCAAGGAATGACAGCCGTTTTAGTCGTGGTAGATCTACTCACCAAAATGGCGCATTTCCTCCCTTGTGCAGGGGCCTTAGAGGCTAAGGAAACGGCCAAGTTATTCATCAAAGAAGTCTACCAACTGCATGGGTTGCCAAACAGTGTAGTCTCAGACCGAGGAACTCAGTTCACAGCCAAATTTTGGAGAGCAATGTGGAAACAGTTGCAGACGGAATTAAAACTCTCCTCCGCCCATCACCCCCAGACAGATGGGCAAACGGAATGCTTGAACGCTGTTTTGGAAAGATATTTAAGAAGTTATCTGTCCTATCAACAGACTGACTGGGTATCATATTTGCATTTTGCAGAGTTCGCCTACAACAATTCTCTACACTCCAGCACTCAACAAACCCCATTCTTCGCGAATTATGGATTCCATCCTAAAGTCTTTCCAAGCAGCTCAGAAGGAATGCTGGTACCGGCAGCTGAGGACTTCCTAAAAGAATTGCAAGCGGCGCAATTCAGTTAAACGAAGCCAAAACAGAGTACAAGCGAGTTGCTGACCTGCACAGGAAGGAGCCCCCCCCTTCAACCAGGAGACCAGGTATGGCTGTCCACCCGTTTCCTCCAGATGCCGGGCAAATGTAGAAAATTACAAGACAAAAGGGTGGGTCCTTTTGAAATAGAAACTCAAATTAATCCCGTGGCGTACCGGCTGAAGCTACCTGACACGTTTAAAATACATCCTGTGTTTCATCGATCCCTCTTGACGAAAGCTGCCCCTCCCAGTGAGCTGCAGCCGGAGGAGCCTCCTGGGTCCCCACTCCTGATAAATGAGCAGCTTGAGTTTGAAGTTGAGGAAATCTTGGATTCCAGGATCAGACGCCACAAGCTGCAGTATTTGATTCACTGGAAGGGCTATGGAGTGGCTGACAGATCATGGGAAAATGCAGATGATGTGCATGCTCCAGAGTTAGTAAAACTTTTCCATCAACGTTTTCCTCACCGCCCCAAGCCAGACAGGGGGAGGGGGGCACAGCTTGAGAAGGGGGATGGTGTCGGGAGGATGAGCTGGGCTCCTGGGGGGTTGTCAGAAGAGGATTCAAATGGCTGGCAGAGGGAGGAGGGAGGAACTTACCCTCTGTGGAGCGAAGCCAAAACAGAGGACATGCCAGAGATAGGGTCGCCTAGCAATGGGGAGCCTGAGAGCCTTGAAGTTTTAGAATCCCCCCCAGACATTCCCAGGCCCTCCCTTCTCCGCAGCTCAGAGCAAGAGGGAGGGCTGATCACAGCAGAAAGGCAGAGAGATGGTTTACCCTCAGCTCCTCCTTTATCACCCATAGGGGAATCGGACACTTCAGAAGAGGAGGAGGTGATGCCTCCCCCCTCACCACGCACACGCAGACGGTTGAAAAGACAGGAGAGAGGGGGGATAAGGCGGGCAGTACCTGAGGGGGAGTTAAGGAGGAGCGAAAGGTTGCGCGCCCGTTTAGCCCCTTCTTAAAGAACAGGCGGGAAGCAGCCCCTTGCTCTGTCAACTTTCTCCCAATGTCGCAGGACCTGTATCCCTGTATTGCTTCATGAGAAAGCACAGTCTTTGTTGGACATTACTCTAATAAAACACGAATTAACTACAACCTCTGGTCTGGTTCCTGAGTCGCATCCTGGGCCTGACAGACAGGCAGTAACCACGAGCAGGTAGGAACCTGACAGGGAGAGCCAGGGAAGGACGCCTCACATGTGGTGGCAGTAGTGGTGGGATACGAACAACATAGAATCCAGATACGAACCAAAGAGAGTCCCAAAGACACGTGGTGACAAAGGAGACTACGTCACAGGTGTTGGCTGTAGCAGTGAGATACGAATACCAGACAATCCCTAATAGTTGTGTGGCAAACAGAAATAACAAAACAAGATTACTTGTGAGAGTGACTGGCAAAGAGTGTGTGGCAAAGAGTGAGTGAACTCAAACACCACGACTGAATACATAAAAATGAAAAGAGAGGAGCTGGTGGAGAAGTGCATAACATTCAATTTACCTCACGAGGGTAAAGGGGTAGATGAATTGAGGGTAGCACTTATAGGATTTGCTACTGCCCAGCAAAAACAACCTGTCAGAGAAGAGACCCCAGAAGGATATTTAAGCAATCCCGCTTATATAGAGTACTTGAGAGAGAAGTTGATGATGGAAACTGAGAGATTGAGGATGGAAGGTGTAGACAAGGAAAAACAGAGAGAGTTGGAAGCTGAGAGATTGAGGATGGAGGCTGAGGAAAAAGACAAGCAGAGGGAGTTGGAAACTGAGAGATTGAGGATGGAAACTGAGAGAATGAGAGTGGATGCGGAGATACAAGGGGAAAGATTAAAATTGGAAAGAGAGAAGTTTCATTCTGATGAAACAAGAAAGGACAGAGATGGAGCAAAAATAAAAATTACTCCAAAGGACTTTGCTGTCTATGAGCCTGGTCAAGATCCTCAAATTTACCTCAGCACCTTTGAAAAAGCAGCTCAGTTGTGGGGGCTACCTGAAGATAAATACATGCAGTATTTATCAAACCTGATTAAAGGGGAATTGGCTGAGGTATACCAATATTTCCCCTCAGACAGGCCCATCACCTATGCTGAATTCAAAGAAGCAGTGTTTAAAAGATTCAGACTGGGGCCTGATTATTTTAGAAAGCTTTTCAGAAACTGCCAGATACAGACAGGGAGGTCTTTCGTGGACCTGGGGGCAAAACTGATGGACATATTTGGGAAATGGCTGACAAGTGCAAAAGCTCAGTCAGTGGAGGAGGTGAAAAACCTCATGATATTGGATCAATTATACCATCAGTTACCACCAGAAATAAGGCTCCTGGTCAAAGACTGTTCCCCTACATCGGTGCAGGAGGCCGCAGAGATGGCGGATCACTTCGCCTCCAACAGAACTGGCTGGGTGGGGAAAACATCAAGAGATTTTAAACCCAGACCATATAATGCTGGCAGAAGGGATGTGGTACCACAGCGAGTGAGTCCTCCAGTAAAATCTGAAGGGCACAGGACACCCCAGAGTGGATCTGTGTACCCTAAAAGTGAGGAGAAATTATGCTACAAATGTGGTAGACCGGGGCACCTACGTTTTCAATGTGAGGTTGCCAACCCCAGTAGTAATCCTGCTCAGACAAGGGCAGCGAAAACAGAGCCCAAGGCTTTAGAAACAGCGAAAAAGGTTCAGTTCTGCCAGATAAACTGGACAGAAGTAACAGACCTTGATTCAAGTCTGAGAGAGGAAGTGAGTGTACAAGGGGCAAATTATTGGGCAATGCTTGATACTGGTGCCGCTCAGACATTACTGAGGCCAGATTTAATAAAATCTGAGGTAATATTACCTAAGGAAACTGTGACTATCCAAGGAGTGAGGGGTCAACCAGAAAGTTTGCCTGTGGCCCTGGTGGATATGACTTGGAGAGGCCGAGAGGGCCGATATAAAGTAGGCATTAATGCCCAGCAACAAGAACCAGTAATACTGGGAAGGGATGTAATGGGAGCCCAAGGAAAGATCTATGTAGTGACCAGACAGCAAATTGGCAGAGAAAAAGAAGCCATATTAAGGGGGGCTGAAACAAACAGGGTGGAATCTGTTAACCAGCCTCAGGTCACCATAGCAACCACTAGCAGGCCTGCTGAAGGAGACAAACTGTATCAAGTGGTCTCTGATAATGATGAGGCAGATCAAGTCAGGGAAGAGCTGCAAAAAGATATGTTTGAAGCAGATAAAGGAACAAGCTCTGACCCAACAGATTCCTTTCACTGACAAACTGAGGAATCAAGTTGTGTGTGAGAATGGGATTTTATATAGACTGTGGATGCCTGCTGAGAGAAAGGATGAATGTGAACCAGTGAAGCAATTAATAGTACCTAGCAAATACAGAACCAGATTGCTAGAGGTAGCCCATGATGTCCCATGTGCAGGACATCTGGGAATAAAAAAGACCAAGAGGAGATTGGCTGCACACTATTATTGGCCAAACATCTCCAAAGATGTAAAACAACATTGTCTATCTTGTGGAATATGCCAAAAGGTGGGAAAAAGTGGAGTAAAGACTAAGGCACCCTTAAAGCCCCTTCCTATAATTGGACAACCCTTTTATAGAGTGGGAATAGATTTGGTGGGCCCTTTTTCCAAACCCACAAGGCATGGCAAGAAATATCTAGTGGTGGTGGTGGATTTTGCCACCAGGTACCCAGACGCAGAAGCACTAAGATCCGTGGAAGCCCCTGTAGTGGCAGAGGCTTTATTAAAAAATCTTTATGAGGCTGGGTTTCCCTCATGAAGTGCTGACGGACCAAGGCAGTGTATTCATGGGAGAAGTGATGCAGTGTATGTGGAAATGTTGTGGTCTAAAACATCTAAAGACCACTACTTACCATCCTGCCACTAATGGGCTAACTGAGAGATTCAATGGCGTTTTGAAGGGCATGATAAGAAGCTATGTTCAAGATCACCCACAAGACTGGGATGAACGGTTGGGATGCTTCTTATTTGCATACAGAGAAGTCCCTCAGGAGTCAACAGGCTTCTCACCCTTTGAACTAATGTTCACTAGAAAAGTGAGGGGACCTTTGGAACTATTAAAAAATTCATGGGAAGGAACTCTGGGAGAGTACAAAACATCTGTAGTAGATTTTGTATTGGAATTCCGCAATAAATTAACATCAATGATGGAGGTGGTGGAAAAGAATTTGAGTCAAGCACAGCAGAAGCAACGTTACTGGTATGACAGAACAGCCAGGGAACGTGTATATGATGTGGGAGATATGGTTATGGCATTCATACCCAGGAAACATGACAAATTACAGGCTAACTGGGAAGGACCATATACCATCAGAGAAAGGCTTGACACACTGACGTATGTAATCACCACAGACCAATTAAACAAAAGCAAAGTGGTTCATGTAAATATGTTGAAGCCTTACCATACCAGGAATGCACAGGTGTTGCAAGTTACCTTATTCCCTGAGGGAAGTGGGCCTGAACTTCCAGATTTGGTACAGGAAAGCAAAGACAAAGGAGGGGTAGATCAAGTGGAATGGTCAGAGGAGGTGAAGGAGGAAGTAAAAGAGGAGATTCTGAGAGTTTTGAAAACCTATAGGAATCTCTTTAGCAACAAACCTGGCCGAACCAGTATAGTTATACATTCCATTGATACTGGAGATCATGCCCCAATCAGATCTGTTCCGTACCGTGTGAATGGGAAAGTTTTGAATGAGATCAAAAAGGAGGTGGAAGATATGCTGGAATTAGGAGTGATCAGGGAATCCATCAGTCCCTGGGCCTGAAGTATTGTCCTGGTTCCAAAAAAAGATGGAACGACCAGGTTTTGCATTGATTATCGGCTAATCAATAAAATTACTGTCCCAGATGTGTATCCTATGCCTAAGGTAGACGCAATGTTAGAGTTATTGGGGGCAGCAACCATTATCTCCACACTAGATCTCTGTAAAGGATTTTGGCAAAAGGAACTAGACGAGCAATCCAGAGCCAAAACTGCCTTCAGTACACCAGATGGGTTATATGAGTTTGTGACCTTACCCATGGGACTAAGGAACTCACCAAGTTCATTTCAGAGGCTAATCAATACTGTGTTGCGAGGCATGTCAGCTTTTGCAGTGGCCTATATCGATGACGTGGCCATTTTTAGCAAGTCGGTGCCTGAGCATGTCCAACACCTGACAACAGTATTGGAGGCCTTAAGAAAAGCAGGCCTCACAATAAAAGCTAAGAAATGCCAGTTTGGACTAAAGGAAGTAATCTATTTAGGACATAAGGTGGGGAGTGGGAAAATCACCCCCTTATGGAGCAAGGTGGAGGCAATACAAGCGTGGCCGATCCCCTTCACCAAAAAACAAGTAAGGGCATTTCTGGGTGTGGCTGGATTTTATAGGAAGTTTGTGAGAAATTTTGGGGAAATAGCAACCCCCTTGCATGAATTAACAAAAAAGAAGTGTTCTGAGCGTGTGGTATGGACGGATGAATGTCAGAAGGCTTTTGATCTGCTGAAGCAAGCCTTGTGCCAAGGACCCATATTAATAGCACCAGACTATGAGAAACCATTCATTGTGGCTACAGATGCGTCGGACCTCGCACTGGGAGTCGTCTTGCTACAGGAGAGAGAAGGCACCAGACATCCAGTGGCGTACCTGAGTCGCAAGCTGATGCCGAGGGAGAAAAACTATTCATCGGTCCAGAAGGAGTGCCTAGCGGTCGTGTGGGGACTGAACAAGTTGCGCCCATACGTGTGGGGACGAAGATTCACAGTGACTACGGATCATCGGGCCTTGTTATGGTTGCAGACTATGAAAAACCATAACACTATGCTGCAGAGGTGGTCCTGGGCCCTACAGGACTATCAAGTGGACTTCCAGTTCATCAAAGGCAAGGACAATGTACTGGCTGATGGACTTTCCAGGCAAATGGCTGGGACTGCAGTGACGTGACCAGACAGAGGAACAAAGAAAGACATTTTCCCCATAGAGACTTTTATTTGTTAACGCGACGTATAAATCCTGGAACAGGAATAATACTCTGCTGTTGTTTAAGGGGGGGGGAAATGTGATGTTCCTATATTAATGTATATATGGTAAGTGTTGTTGTTTTAGAAGATACATGGTAAGTGGAGTGAAAGAGGGGGAGTGACTGGGCAGTAGAATGCGAGATGATTGGCTGAGTGTTTAAAATGGCTGAATGTATAAAAGGAAGAGTGAGAGTGGAATCTGGGGGGGGAGAAGAGAAAGAGTGGATTGCTTGGTGGGGTTTAGAGAGTTGTTTACCAGGAGGGAGGTGGAGTTCGGATTAGTATTGAGTAAAACCATATGCTTATGTGCCTTAAGAAGAAATCTTGTTAATCTTGTTAGCTTTGTTATCTGTAATAAATACTTAATTTGGTTTACCAAAGGCCTGATCCTTGGCTGGGGTTTCACAGACCAGAAGGGAGGGTAAGGTAATGACCAAGGCTGAAGGGGAACTGTAACAAATGGTGGCAGCGGTGAAGAGAATAACAATACCAGTATTCAGAGTCTCTGGGAATACTAGTATTGGGACGTTACTGGTGGTTGCCTAGCAGGGGGATCTGTTGAGATCTGTGCTAGAGCGGGGAGAGAAACCATAAGAGAGAGCGGTCCGGACTGGTGGAGTCCCTGGTGGTGCCTTGTGACAGGCAGTAACCACGAGCAGGTAGGAACCTGACAGGGAGAGCCAGGGAAGGACGCCTCACACATGCATACTCCACAAATACAATTGCACTCAGACACCCACACACCCATGCACACAAACCCCGCAAATCTGCTTGCAGAGTTTCACTACTTTTATCAATAAGGCAAGAAACAAATAAATATATTCACTAATAGGCAAAAAACCTTGTGGTTTAAGAATGTACCTATAGCCCACAGCTATTTCTATCAAACTTTAAAAAGCAGGAAAATTGGGCAGCTATAGTGAATGCACCAGGGGAGCAGGAGACCTGACCTCCTCTCTGAGATATTGTACTGCCGTACAAATTGGTCAAAATGCAAACACCATTTGGGTTGGTCTTTCACAGTCCAATCCACTTCCTGTGTAGCTTGGAAGAATTTGGTAACATGTGCCTCTGAGCATATGGTGAGTGGTGGCAACTAATATACTAATTATACTAATGATATGTGTGTGTGTGAGAGAGAGAGAGAGAGAGTGCGTGAGTAAGAGAGAGAGAGAGAGAGAGAGAGAGATTTAATATCTAAGAGCTAAATTCAGGATTAAAGTGTTACAAACAAAGTCTCATACAATCTCAAAATAACTACAACAATGTTATGAGCACAGGTCAAACAGCCACACACACTGCAAACAAAAAGTATTTGAGCTTTTGTCATTTATAAACCCATTTAATGATAGGGGGTGGGGGCAGAGCTTGGAAGATTACTTCTAAAAAGTAATAAATTACAGTTACAGTTACATGGCCCAAAAAAGCAGTAATTACTGTTACAATTACAATTGCTCTGAAAGTAACTGATTACTTTGCTTTTCCTCCAAAGTAATCACTACAATTACATTTCAGTAACTTAGAAAAAAACACCTACAAGTTGCTGGCCTTGGCTGCTGCACATCTAAGTACCCTAAAACAACATTAAAAATAAACAAACACATACAGAGGTAGTAGAATAATTATTTTTATTCATAAGATAGCAATGGTGGTCTCCCTGCTGGTAAGGGTGGGGGGGAGAGAGGCTGAGGCCACTACTCAGATCTCTGCATGTCAAACCAAGTGCAACCCCCCATACTTAGCCAGCCAGCATAATCTCTCTCACTTAACCACCTCCCAGACCCTGCCCTGCCACCAACTAAGGAACACACACCCAAGCACACATTTTCCCCTGAGATGCAAAAAAGTTAAAATACTGCAAATGCAGCACAGTAGCCAAGAGAGGGTGGTGGAGGCCAGTTTGCCAAGTACAAACACAGTACTCTCTCTCTCTCTCTCTCTCTCTCTCTCTCAGACACACACACACACACACACACGCTTTGTCATCTTTCACCTCCACAGTTCTTTATCTCCATTCTGCTGCTGCCTCCTTCTCCTCCTTTATCCATGTTCTTCACCTCCAGCTCCTTTTCCCCTCCACTCCATTCTTCACCACCACTATCTGTTTTTTTAAATAATTGTTTTCTCCACTCCATCCCGTCTCACTCTCCGCCTCCTCCCTCGTCGCCTCCTACCCATCCACAGAGCATGAGGAAAGAGCGACACTGCACAGAAGCCCAGTTTGAGGCACATGATTTTCATCCACAAATCAGGGGAGCAGAAGACTTCCCCTGCTCCCCCCCCAAGTAATGCCCAAAAGTAATTCTGGAAACGTTACAATTACTTCACAAAAGTAGTAAAATTACTCCTAGTTCTATTACAATCAAAATGTAAAGGAATTACCCACTCGTTACTCAAAAATGTAATGAATTACAAGTAATTTGTTACTTGTATCTAGTTACTTCCAACCTCTGGGTGGGGGGTGGCAGGGCGATTGAGCCAACAGAAAGAGCAGGCTGTGGGAGACAGCAGGAGTGGGAACACACACACACATCACCGTCACTCACCTCCATTCTGCTGCTGCCTTCTCTGTCATCCTTGCCCTGTGCCTTTCTCCCTCCACCATCCATTTCTCTCTCTCTCTCTCTCCTAACTGTCTGGCTGTCCATTTCCTCCCTCGTGCTTCCTTACATAGAGCACGAGGGAAGAACAACGCTGACCAGAAGGCCAGTGTGAGTCACATGTAGGGCTGCCATATTCCAATTCCACAAATCCGGGCAGGCTGATTAGCACATTATGCAAATTATGCAAATTAGTTGCATAATTTGCATAGTATGCAAATAATGTCCTGATTAGGCAAATTAATCATATTAAAAGTTGCATTGGCCAGTTTTGTTTTGTGCCTAACAATTACCACCAAAAATTGGTGGAGGATTTGAAGATTTTAAAAAATCCTTCATTTTCAACCTTAAATGCCTATTATGGAATATTTATTTATTAAGAGGATTTATATCCTGCCTCTCCACTGTTAAAAATGGAGTTCAGGGCAGCTTACAAATATAAAAACAATAAAAATGCACAATCAATGTAAAAACAATAAAAACATAACAAACGAAACAAGTCAATACAGCACTATAAAAATCATACAACTTTTAACGCAGATAGAAATCAAGATTTCAATATTATCAGCTCTGTCAATCATCTTATCTAAAGGGAGCATGTCTGAGCATGTAAGAAGTGTCTTTAATACACCGATTCTCACATATCCGATCAGAGAGAGGGTAAATGGAGCCTTCTATGATAAAGGCTGGAACATGATGGAAACCTGGGTGATGGCACCTCTTTTTTTTAAAAGAGAATAAAAATGCAGTGAATTCTAGAGACCTGGCAAGCTGTGGTAGCATTAGACAGGGTAGCTGTTCCATTCCTTAAGGGGGGGAAGGTTACACCCCCCACTGCATTGAATATATGCATAGAGAGAGGGAGCGCCTCTGTGTGTATGTATATATACACATGCATATAGGTATACGTGCACACACACACACACACACACATCCATCCGTGGGGAGATGGAAGTAGGGTGATCTTTGGTGGAGAGATGCCTGCAAGTCATTTTGAAGAAGGGTATGTATCAAAAAAATACTTTTTAGCCTTTTCTGAATTGCTGAACAGAGGCTCCGTCAGGCAACAGGGTGAGTGAGGCTGCATTCCAATGCAACTTTATTTAGGAGTAAGCACCATTTAACAAGGTGGGTACAGGGCTGAAAAATGCAAATGCTAGTATCACTGCCTTTTCTACAGAGAGGTTTGCTTTTATATCTTTTATCTGTTCAGGGGAGGGAGTGTTTAGTGGAATCAAACCCTTTTATTCCATCCTCAATGATGATAGGCAGACCCTCCCATTGCTTTCACCACTTAAGACACATATCCTGAGAAACAGGCAACTGAGATGAAAGCTGCTTCTCCTTGCTGACACAACCAGAAATTGTATGGGTAAGGGGTGGAGCAGCTGCATGTGCTGATCAAGTGGGCATGTGCAGTTTTCTAACCTGCTAGATTCTGCAGATGCAGCAGGCAAGCAAACTAAAATTCTTCAATTTTCCAGGACAGCTGTAGTGTCTCTCATTGGCTAAGAACAATGGAAGGCGGAAATTAGGGTTGCCAGGTCAGAAGCATCCCAAACCCTGAAATTTCAGGGGCGGGCCAGAGGAGGTACTCCTGAGTGATGTCAGGGGGTGCGCCTGAGTGATGTCACAGAGATGAGCCCCAGTGCTGCCATTAAGCATGATACATTAAGCATCAATCACAGTTGTTTAGAGCATTCAATGAAGAAAAAACATTTTTCTGATTGGAAATTAAGATAGAAATCTTAGCTAAAATATGAAGCCCGGGTAGGAAACATTTAATCTAGCCCATTTGCTTTCAGCAAGAAGGGTTTAAGTGCCCCCAGGCCAGTCACCAGAAGGCCACTGTAGAAGAAAGGAGCCTAGTGTTGTGGAGATGTTAGATGGGAACACTCAGGAGTAAAGATGGATGTCCCTGAAGTCAGCAATTCTAAACACACTTACTAATGGACTAAGCACCACAGAACTCAACAAGACTTACTTCTGAGTAGATATAGTATGGATTGTGATCCTAGTATCCAGTCAGCCAAGGTCACAGAAATCCCCATGCAGCACAACGTGACCTGGGGACTTCAGTTAATGCAGAATGCTGGAGCACGATTGCTGACATGAGTGAGATCCTATCAGCACATTACACCTCTGCTCTGAAATCGGCATTGGTTGCTGATTTGCTACCAGGCCAAGTTCAAGCTGTGCTTTCCATGTTATAGGTGCCACATAATACTTGTTCTGCTCTTGTAAGAAATCAGTCCTTTTGTGTGGCAGCACCTATGCTTTGGAACTTCAGTTTTCTTGAGGCAAGCCTCTCCAGGCGTGTAGAAGCTATTGTGTTTTTAAATCTGTTTTTAACTCATTGTTAGTTTTATTATTTTGAACGTTTTAAAATATCTGTCCTTAACACTTTTGCCAATAATTTTATTGTTTTAATTCTTTCTGTAAACCGCTTTGAGATTTTTTTACAATAAAGCGGTATATAAATGTTGTAAATAAAAATACATCAATAAATGTTGGAGTCACTGTGGCCCTTGAGTCTCTTCCCACTTTTAGGAACCAAGGAATCTGCCTTATACTGACTCAGGCCATTTCGTACCATCTAACTCAGTACTCATGACGTGGACTAGCATTGGCTCTCCAGGATTCCAGGCAATAGTCTTTTCCAGGAATTGAATTTTGGACCTTGTATGCAAAGCATATGCCCTACCGATGAGCTACAACCCTCCCCGTTTAAAAAAGTATCTTTTAAAAAATTTCTTTGCAATTCACTCTTGAATGCACATCATACCTAGGGCAGATCCACACCATTTATTTATAGCACATTCAACACCCATTTGAAGCACATGAATCCCACCATAGAATCATGGGAATTTTCATTTGTTAAGGGTGGTGAGAATTATAACTGTGAGGGGGAAACTACACTTCCCAGGATTCTTTAGGGGAAGTCATGCGCTTTAAATGTGAGTTGGATGTGCTTTAAATGTGTTGATCTACTTAATCAACTTTGCCTGCATGTAAATCATTTTAATTAATTTTTCAAAATGGAAATGAGCTATAAAGTGTACTGGGTGACCATGTGCTACTCACCATCTCTCAGCCTATCCTCCCCTCAGGATGAAAACAACAGAGTACCATGACCACCCCAAGGAAGAAGGGCACACTTAAAATATAGAGGAAAAAATCATCTACAACCATAGTGTGAAATCAAATACTTATTGGGACACAGTATGAATAAATATTTATATAAACATGACTATCAAATAAGTTTATTAATTACACAATCTGTAAAGATATTTATAGTGCAATCCAGTGTTTGTTTACTCAAAAGCAAGTCCCAATGTATTTAATGGGGCTTACTAAACTGAGAAGTGTGCAGAGAACTACAGCCTCAAGTGATAAGGAACTTGTTCTTTCAACAAGCTGTTTAAGTTGAGACCTTATCCCAGTCTGAGTCTGTGTTGGAATTGCTTTTTAATATGTTTTAAGCCTTTTCTTTTTTTTAAAAAAAATGTTTTTTTAAAGCTTTTTAAAAATGTTTTCAAAGATGTTTTAATAGATTTTACAGTCTGTTTTTTATGATGTTTTAAAGTGCTTTTAGTACTTTTGTTTCCCGTCCTGGGCTCCTACTGGGAGGAAGGGCAGGATATAAATCAAATAATAAATAAACTTCATTTACCCAACCCAAAATTCAGAATCATGCCTCTTTAGGCTGTTTTCCAACTGTTTATTCTTGCTTTATGGCTATTGGATTTTAAAGGGATTTATTTCTTATTGTGAGTTGCCTCGGTTTCCAATCACCAACCCAATCACAAGGTTGTTGGAAAGACTCCACACACACACACACACACACACACACACACACACACACACACACACACACACACACACACACACACTGCAGATGTATAAATACATACAGCCCATATAATATAATAGTTTATTGTCAAACCAGTTGGTCATTGCAAAAAATCAGTATTAATTTTAAACAAATCAGTATTAGTTTCCTACATAATAAAAAAACTGTAATACCTAAGTAAGCCCTGCCTAATTGCTTTAAAACAGGACTGGAGAAGAACAGAAAGAAAGCTCCCCCCTCCATTTTTTGACTCTTTCCCACTCACCTCCATTCTGCTGCTACTTTCTCCCTCCATTGGCCATTCTCTCTCTCTCTCTCTCTCTCTCTCTCTCTCTCTCTCTCTCTCTCTCTCTCTCATGTGCTTCCTCACACAGAGCAAGCTCAGCAGAAGGCCAGTGTGAGTCACACGTCTGTTGCCCACCAATCACGGGAGCAGACTTCCCCTGCTTCCTCCAAGTAACTGGAAGGGGAGGGGGAGAGAGAGTGAAACAAAGAACTCTTTCTTCTGTGCATGCGGTACGTTATAACCCACTATAAGGCATTTTTAATAAATTAATTAAAAATAAACCCTGCTGTTTTTTTTTTATTTAAACCGATTACAGATGAAGTACTGTGTTTGGGGCAAGCTCAAGGATTTGATTAGGGATACCTTACAGTCATCTCTGATTTTTAATGAATTTCAACAGATTATGTCAATTTCTTAAAAAAAAAGTCCAAATGGCTTCTAGTTTTTTTTTTCCTCCCATGTTTCACTTTAACCTGTGGATTCTCCGTGGGGGGGTTGTGTATCATCAAGAAAACTTCCAGAGTTGTAGAGCAAGCGATTCTGAATCCAACAGTATAAGACTTGTAAGTTTTTGTTTTGAATTGGGACTATACAAAGCACCAGAAAGGTGTGAGGGTGGTATTTTCATTTAACATGGTAGAATGCGAAAAATCCCTACTGACTATAGTATACAGCCACTCTCGTGGCTGTATAATAAGTCATATGTTTTTAAAAGGCAGACCAGCCATCTCAAGGTTAGCAGAGGGGCAAAACGCATTGCTGAACAGCTATCTGTCACTCATGTTGTGGTCAGAGAAAGGCAGGCTTACGCCACCTATATCTTTCTATATAATGCCTGTCTTCACTTTTAGTGGTGAATCCTTTTTGTTTTTGCCCCTCCATTTAGTATTCAGGAACTGGTATACTTGTGATCTCATGGGTCTCCCATAACATGCAGTGGGGCCTTGTGCATGAAAGTGACATTCATAGGCTTTTTAGAGCACTCTGAAAGCCATTTAAGTCATTTCTATTTCCTAGATATCAATTAGAGGCTTGCCACCCACTTCAAGGTACAATATAAAGGTAAATTTGGAGATTTTGGGTCAAAAGATCCAGGGAGTTTGAGGAGAACAACAAATAAGTTCTCCTAGACATTCTACAAATTGGAGGATTATGGTAGTTCAACACATCTTTAATCACGATGGCCAGCAATCAAAAAATTTGCTGCCCAGTGTATTATCATAGCAGGTGGACCCACAAAACAAACCATAATGACATCTTAAGCTGGTACAAATCTATAACTGCTTCTGGATTTTTCGTTGAGAACCAGAAAATGGATTCCAAACACTATGTGTGCCTGATAAACAGGTGCTCTAAATCATGGCCTATATAAGTGTAGGTCTTCTGGGAAATCTAAAATGCCAGATGTCAATGGAGCATTTAAAATCTCCAATAAGTTCCTTCCTCTACCTTTAAAAACGTTACCCTATACCCTGAAAAATCACACCTGAGGCCACAAAATGCTGGGTGAAGAGGAGTTTGAACGGCCTTCAAAATAGCAGGCATCCTTTAAGGTAGCAGTGGGAAACCTCTGGCCCTTGGGCCAAAGGGCCATTTCAGCCAGTGCCCACTTGCCCTAAACCTGTCATATATGATGTCAGGTGCAGAGCAGGTAAACACATGGCTCCCTGCTTAAAGTGGGGTTTTGCTGCAAAGCCTCTGCAATTGCCACCTTGTCAGCCCTTGCAAAGGTACATTGTCAATGCTTGCAAAGTAAAGGAGGAAGGAGAAAAGGTTATATGCAAAACAGTAGTTCTGTCTCACAAGAACCAGGAAAATACAGAAGATAGAGGAAATTAGAAGAGCTGGAGTGTAAATATTATCAACCCTGAAATAAAAACAAAACATGTTCCTGACTGAGTTTCTCCACTGTAATTTAGAAGGGGGGCATGGAGACTGAGTTAGCAGTGCCACAGCCAAACAAATTGTGACTTCTTTATGGCTCTGTAGCAGAACTCAGCATTCTCGTTAACAATTGGAGACAATGTTTGCTATATCTGTTTACCTACGGGGACCCTATTATTATTATTATTTATTATTTATTAAATTTATATACCGCCCGACTAGCGATAGCTCTCTGGGCGGTGAACATAAAATAGTATAAAAATACAATGAATAACAAAATAATATTAAAATACAATCAACAATACAATAAACATTATTAAAATTATCTAGTCATCTGCAGAGAGCCCTGAGAGAACAAAAGAATGCCTCCACCAGCACTCTCCTTTTATTTTATCCTGGGTTCTTTTGAACCCTTTTAGACTGGTTCAAAAATAGAAGACTTTTTTTACCCTCTTGATACTGGCTGGTACCCACTGCAGATGTTCCTGACTAGTCCTGAAAACAAAAGAACAAACATGTACACAGACAAAGAAAGATGGAGGTGGGAGAGGCAAACAGGGCATCTAGCTAAAGCAGTGGTAGGGAAAGTACATCCGGCCTTAGAGATTGACCAACCAGCCCATTTCTGTTACCTTGCTGCTGCACAGGAAGAATCTTCCTTTGCAACCATGGCTTAAATTCAAAAAATGCCAAATGCTGCAAAGGAAAATCTCACTCTGCCGACACGGCTTAACGTTTCAACCATCTGATGTCATATAACATCAGGAGACAGGTGGGAAATCCTGCCCATCCATCAAAGTGGCCTGCAGAGGGTTCACCTCTTCTGAATCTGACCCTCCTACTGAATCCAATTACCCACCCCTGAGCTAAAGCCTGAAAGAAGGAAAGGCAGAAGCCGGTTCCCACAATCTGGTACTGAGGCAACATTTCTTAGAAACGAGTGGTGTGAAGGTAACAGCCAGCTGGAAAGCTAAACACACTGAACCAGAGTGGTATGGAGCAACCTCCTCTGCAGAAGGGTGACCAAAGTGAGGATAACTTGTGTATCCAGTTATAGGAAAAACTTACATTACTGCCTTGCTTTCAGATCCGCACTAGCGTTTGGTGTCATCAACCTTCTATCATTCTGTCAGCTGAACAGCATCTAAGCTCTTGACCCCAGTAGAAAAAAAGAACCAAAAATAGCAACAATCATCTTCTCCTCAAAAAGAAGGATAGATGGAACTGCAGACTGCCGTTTGTTTCATACCTTGCCAAGATACAGTTCCTAATTGCCCTTTTCAGCGTGACAAAGGCCACTTAAAAAGAGGCACTGTACTTTAATTCTTCCATGAATACAGATTTTATAGTGGTGCCCTACAATTAAGGGTCCCTCACTGTTTCCATTATAAAACCATTTGTGCGGGAGAGAAAGTAGTATCTTGGCTGTGTCAACTAATAATCAAAAAGTCTGGAAGCCATTTTTAATTTTATTTTTTAAAGCACATACAACAGCAACAACAGTTTAGTGTGCAATTCTTCTATGGGGTTTTACCTCACCTTCACTTTGAAGAATAGCAAGAATAATGCTTTTTCAGTCACAAATGCTTGTTCCAATCTATTTGGCTCTGTTTGATAACAATGGAAGTGGCTGTGTCAAGAACCAAATTAGATGTGATGTTGGAAGATTGATGATTAGACCTTTAAGTATAAGAAAATTAATAGCAGGTGTGAGAGGCCTGAATCCAATTGGTACTGCAGCAATGGGCAAGGGGTGCGTCTAAACCATGCCCTCTATACTGTTTTCCCAATTAAAATCCTCCCTCTTTCTTTCCTCCTCCCCTGTCCCCTCCTCCAAATGATGGACAGGTACAATTGTATAATACCACATACACTTACCACTCTGGTGAGAACTGATGAACACTTAATTCGCACATTTAATCAGCCTGTCTAAATCATCATGGACACATTTTGATTCATGCTTTTCCTAGTTCTTCCTAGTTCTAATAGTTATCTACTGTGTAGTTCACCAGGGATGGTGAATTTGGCCTGCATGGCCAAAAAGGTTCCCCACCCTGAACTTTTTTTCTTTTTTAAAAAAAACCCTTCCCCTGAAGATGCTATTTGGCTCATGGGTGAAAACATAGAGGTGCATGATGTAAATAGGTGTTTGCCATCAGCTGCATAGAGTCAAAGAAGCTGAAACTGAATCCAGACAAAATACCAGGATTTTGTTGATCTGGAACGTGGCCTGTCTTGGATGGGACTGCTGTGCACCAAGGTTGTAAAACACTTCCTGAATGAGATCCAGCCAGCTTCATCTCTGCTTGCTTTTTTGTGAGCAATGAAAAAAAGGTTTCTACTTGCAGCTTTTTGAGATGCCTTCTATTTGATTAGCTATTGTGTTTTATAATGGGATGTTAAGGTTATATTTTGACCTTTCTTTGGCAGTGATTATGTTTTATCTAGTTCTATGTTTTAAAAGCCTTTTATTTTCAAATCAGGTTGAGATGATGGAGCAGTGAGTATGTGGTCACCGCCACAGCTTGGAAAAATTACTTTTTTGAACTACAACTCCCATCAGCCCCAGCCAGCATGGCCACTGGACTGGGCTGATGGGAGTTGTAGTTCAAAAAAGTAACTTTTCCAAGCTCTGGTCACCGCCTACAGATGTGCAAGAAGTCTGCCCAATTCAGATTCTGTACTGAATTTTCCTTTAATTCCCTTTTCACTATATATATCCAATCAAGTTTTTTGTAGTGATTTTCCATGGTTACTTTGGAAACAGTTTTTTTCTTTAAAAAAACCAACCCACATATAAAATACTGATATTAATATTGATGTTATTGATATTTCCTTGAATGTATCAATATTTCCTTTAAAACATTGACATTTCCTTTAAAATATCAGTATTAATAGCAATGTTTTTTCTGAAGGGAAAAATGGATTGATAAAAGCAGCAGCTTGTTGACAAAGTTCAAATCAATACCAGCCTGTTAGATAGAATGAATGCTTTTGATCCCATTCCTATCACCACCACAAGTCATTGATCCATCTAGCTCAGACCATTGATCCACCTAGATCAGTATTGTCTACACTGACTGGCAGCAGCTCTCCAGGGTTTCATGCAGGGAGCTTCTCCAGCCCTACCTGGAGACTGAACCTGGAATTTTCTGCATGCAAAACAGATGCTCTGCCATGGAGCTATGGTCCTTCCCCAATGTGAATTAGTAAGGAACCTCTGTTTTCAACTCTCTTGTGTCTGGTCTGGAAGAGGGAGGTGTCACTTGCATTCAAATATCCTATGTCCCCTAAGGGAATTCATAGTTTGAGAACTACTTAGACAGAGTGTAAACGGTGGAAAGAGCCAGCCACACATCCATACATTTTCTGTATTTTGTCAAGGCAAGAGAAGTTAAGCTCAAATTCTGGCATTATGACCTCCTCATGGGAATTCTAATTAAAAATAAGTCTTCAGGCAGACGTTCTAAGGAAGGAAATCCTATGCTTTGGGCAGAATTTGATTATATGGTAAAAGTTTTCAACTCAAATTAGTGCAAATCTCCAATATAATTCAACTGCTAGAAAAAGAACTAGTTTTAATTTTGTTGAATATTGTTGGTCATATTGTTGAAGGAAGCAATGGGCTTGGTTCCAGTCCTCCTCTCTTAGCCCATTGCTTCTGATATTCAACATTAATAATGCAATCTTTAAGTTCCACTGAGGTCAATAGGTATACAATGGCACCCCAAATGAGCTGAAATGTCTCTCTTCTGAGAATTTTCTTAGAAAAAACATTGGAGAATTTACCTCTTAACCCCAAGAATTTTGGAAAGTGTCCTTTCCGTTTCACTGCTCATGAATAGTATGGAAAAAATTGGTGGCCATTTTCACTCAGTCCTAGGTAAAATGTCCCTATTTCTGTTTTGCAATTCAGACACAATAAATTGTGTCTATTGTCTTATACAGTTTATATACAATCTTGCAACACTTTTCTTCAAATTAATGCAAAGCAAAAAGCTGGTACAATGGGTTGGATCCTAAGGAAAGTTTCGCATCTCCTCTTCCACTTGCAGCCATCTAGGAACTCATAAATCTGCTCCAGAGGGTACCTCCAACCCTCTGGAAAAGGTTTCGAAGGGGCATATGATGCTGCAGAAGGGGTGTCTGCCAAAATTTTCTAGTTCCCCATTTCATTGATGAATTTTCTTGCATACAGTCACTACTTCTTTTACCTCAAAGGTGTGGGGAACCTTTGGCCCTTCAGATGTTGGTAAATGATAACTCCCATAAGCTGCAGCAAGCATGCCCAACAGTAAGGAATGATGAGAGCTGTAGTTCACCAACATCTGGAAGGCCAGTTTCCCCACATCTGTTTTATATATTCTCTTTTTTACGTGAGCATAAATATGCACCTGAATAACTGTTATTGAAGTTTGTCCCTCCTAAGTCTATCCCTAAAGTAAAATTTGAGTTGGAGACAGATGCATCTTGATAGTAGCACACATGGATCTGAATGCATGAGTACAAAGACCAAGGCACCATCGAGTATAAAACCTGCCATGCAGAGAAATTACAAGGGGTATTATAATACTCTTTTAATATTTAAATGATATGGGCAGATCCAGGTTGAAGTTAAATTCATTCTTTCTTGATTTTCTAAATGCTACTTCCCTATATTTTCTGCATAATTGCCCATCTATGCAGATACAATAACAACTATTGTGACTTCAAGCATTCTATTCAACATCCCTAAGCTTTTAAAAGGGAAACACACCTGATTCAGAAACCTGCTAGACTATTATCGAGTAAATTAATTCAGCATGTAGAAGTCAATTGTAATGGAGGGGAGACATCCTGGTGTGAAAATGAGAATGTTACAAGCATGTAAGTGTGTTCCTATTTTCATCTGTGAAATGTTGGAGAATGTACATTTGGGATGCAGCCTGATGGACTCTAGGAAGGCATCGCAGGGTCATAACATATTGTATTGTATTGTATTTTTAAATGTTTTTTATTCTATGGTGGTGGTAGTTGTTAACGTATTGTAAAGGGCTTTGATGTTTTTAACAAAACAGTGGTATAGTTTAATAAATAAATAAGATAAGATAGGGTCTCCCATTCCAGTGTTAGAAAGGGAGATGTTGAGTTTGGATGCCTCACCACAGAAATCTGGCCCAACCAATATCAGAAGGGTCACAAGGGGGCATGTTGGGAGCGAATTGAGGATGTGCCAGGTGAGGACTGGTAAATTGTTTGGCTATGAAGAATCCAAAGTCAGATTAGCCACCTGAGATATCCCTAATCCAGGCAAAGATTGAGACCAGATCAGAAACTCTCCTCCTGATTTCCCAATGGGAGGGAAAGTTTAAAAAAAAGAAAAAAGAAAAATGCAAAACAGACAAGAGTGCTCCTCTGCTCTCACTTCCACTTCATCGATGAGAGCCCAGCATAGTTTACCCACCTTCAGTTTTTTGGCCCTGCATTAGGAGAGCTGCCTTGCAGGATTATTTAACATGCTCACAATGTTTCAAATGGAAACCTGCAGCTTATCTGGTCAGTGCTTTTATGCATGAAAACATTCAGTAATGACAGGCTTTCTCCACTTGTTAAGGAATAAGATGATGTGACAGAAAAGAACAGTTTGTGATAGTGTATCTGTGATAATGACTTCAGACAAACAAGCAGCCTTGACGGCTGATGCCATCATCACCCATCATCACAGTGAATCTGGCTTAGCTCTGACTGACCAAACATTGCCCCCAAATTCCATTACCTTTGTAGAGCTACACTAGAGTTGTAGAATCATAAGTTGGACTGACAAGCAAATGCTGTGTGTGGAGGGCTGCTTCAGGCTTCTAGCCACTCCTTCTCCCTATTGCCCAACCATGCCTAAGTGATGTTTCTGGCTATCAAAAGACTATCAAAAGACAAGGTTGGGTACTTCCCCTCCCCCACGTAGCATAGCCCAGAGATCACCAATGTGGCACACACAGATGGCAGTGTGCTCTCCAGTACCTCCTGCGGTACCTACAAATGGCACCAGTAAACATCCCCTCAAAAATTCACAATTCATGAGAAACTATTTGCTCTTCCTGCTCAGTTCCTGTTTGCATTGGCTTGGCATCTCCTACATTTAACACATTCTTAAACATGCCCACATTTTTCTGGGTGCCAGGAGGACTGAACATCCACCATCCCTTACATTCCATACACAGGAGAAGTGCAAAGAGCTCATCTCTGTGAGCAAGTACGGTGGTGGCTGATATGGGTGCCTTTCCCCCCACTAATGGAGTGCCTGATGGAAGGGGATGCCTGTACCATGTTGTTGTCCTGTCTCCTTTTTTGCTGTTTTGGATGTGGAAACCACTTTGTGTTATGCCATGCCCCTACAGCAGCCATTCTGTGTGATCCCATGTTTCCACAAGAGCCATTTTGTGTTATGCCATGCCCTGACAAAAACAATTTTTTGGTTGGAACCCACACTACTTTCTCAAAATCCCAATTTTGTGCATTGACCCCAGAAGATTGGTGACCTCTGGTGTAGTTATTGCAGTGGCATATAAAATGTTGATTTGTGCTAATGACAAAAAATCAGATGTCTCCATTCACCATTAGCATAGTACAATCTCAGCATATAGACCATGAAGCCCCTGACAATAAATGGGTGGTACAGCAGCACTTGTAGACTGGGTTTAACTGGGTTGTGGGTTTTCTTGCACGTTGGTTTAAATCAAAATACTTTCACCAAATTGAGAAGGGGTTTGTGCAGTCAGAAAATGAAATGTTTTCCCATTTCCCCACAGCCTCCTGGTTTTTCTGAGTTCCTCTTTGCAAAGGCTATTCTCCCTCCGCACCACTTCTTCAAGTATTTAATCGTTAGCTGCAATATCTACTACAGCAAGTTAAAATCTATCATAAGACCTGGCTAACAAGAAAACATTGTGTTAAATCAAAACCCCATGACAGGTAATTTTTTAAAAATGGACATTTATCAGGAAATATAATACTGTCTTGTTCAGGAAAGCAAGATTTGTTAGCATTGCTAACAAGTAATTGGTTGCTTTTCCACTTCCCCTCGTGCATACCTTACTGTGTGAAATGTTACACAACTTTTAAGGGTAATAGCATCTCAAACTCTTAAGACTTCCAAAGCTTGTGGGGTATTAATTATTAGAGTTTTACAATATTGAAAGTTTTGGTGTTTGCTTCTGGTGTGGTGCTGTTGTGCTTTGTAAGATGCCACTAACCTAAAGGCACTATATTTTATACCAATAGTAGTTGTGCTGAACTGAGCTAGGAAAGAATTTCAACACAATCCTTCTTTTACCAATCACAAAGCTGACATGATAATGTCACTTTCACACCATTACAGTCAAGGTTGTGTCGGTACTCCCATAATAAAGCCCTATTTTCAGAGGTTTATAGCTCAGCCATAAAAATATGCTTGGCAATGAAAATTGGCATGGGGTACTTTGGCTCTGAAGTGATAGTTCTGCAAAACACAGAAGTTGTGGTCCAGTATTTTCACCCGTGAATTTTTACTAGTTGGATGTTAATGTGAAGTGGCACCTAAATTTCTTAGGCCATCCTTATCTTCTTTCTTTCGAGGATAAAATTGTCCTTCTCCTGCAAATTCCCTGCAGTGAATGGGCTTGCTCCAGATTTCACCTTCCATGGACACAGAGGCTCCTTCCATACATAGCTTTTGACCCAGTGGAGGGATCTTTCTGGTACAGTTTGGGAAAAGTGAAATTTTGATAATCTTCTCCCTCACTAGAGCCCCCAATGCTACCTCCCACATTGTTTCGAAGAGTCCCCCAACACTACAAATCATTGTGGGAAGTGGTAGAGCTGCAGGGGTAACTAGCAAAAATGCCTCACTCCCTGCCCCTCCCCACCAGCAAGAGTATTCCCTGAGCAGAACTCCATTCAGTGGATACATCCACTCATAGGAAGAAAATCTGGATCCATCCTATTGTACGGAACCAACCCATTGCGTGGAAACACTACATACAATCATTCAGTAACGATTCATGTTTTCCTTAGCTGCTCCAAAGGATAAGAATGTGTGGATTTCTTCAAATGCACTGGAACTGTCATGTTTCATCTCTTCATGTGTGTTGCAGCTCCAAATCCAGAATATGTAACCTGAACTCCCATGGCATTCAGTGTTACTGTAGTGCCATGCAAAACCCTCTTTTGTGGTGAACCGGCATAAGGAAGGATGCTCCCACTCTTTAACTCATCCTGCTGATTTAAGTAACAAACAAGCTTGGATCAACTCACAGGAGGATTTCTTTGCAAATGCATCAAGGTTCAGACATTTCAAAGGCAATACAGGGACCAGGCCAATAACCAGCATCTTTGCTGGTCCTAGGCACTTCATCTTCCTTGTATGGATTTGGGCCTGAAGGCCAAGTGTGGGTGCACAGAGCAGAGGTGAGAACCTCAGGCCTGGAGCCCAAATGCAGCCCTCCAAGTCTATCTATCTGGCCCTTGGGACTCTCCCCAAGCCACATCTCTTCCCTGCCCCACCATCTTGCTTGCCTGGATGAGAGCGAGAGAGAAGTGTGTAGAATCTAGCCAACGGTACAAAGGTAACATTTACTTTCATTGCTCAGCCCAATTTTGCATCTGGCTCTGGCCACCACTGGCATGTGGCCCCCAGAAAGTTGCCCTCAGGCTGAAAAAGTTTCTCCATCACGGGCACAGAGTGTCCATTATTTATTTATTTTAAATTTATTTATTTTAAATATTTCTGTCCCGCCCTTGTGCCCTACAATAGAGAACTCAGGGCGGCTACAATAAAATAGCACACACATATAATAAAATGCACAATAAAAACACAAACATTACAGTAAATTAAAATGCATAAAATACTATTAAAATACATACAATGCATTATGCATACACATACAAATATACATACATGTATATATGTGCATACATATATAAAAGAGTGAGAATAAAAGAACTTAAAAGATAAAAATAAAAGATACAAAACTTTAACCAGTGTCAGGCTGAGCTGTCAGTCCAACCAAAGGCTCTCCGGAAAAAAATATTTTTGACAAGTTTCCGGAAGCCCATCAGGGAGGGAGCAAAGCAAGCACAATTTGTGGCATAGCATAGTGTCATTACTGATCACAGGGCACATCTGTAAAGGTATCAGCCTTAGCTTCCCATTTCCCAACTTTGCGCAACTTGAGCTAACAGGGTATTAACTCTGGTCTTAAACTAAGAGGTTTTTTATCACTAACATTTTTAATTCTGCTACAGACTGGAAAGTAGCGAATCTGAATAATATTAGTCAAATTAAGTCTTATAGAGTCTTCTATTACACACCGAATACTAAAATCTATTGAAATCCATGAAAGTTAGTTTCAAAGAAAGGTCAGTCATTCTATATATACCCCTAGGCTACCACCTTTTAATCTAGAATAATCCTGAGAATTTGGCATTCCTTGCCTCAGTAGAACAAAACAAACAAGACATCAAGAGCCTTATTTGGTTCTTAGATCTCCAGCACCAACACTGCAATCATTAATTACAAATCTAGAAAAATGGTAAATAATAATGTAATATATAAGGCATTTCAACTGATTCAATCAAAGCAGAGAAAACATTGTGGGTTGTCCCACCAGTGCAAGGATTACCACTAGTGCAACAGGACTTCCTCCCTCTTCTCCCCTCCATGTGTCCCCTAAATCTGTTCTAGGGATTTCCCCAATCCTCCAGAGCAGATTTGGGGACAGTGTGGGGAGTGTGCGGGGCGAGGAGAGGGGGGAAGTCCCATTGCACTGGTGGAAATCCTTACACTGATGGGCAAGTTAGTTAAGTACTGACCCCTCTAAATGCATTCATTGACTGTTTTCCTTTGGAATCTCTTATGAAAAGCAATTATAGGCAGTGTTTCCAAAGTATGAGGAATCAAGAAACTGCTATTAATACTATGACATCTCTGGCATGTCCACCAATTTAATCAAGGCCTACTTCAGGTGTGAAGAAGCATTGGCCCACCAGATGTTGCTGAACTACAACTCCCATCAGCCCCAGCAAGCATGGCCAATGGCTAAGGATGATGGGAGTTGTAGTTCAGCAACTTCTAGAGGAATGCTCCCCACACCTGGCCTATATTTTGCCTAAAATTGTTAAGATTGATCAGTAAGGAAATTAATAAAATTGTACCTATCCCTACTTCAGTCATTCACTCCCTGTTGAGCACTTAGGCACACATAGACACTATCTGTTGCAGTTGTTGACCATTTTTCTTTACCATTCCTGTATTGCCCTTTACACTCTATATTATTATTATTTATTTATTACATTTGTATACTGCCCCATAGCCGAAGCTCTCTACAGGCGACTAGGCAGGCCTCCAGCAGGTATGAAGAAAATAAAATGTTCTCTGTTCCCAAATCAATGCAGATACCATGTGCTGGAGGGCAAATATCTGCAGTGGGGAACTATACAAGCTGTACTTGCAGAGGCTCCCCATATAATTTGGGACACTAATGGAGCAAGGGCAGAGCTGGCTACATGTCTTTGCTCTTCCTTCATGCAATTCTAAATCAATGAGGAAAACCAAATGGCAAAATAGTGCTTTGGTGGCTACCAAAATGGCAGGGGGGGATGGAAGTATCTGTCAGTTTCGGTTCCCTAATTCTCATTTTTCCAGTCTTAAATCGCTCTCCATATTTCTGCAGAAATTTGCAGTTTTTTTTTAAATCCTCAGTGAAATTCTTCAGCATTTTAGTGTGAATGTCTCCTGATAAACCCAGTTTTGTGTCTCCTGATAAACCCGGTTTTGACAAATGTACATTTTTGTGAGCAATGTCTCCTAATATTGTTGTATGTTATTTTTACTAACAAACTGATTTTTATACCTATTTTCCCCCAATATATGCATTTTAAAAAATGTATGTATTTGGGACTTCCCGGAAGGAGTGCTGGCTGGTGGTTGTCTCTGAGGGAGCTCTGCCTCAGAGGAAGCTTTTTTCAGGTTAAAAGCCAGCCAAGAGGAATCTTGGACTGGCTTAAATGTTCTCCAAGGTATAGGAGAACCGATCAGATTTTCCACAAGACTTCGTTGAGCTGTCGGCGGCTGGAATTGATCAGGAAATCCCTGAGATAAGAAGGCATGCCGATCGGCTGAAGACGGAGTCAGGATTTCCACGCAAGCTGTACTGGAAAAAAGCGAAGCGTTTTTTTTTTTCTTCTTAAAAAAAAAACGTTTTTAACCAGCGAGCCTACTTCTGTCTAAATCTTATCATTCGGCTTAAATTACTACAATAAAAGGGATTTGTTTACAAATCAGCAACTGAGAAACCTGGGTGAGTCATACTTTTTCTCTTTTAAACATAATTAAGGAAGAAAGAAAATGTAAACAACTTATATACTTTTTTTACGACAAAAAGCTGGCCTGAATTTGGAGTTTTAAAGTTTAAAAACGGATGAGAGGTAATTATTATATTTTGGACTATTTTTCTCTTTGGACTATTTCTTTTTGGACGAATCTGCTGCTCGTATATGTTACTAATTGCTTGGTGTTGGGAACCAGAATTGTTTTGCATTCTTGGATGTAGATAAGAACTGTGCTGTGCTGGCTGGATTTCAATAACAGGCCTGGAATATTAACTTTTTTGTTGGTGGAGGGGAAAAAAAAGAAATAGACGGCCTCTAGGTTTTGGAACAGTGATTAATATCAGAAATTAAAGGCTTCTCTTGAAAATGACAACTAAAAAAGCAGCTAAGGCCCGGGAGCGAAGAGGTTCTACTGATCCACAGGAAGGGGCTATACCCCCAGATATGTTTCAAATAATAATGGAAGGGATTAATGATATAAAACAGGATATGAAAACTGAATTGACAGATATAAAAAAATATATTAAAACACAAGTGGATGAGATTAAAGGGACAATTGGGCAAATAAAGGAGGATGCAAAAAACACTAAAGAAAAGGTACAAATCTTGGAGAATAGAACAGATATATTAAATCTGGAATTAGAAAAAAACTTGGACTATATGGCTGTGATTGAAATGAGAAATAAAGAACATTGTTTGAGATTCCGTGCAATTCCTGAGGAAACAGGTGAAGACATCAGAGATAAAATTGTTAATGCTCTAGTAAAATTTCTGGATTTGAATGAAGATCGGATGGAATTTGAAATAGACAAAGTATATAGAATTAATTCCAGATATGCAACAATGAATAAAATTCCAAGAGATGTGCTTGTTCATTTTATAAAGAAGACGACCAGAGATATGGTATTACAGCAACACTTTAAAAATACCTTTAAAATTGATGGTAAGGAAATACTGGTGATGAAAGAAATTCCTATTAGACTTTTACGTAAGAGAAAAGAATATGCTTTCCTTACAGAGAAATTTAAGCAACGCAAAATTCAATTTAGATGGGATGTTCCAGAAGGAGTGATCTTTACATTCAGACAACAGAAATATAGATTGAATACTGTTCAAAAAGCAAGGGACTTCTTGAGAAAAGCTTCAAAAGATATGGATGAAGATAAACTCAAAGATATGGATATAATTCCTGGGGAACAAAGTCAACAAGATATGCAGAGGAAGGGAAGGAAGATGATGGATTAAAAGGAGCATCAGGCACATTTTAAAATACACGCTTAAAGATGGATTACAAATATCTAACTTGGAATATAAATGGAGCCAATATGGCGCAGAAGAGAAAGAAAGTGTTTCATTATTTGAAAAAATTAGAATTGGATATAATTTGTTTACAAGAAACTCATATTAAGAAGAAAGATTCCAAATATTTGATTTGTAAAAATTTGGGTGAAGAATTTATTTCGGCTGGACCAAAAAAAAAAAATGGAGTTGTTCTCTACATTAACCCACAATTGCTTCCTAAATTGGTATTACTGGATGATAGTGGTAGATTTGTGGGGGTCGAAATTACTCTACAGGGTACAAACATTTTGATAGTGGGTATCTATGCCCCCAATGAAGATAAAACAAGGTTTTACACAGGACTTATGGAAAAATTGTCAGAGTTTTCATATGACCATTGGTGCGTTATGGGTGATTGGAATGGGGTAATCTCACCAAAAATTGATAGGCTTTTTGAAAAAAATATCAAAGAGACACAGGGTAAATTACCGAAGATTTGCTTTGAACTGATGGAACATTTAGAATTGGTGGATACCTGGAGATATATAAATGATAATGCAAAGGAATTTACTTATTTTTCAGAAAGACACAAAACATTCTCGAGGATTGATATGATTTGGATGTCTAAAATTTTAGTGAAGGACACTTTTAAAATGGATATATTACCAAAAACTTTTTCGGATCATAACCCTGTGATATTAACTTTAAAAAAGAAAAATCTTGGATTTAGATGGAGACTAAATGAATCTTTATTACAGAATGACAAAGTAGTACAAGAATGTAAGAAGAAATTAAAAGAGTTTTTTGAACATAATTTACATAAAGGAACAAGTGAAAATATCGTTTGGGATACAAGTAAGGCATTTATGAGGGGATATCTTATTAAATGTAACTCTGAATTAAAAAAAAAGAAACAACAGAAAATGCAATTAATTTTGGAAGAAATAAAACAAAAAGAGGAAGAATTGAAAAAGAATCCAACTAAAGTTCCTATTGTAAATCAAATCAAAATGTTACAGAAGCAAGTATCAATGCTGACAGTTAGAGAAATTGAAAGAAAACTAAATTTTGCTAAACAAAGGACTTTTGAATTTGCAAATAAACCTGGGAAATGGTTAGCATATAAATTAAGAAAAGAACGTCAAAAAATATCATTTTAAAGATACAAGAAGGAGATGAGACGTTGACAGATAATGTAAAAATTAAAAAGATTTTTCATCAATATTATTCAACATTGTACAAATGTCAGGAAATTCCATCTGAAAAAATAGAAGAGTATATATCTAAACAGAATTTGCCTAAAATTACAGACTTTCAGAGACAAGCTATTAATGGTCCTATTATGTCAAGAGAGATATCTGAAGCTATAAACAAAATTAAATTAGGAAAGGCACCAGGACCAGATGGGTTATCTGCAATGTATTATAAATGTTTGGAGGAAGAACTCTTACTACCTTTACAGTCTACAATGAATCTTATTCTGCAAGAGGGAAAGATACCGGATAGTTGGAAAAATGCTAATATAACATTAATACCTAAAGAGGAGCAAGATTTAACTAAAACAAAAAATTATCGACCAATATCTCTATTGAATAATGACTATAAAATTTTTACAATGATCTTGGCAGAAAGATTGAAAATACTATTGCAACAATTTATTCAGGAAGATCAATCAGGGTTTTTACCTAAAAGACAATTACGTGACAACGTCAGGAATGTCTTGAATGTCTTGGAATATTTAGAACAACGAAATGATAAACAAGCAGCTTTGATTTTTTTAGATGCTGAAAAAGCATTTGATAATTTGAATTGGAAATTTATGTTTCAGGTTTTGGAGCAAATGGATTTTGGAGACAATTTTATAAAATGGATTAGATCGATTTATACATCTCAGAAGGCTCAGATAATTGTTAACGGAGATTTAACGGATTCATGTGAAATACAAAAGGGTACAAGACAGGGATGTCCTTTATCTCCCCTTTTATTTATTCTGGTCTTAGAAGTGCTGCTTAGAGATATAAGGCAAGATAAAAGAATTTCGGGATTAAAGATAAAAAAGAAGAATATAAATTGAGAGCATTTGCTGATGATTTGATAATTGTACTAGAAAATCCTTTGGAAGGAATTAATGTATTGATGGACAAATTAAAATAATTTGGACCGTTAGCAGGATTTAAGATCAACAATCAAAAAACAAAGATGTTGGTGAAAAATTTAACTTTAAGGGAACAGAAAGAGTTAATGGACAAGACAGATTTTACAATAGAGAAAAAGTTGAAATATTTAGGTATCATTATGACAAATAAAAATTCAAAGTTGTTTTATAATAATTATGAAAAATTATGGACAGAGATTAAGAAAGACTTGCTAAGATGGGATAAACTACAACTGTCATTAATGGGTAGAATATCTGTGATAAAAATGAATGTATTACCAAGAATGATGTTTTTGTTTCAAACAATACCTGTAATATCCTCTGATTTACCTTTTAAACAATGGCAAAAAGATATCTCTAAATTTGTATGGCAAGGAAAAAAACCAAGAGTTAAATTTAAACTACTACAAGATGCCAAAGAAAGAGGAGGACTGGGATTACCAAATCTGAGACTTTATTTTGCTGCCTGCTGTTTAGTCTGGATAAAGGAATGGATTTTATTGAGGAATAAAAGACTATTGGATTTGGAGGGCCATAATTTGAAGTGGGGATGGCATGGATATCTATGGTATGACAAAGTAAAAGTAAATGTAGACTTTAACAATCATTTTATAAGACGTCCTCTGTTGAAAATATGGAATAGATATAAACCAAGGTTTTATTCAAAAATACCATTATGTGTCTCAAGTCAAGAAGCGTTTTATAGAAGAGAAACGGCTGGAAAAGAGAAATGGTTAACTTATCAAGAACTATTAGAAAATGTACATGGAGAATATACAATGAAAGAGAGAGAACAACTGACAAAGGAAGGATATAGTTTTCAATGGTTTGCCTATTTACAATTGTTAGAAAGATATAAAATGGACAAGAAAATGTATGGGTTTGAAATAAGTAAATCTGATTTTGAAATAGGATTGTGTACAAATGATGAAAATATAATTGCGAAAATGTATAAACTCTTATTGAAAATGGATATGGAGGAAGAACAAGTAAAAGAGTGTATGGTAAAGTGGGCAAAAAATTTTGGTCATAACATACAAATGGATCAATGGGAAAATATGTGGAAAAAAGGTTTGAAATTTACACTATGCTATAATCTTAAAGAAAATTTTTATAAAATGATGTACCGTTGGTACATGACTCCAGAAAAGTTGTCAAAAATGTATAGTAATGTTTCTAATGTTTGTTGGAAATGTAAACAACAAGAAGGATCATTTTATCATATGTGGTGGTTATGTAAAAAGGCAAAATCATTTTGGGCACAGATAGGTAGGAAGATGCAAAAAATTCTAAAGATAAATATTCAGTCAAAACCAGAATTTTTTTTATTGGGTTTTATGAATAAACAAATAGAAAAGAAATATGGAAGAATAATATTATATATGATTACGGCAGCAAGATTATTATATGCACAAAAGTGGAAAATGGAATCAACACCAACAATGGAAGAATGGCTATTGAAATTAATGGATTTAGTAGAAATGGACAAATTGACATGTTTACTTAGAGAAAAATCGACAGATACATTTCTTAAGGAATGGAAGCCTCTCTTAGACTTTTTGTTGAAAGATCAAAATAAAATGATGATACTGGGATTTGACGATTAATTAAGACAGCCTACGGAGAAAAGGGACTCTGTATGTATACATTAAGGGACAGGTTTGATGTATATTATATACTTATAGCTGATCTGCGACAAATCGGAAGTCAACTATTTTATTTTCATTTTTTGTTGATGTATTGTTATGTTTTTTTGACTTTGTTTTGTTTGTTTTTGGAAAAATTTGAATAAAAATTATTAAAAAAATGTATGTATTTGTTGGTTGGAGAACTGCATTGCAAAATTTGGTCTTGTACGAATTGCAAAGGATTACCATGTTTCAGTTCTCATACTGTTTTGGAAAGTGGCAATTGGATCCATTTGACTTTAAATGTAAATTGAATCAAATTTCTCCCTCATCCCTAATGGCAGGATGATAGGGTTACAGTGCTCGGACAATAACATGTGTAAGGCAGAGGAACAAATGTGAAGTGGCTATAATAACAGAGGTTTGAAAGTCAGAGGCAAAGATGATTAACAAGAAGATTTTCTTGTTAAGCTATAAATGAAGCGAAGAGGAAAAATGCTGTAGGTAACAAAAATAAATTTGGAGAGGGACTAAAGATAAAACAAAACAAAATTCTTGTAGATAACAGGAAGAGAGAAGCATTATAATAATACCTAGCTCTTACAGAGCTCATTTCATCTTCAAAGTGTTCTGCAAATATTTAATCCTCATAGGACCCTTGTGAGGCAGGTAAGAGTTTAATATTCTTTTTTTTTTTTAAAGGCAGGGATAAGACAGAGAGTTAAAAGGAATAGCATACTATGGCAGGGACTTGAAAAGCCTTCCTTCTCTAAGTTAGCATTTGTGATCACAATATAAACTATACAGGGACATCCAAACTTTCCTACGCCTTTGTGGATGAGTGAAAAAAGCATGCAGGAGCATGCAGGAGCTGCTTGGTGGTATTCGTCATCAGCCTACTTTGGGGCTTCTACGTCTCCTAGGGTTGCCTACCAGCCTATACAAAGCTGGCTCAGCCAGCATATTAGGTAGTTCTGTCAACTTCATATTCAGCCATAAGTCATAGATTTCATAGATGGCTCATGACAGACACATACATATACGTACACATACTCTGAGATCATGTTTCTGGCAGTTGCCTGGGTTGTATACCCCTAGATTGTGATTTTAGGTCACAATCCAGAAAGCTACTTTAAGAGCACCTAATTCTTCCCATATCACCCTAGTGTGACTTTTTATGTGTGTACTTTTCTTTCAAGGACTGTTTCCAGCCCTACCATTAGACAGAGTGAGCGGGAGCAGCAGCCTCACCAGCCATTCTTGCTAAACCCCCTACCTCCCCTGCTATGCTTCCTGAAGTTCCTGGGCCTTCCCATCCTCCTGAGCCAGTGTCTGTCTCTGTGGTAGCAAAGCTTGCCTGTTGCTGGCTTTGATTCCCCAAAGCCAGGCTGCTGTACTGATGTGTGATGTACAATACTGTTCCATCACTATGGATAGGCAAATCTGTCCTTTTTTTTTTTTTTTTACTTTCTCATTTTTCCAATCTTAAGTTCAGTTCCACATAGGGTTTCCAGGTCAGAAGCATCCCAAAACCTGAGATTTTAGGGGCGGGCTCAAGTGATGTCATGGGGGTGGGCCCGAGTGATGTCATGGGGCAGGCCCGAGTGATGTCATGGGGCGGGCCCGAGTGATGTCACAGGCAGAGCTTGGAAAAGTTACTTTTTTGAACTACAACTCCCATCAGCCCAATCCAGTGGTCATGCTGGCTGGGGCTGATGGGAGTTGTAGTTTAAAAAAGTAACTTTTCCAAGCTCTGGTCACGGGGTGGGCCCAAGTGATGTCATGGGGTGGGCCCCAGTGATGTCATTAAGCATGATACATTAAGCATCAGTCACATTTGCTTGGAGCATAAAATCAAAAAAATTATCTGATTGGAAATTAAGCTAGAAATCTTAGCTAAAAGATGGAGCCTGGGTAGGGAACATTTAATCTAGCCTACTTGCTTCCGGCAAGAAAGGTTTAAGTGCCGCCAGGCCAGGCCAGTCACCAGAAGGCCACTGTAGTAAGAAAGGAGCCTAGTGTTGTGGAGATGTTAGATGGGAACATTCAGGAGTAAAGATGGATGCCCCTGAAGGCTGCAATTCTAAACACACTTACTAAGGGACTAAGCCCCATAGAACTCAACAGGACTTACTTCTGAGTAGATATAGTTTGGATTGTGCTGTTGGTAAAGCTTGACTAGGGATCCTCTGCAAAGACATCCATATCCAAGTAGGGTTGGCAACCCCGTGCCTGGAATGCCCTGCCTTTATCTTTTAATGTGGCTGCTCCAAACTTCTTTACAGATTTGACCCTTCACTTCAGAAAGAGGTCTGAGAAATGAGTAAGAGTAAGAAGATTCTCTACCCTTTCTGTCTACCCTGTGAGCTGCTATAAACTCACTTTGACAGCCAACCCAATTCCAGTGAGTAATAATTACCAGAGAGAAAACACGCATGGTTTGGTATACCTTCACAGGCAGCAACCTGGGAAAAACAATTGCAGCCACACTTTCAAATATGTAAATTCTCTTTTACCACTATTGGGCAAGAAACAAACTGCCATGAAACCAACAAGGTCTATCATCAATGGGTTTTAAGGGGTTGAGCTGAGCACATGAAACTACTGCTGTTGCTTCTATGGATGTAAGGGAGTGAAGTTAAAGGTAAATGAAATGCAAACAAAACATGAAAAACAAAATACAGTGATGTTTTCCTAAATGCAACACCATACCAAACACGGCAAGATTCCTATGAGTAAGGCAGACAACTTAGCATCCCACAACCAGTCAGGATTCATAACCGAAAACCAAAACTAAAAAAATTCTTGCAGCCAGTCAGTTAATGCAGAATGCTGGGGCATGATTGCTGACATGAGTGAGATCCTATCAGCACATAATACCTCTGCTCTGAAATCTGCATTGGTTGCTGATTTGCGACCAGGCCAAGTTCAAGCTGTGCTTTCCATGTTATAGGTGCCACATAGTACTTGTTCTGCTCTTGTAATAAATCAGTCCTGTAAAGTGGCAGCATTTTGGATACTCTGTTCATAGGGTTTTTGTGGTAAGAGGTATTCATAGGTGGTTTACCATTGCTTTCCTCTGACTTTGGACATGTACCATACTTTGGACACATCATGAGAAGACATGATTCACTAGAAAAGACAATACAGAAAAACAGAAGGGAGTAGAAAAAGAGGAAGACCAAACAAGAGATGGATTGATTCCATAAAGGAAGCCACAGACCTAAACTTACAAGATCTGAACAGGGTGGTTCATGACAGATGCTATTGGAGGTCACTGATTCATAGGGTCACCATAAGTCAAAATGGACTTGAAGGCGGAACTTCCGGGAAGGGTGACTTCGCTTGTGCCTGCTTTTGAGACAGGCTCCCGCCTCAAAAGAAGCTTATTCAGATATAAATCAGTCAGAACATTTTTTTTTTTGACTGATGAAATTTCTCCCGGGCAGGGAGAAACGTAGAGATCAACCTCAAAAGCCTGTTTTTGTTGGGAGGACTGGATTTCATTAATTTATGAGAAAAGGTCCAGCCAACAATGCCGGACGGACTTCCAAACTTTTGCTCTATCTGTTTAATGCGATACGTTTATCTTTTCTTCAAAGAGAAAACCGACTAACAGGCAAGCACCCTTCTTTCTATTATTTTTCTTACTTGGTTTAAATTGTTGCAGCAAAAGGAGATTTGTCAGATTGATCGGCTTTGAAGTACTTCTGGGTGAGCTATAACTCTTCTCTGTTATTCACGAAATTAACAGCTTATCTCTGTTTCTGTTGCAAAAAGCTGTCCTGGAAGTGCATTCTAAAGATATAAACAGAAGAGGGATTTCTATTCCGAGGAATGTTATATTGTCTGGGACTATTCTCTTTTTGGTCTATTTTATTTCGACGAATCTGCTTCTTCACGATGCCACTAACTGTTTTGATGCTGGGAACCAAATTTGTTTTGTATTCTTGAACATAGAGAGATAAGGCAGGCTGCTCTGTTTATACTGTGATGTCATCAAGCCTGGAATATTAACCCAATTGTTGCTGAAATAAGAAGTGGTTCTTCTTTACTTCTGTTTTGCTTTGTTTTTGTGGTTTTAAAAATGGCAATCAAGAAAGTGGCTGAGAATCTGGAAGTAATTATGTTTCAGAAAATAATGGATGAGATTGAGATAACGAAACAAACCCTGCGACAGGGCAGTAAGGAGCTGAAAATTGAACTGAGCAAAATGATGCAGGAGCTTAAAGAAATAGGGGATCCTGTGAGAGAGGAGAATGAGATCAGAGATGAGAAAAGAAAAAATAAAGGGAAGATACAAGCCCTGGAGATTGGAACAAATGTGGAATTGGAAAAAGATCTGGAGTTTATGGATATTAGAAATAAAATCTACTGTTTGGAATTTAACGTTATCTCTGAAGAAATTAATGAAGATATTAGAGATAAAGTTATCAATGGCTTGGATAATCTTCTGGACTGGAATGACGTGATGGAGTTTGATATAGTGAAAATCTATGGAATTAACTGCAGCCATGTGACAATGGAAAAACTCTCAAGAGATGAGCCAGTGCATTTTGTAAAAAAGAAGAACAGAGATATGACTTTACAACAGTACTTCAGCAACTTATTCAGAATGGATGGCAAGAAAATATTTGGGATAGAGGAAATTCCCATCAGACTCTTATTATATGACTATGGCTATGACAGCAAGATTATTATGGAATACTGATAATGGAAGATTGGACACTGAAATTACTGGACTTAACAGGACTATTGAAGATGGAAGATGAAATTAATAGGGATAATGGAACAATGGCTATTGAAATTATTGGACCTAACAGATTTTGATGAGATGGATTAATCGAAATGTTTATTTGGAGAAAAAATGATAGATATATTTCTTAAAGAATTGAAACCTCTCTTTGACTTTTTGTGGAAAGAATAAAGTAATGTTTATGAGATTTGATGATTAATTAAGATAACTACTGGAGGAAAGTGATTTTATAATATAATTTAAGAGACAGGATTGTTATATATTGTAGACCTATAACTGATTTGATCTGTGACAAATGGGAAGTCAATATTTTATTTTTTTGTTTAATCATTTTTGTTTTGTTTTGTTTTTTGTCTTTGAATGTTTTATGATTTTGTTTTGTATGTTTTATGAAAATTTGAATAAAAATTATTGTAAAAAAAATGGACTTGAAGGCACATAACAACAACAACGAAGTGGCAGCACCTACGCTTTGGAACTCCTTGCCTATTGATATTAGGCAGACGCTTCTTTTCAGCACCTGCTAAAATCATTTTTGTTTAGGTAAGCCTATCCACGCATGTAGAAGCTATAGTGTTTTTAAATCTGTTTTTAACTCATTATTGGTTTTATTAATTTGAATGTTTTTCAATACATGTCTTTAACTGTTTTTGCCAATAGTTTTATTGTTTTAATTCTTTTTGTAAACTGCTTTGAGATTTTTTACAATAAAGTAGAATATAACTGTTGTAAATAAAATACATAAATAAATTTTGGAGTCACAGCTTTTAAAAATGATTTTAAAGATGTTTTGTTTTAATATATTTTAAAGTCTGTTTTTATGATTTTTAAAGTGTTTTTAGTGCTTTTGTTTGCTGCCCTGGGCTCCTACTAAGAGGAAGGGTGGGATATAAATCAAATAATAAATAAAAATAAATAAATAAACTTCATTCACCCAACCCAAAATTCAGAATCATGCCACTTTAAGCTGTTTTGCAACTGTTTATACATGTTTTGTGGTTATTGGTTTTTAAAGGGATTTATTTCTTATTGTGAGCTGCCTTAGTTTCCAATCATCAACCCTACCTCACAGGGTTGTTGGAAAAAGTCCACACACACACACACTTGTAAATAGACACCCCATATAATAGTTTATTGTCAAACCAGTTGGTCATTGCAGAACATTTTAAAAAAATCAGTATTAGTTTCCTACATAATAAAAAAGTGATACCTAGGTAAACCCTGCCTAATTGCTGTAAAATAGGATTGGAGAGGGAGGGAAAGATTTACAACACAAACACAATTCTTTGTTATGTTTACTCAAAAGTTCCATTAATTTACAGCACAATCCTAACCATGTCTACTCAAAAGTAAGTCCTAAAGAATTCAATGGGGTTTACTCCAGGTACATGGGATTAGCATTGCTTTACTCCCAGAAAAGCAAGTATTGGATTGAATACTTTCATATTGCCAAGGTTTTCAAAGCACTGCCCTCTCCAGCAGCCCAGGGTCTGACTCTTGCACACAAGAGAAAAAGAACTTTAAGCCATATTCTTACTTACTCAAACTGAAGATCTCAAAACCACCATTGCCTGATGTTGCAATTAAGTGTAGCCACTGCCTGGGTCAACAAATCACAACCCTGGCTTCACTTATTGGTTACAATCCTGAAAGGGTGGGGTTAGAGCCAGAGCTTGGGAAAGTTATTTTTTTGAACTACAACTCCCATCAGCCCAATCCAGTGGTCATCCTGGCTGGGGCTGATGGGGGTTGTAGTTTAAAAAAAGAAAATTTTCCAAGCTCTGGTAGGAGCTGCTATAACAGGTCCGTTAAACAGATTTAACGGTCAAGGGGGGCGGCTGATGTTTTCATGTATATCTCGGGAACCACACCACCTAGAAACTTAATTTTTAAAAAAATTAAAGCTGAGAGTCCGGAGATGAAGGTGAGTCAGCCAGAGAGCCAGAGGGGACCCCCAGAAACCGGAGTCTCAGGCCAAAACAAGGAGATCTGGCAACCTAAGTTCCACATCAGTTTACATTTTTTAAAAAAATCATCACGAAAATTCATCCGCATTTTGGCATGAATTTCTCTTAATATACGTGTTTGTGTTTATTTATTTATTTATTACATTTATATACCGCCTCATAGCCGAAGCTCTGTGGATGGTTTACAGCACCCTGAGCGGTTTATTAGGTGTTATTGTTGTTAACACATTGTCTGCCATTCACCCAAAGGTCCCAAGGCAGGTTACAACAATGTGTAATACAACATGAAAAATGCAATGTATGCAATTTTGCCTTATGTACACCTTTTTGCAAAACCATTTTGCAAAACAATAATGCATTTTATATGTGATTTTCACTAATACTGTATATGAATTCGTATGGACCCTTTACCCACTATGTGCATTTTGTACACATGGAGAAGTGCCTTGCAAAATTCAGACAAGTGTGACTTTTGAAGGGTGGCTGTTTTTCAGTTCTTGTACGGTTTCAGATTAGGTAGGTTTCTTTTTAAAATGCAAACTCTACTGAATTTCTCTCCCATTATTAGGGATGTAGTAAGATTCAGCTCCCTTCTGAATATGGAATGGAGTGGGTAACATCTTTTCCTTCTCCTGAGGCAGCAAAATGTCTTGGACCAGTCATGGCACAACCCAGATCACATCACAAACCACTTTTGAAACTCATGTTCTGGGAAGAGAAGCCCAGAGTTCCACGCCAGATTGTGGACCTGGCAGAGCTTGGAAAAGTTACTTTTTTGAACTACAACTCCCATCAGCCCCAGCCAGCATGGCCACTGGATTGGGCTGATGGGAGTTGTAGTTCAAAAAAGTAACTTTTCCAAGCTCTGGACCTGGCCATTTCTATGACACATTTCCAATGCTATGCCAGAAACACCCCATAAATAATGTGCCATTTTTTGACCAATATTTTAACTCTTGCATTTTGTAATCAGGCGTGAAGAAATGGCAATACTTATTTGAAGTGAGTATTGTGGCATCATTTCCTGGCTCTCCCTGTCAGGTTCCCACCTGCTTGTGGCTACTGCCTTTCCCTAGGCACCACCAGGGACACCACCAGTCAGGATCGTCATTTTTATGTTTTCTCCACTCTGCTCTAGCACAGATCTCACTAGATCCCACTGCTAGGCAACACCACCAGTCATGTCCTGTAACCAATACTCCCAGAGACTTTTCCTGAGTTTCTCTATAGCTGGTTACTTTGTGACTGAGTGCTTATGCTGTTCCCAACCCCCTTGTATCTGTCTCTATAAAGCATACAACTCTGGGTTGCTCTGGATACTTGTCTTTGTTACAATATCTCCCTTTACCGCTGCCACCATTAGATACTGTTTCTGTTCAGCCTTGGTAATTACCTTGCCCTCCCTTCTGGTATGTATATTCCCCAGACAAGGATCAGGCCTTTGGTAAACCAAATAAGTATTTATTCAATAATACCAGGAAATAACAAGATTACTTAGGATTGTTTAACAAGCGTATGGTTTCATTTAGTGTCACTTTATGTTTCTGTTCATTTATATACTTTCTAAAAATCAGCCAAATATAATCCAAACCTCCCTCAGAACGCTGCCTGCCAACCAACCCTCACCAAACGACCTCACTCCAACCAACACAACTTCTCCTTCCCCACACAACTCTCATCCTCACATTTATACCTTCAGCCAGCCAGCCACTCAGCCAATCGTCATCCAGCATACTTCAGCTTCTAACCCATGTACTCTCCCTTTCTCTCTCAGTCATTTGCCATACATCACCTAATAGACCCGCACTTACCATATTTACAGATGCTAACTTACAGGAACATCACAAGTATCATCAGTTTTGCATGAAAACAATTACCTCAGTTGATACAGCTGAAGCCTCAATTTTGACAACAAGATACGTGGGGCAATCTACTCATGCTCAGGGAATCATATCTGACCTTTCCAAAATACATCCTCATCTTCTATTTGAATCACAGTTAACTGTGTTCAATTGTGTTTAGAACTGAGACAGAGACATATTAGGACAGCCTTTCCCAACTAGTGGGCCACTAGATGTTGTTGGACCACAATTCCCATCTTTCCTGACAATTGGCAATGCTGGCTGAGGCTGATGGGAGTGGTGGTCCAACAACATCTGGTGGCCCACTAGTTGGGAAAGGCTGTATTAGGAGATAACTGTCTTGCAAGTTAACCGCTCTTTCACAGGACAATACCTGCAGCCACACCTGGAAGCTAGGGAATATTTCCTGGTCTCAAAATATTTGGAACATCAATAGGATCCTTTTTAATTTTGTAGCCATGATCATAAAATTCAGTTACTATCAGCTTGTAATTGTGGAGTTCTGCACAGATTTGCAGTCAATATTCTAGACCATTGTATGTAGCTCTTCTTCCACTTTTTTGCTGCACCGCACACCAGCTGAGTCTAGGGATAGATGACAATTCTGTTTGGACATATCTTTAAGCAAACCAATCTAATTTGCACCTCATAGACTATTACGTAGATCTAAATGTAATTATCCTTTGGATTTTGCACTTCTCCGAATTTGTGATAACAGTTCTCAGCTCAAAGAAATGTACCAAAAAGGCTATTTTAGGATAAAATGTGTTTAGAAATGTGTATATTGAGGTGAAACATGCATTTAACTATATTTAAATATATATTTAAATATGGATTTTCATAGAGATGTTTTATTTTTTTTAAAAAACCCATGGTGGCAGCCTGCACATGGAATGCCCTTCATCTAGCGGCACAACTGGTATCAATGATTTTGTCATGTTGACATTTTCCAGTGAAAATTCATCTATCTTAAGACAGGGAGGAGCTTTATTTGTTTGTTTGTTTGTTTGTCTGCCACTTGCTACCCAACGTCACCAAGCGACTTACAGCATAATTGAAAGCCAAAATAATATATCATACATAAAACAAAGCAGAAATAAAACAAAACAATAACCAGCCTCATACAGCAACATAAAGTTTTGGCAGCACACTAATACTGGCTGCCAAACAAAAAAACCACAGAATTCCTCATCCACCCTCTACCAGATAAAATAAATAAAAACACAAACATAAACACATACTCCAGCCCAAGGTCAGATGCATTATTCTACGAATTTCTCACCCCTCCCCACCTAGGAGTCTTGGCCTCAAAGCCAGCTGCTGCAATCAGTGGAGAGTGGCTCTTCCTCCACAGATAGACTGATGGCTCTCCTCTCCTTTCAGAGAGGGCAGTAGCAAAATACAGAGAAGTAACAGGTGGCAAGAAGTTTGGTCTGCAGGTGTTCCGGCTACTGCACCTCTCCTGTTTCTGCTGGAGGTCGAAAACGCAGTGATCCAGTCTGGAAATTTCTCTTCCCCTTCCCAAGAGTCTTGGCCTTGAAGCCAGCTGCTGAAAATCAGAAAGGGTTTTTCTTCATGGATGGACTGATGTCTCTCCTCTCCTAACAGGGAGGGGAACAGCAAATGTAGAGTGGTCATAGATGGCAAAAAAGTTTAAATGCTCTGTAGATGTTCCAGCTGTTACATTTCTCCTCTTGCTCCCAAGATTTTGGCTTCCTGGATGTTTTAAAGGAAATTTAATAACAAAGCAATCCAAATTGGGGCTAGGGTGGTGTGGAATGGTGGACTCACCACCATATCCATAACTCCTGCAGGCCAGGCCAGAAGATGGACAGGTGGTAATTCACTCCATTTCTGCTGCACCAGCTCCAGGAATAAGGAAACCAGGAAATGGGTTGGCTCTGGATCCAGCGGAATACTGTTGCTGATATTGTTGTTGTTGTTGTTGTTATACTATATAGCCATACTATAGCCAGCGTGGATTTTTCACATTCCACAATGTTAAGTTGAAAATACCCCATGCCATTCTGATGCTTCCCATAAGCTCATTTCAAAACAAACCTTACAAAACTTATAGTCCTAAACACAGAAATGCTTGCTTAACAGCCCTCTCAATTTTTATGGCGATACACAAAACAGTCAGAGAGAATCAAGTGTTCAAAGTGTAAAAAGAGAGAGAAAAATCCCAGAGCTCTTTTGGACTTTTTTCTGTCAGACTTCTCATAATCTGTTGAAATCCATTAAAAATTAGCCATATTCACAGAGTACCTGTAATCCTGGCTTCTCTCAAAGAATCCCGGGTAGTGTAGTTAGTGAAGGGTGCTGAGAGTTGCTAGGAGACGCCCTGTTCCCCTTACAGACCTTCAATCAGAATGGCTGAGTGTTAAATCAATCTGGCCACTGGAGCTCTGTCAGGGGAATAGGAGTCTCCACTCAGCACCCTTCACAAATGATACTTCCCAGGATTCTTTGGGGGAAGCCATGACTGTCTCATGGGAAATCAAAGTCTGGTGTGGGTGTGGCCTCCTCATTAGCCAAGCCCAGCAGCTGTGACTCTGGCTTTTAGAACACTGACAGTTGATTCTTACTGAGCATGCCCAACACTATCATTCAGTTCAATGCACAATTTCTTAAATTAATTAAAAATCAGACAGGCATTTTTGAAACCTTTAAACTGCAGAAGATCAAGGTCAGAGTACGGGGCAAGGTCTACATGTGTCTGCTGTAGAATAAAAAGGTGGGGGAAACACTGAAAAGCAATGATACTGTTCACAATGTTTTCCTTTTGGAAAGGAAAGGGGCTTCCCCTCTGCCCAGTGCCCACCCACCCAATATCCTCCCCTCCTCCTCCCCTTGCTGCCCCTCCCCCAGGTCAATGTTGGACTATGACCTGGGAGACCAAGGTTCGAATCCCCACACAGCCATGAAGCTCACTGGGTGACCTTGGGCCAGTCACTGCCTCTCAGCCTCAGAGAAAGGCAATGGTAAAACCACCTCTGAATACCGTTTACCATGAAAACCCTATTCACAGGGTCACCATAAGTCAGGGTCGACTTGAAGGCAGCCCATTTCCATTTTCAAACATGATTGCACAGAAATAAATCCCACTGACCTAAAAAAGTATGCAATGATCAAACCTACATTCCCTTCTCCCTCCTGCCCCTCCCTCTTGCCCCTTCCCTCCCCCTTCCTTTGTCTCTTCCTACCCATCCCCATGCCCTTTGAATCCCCTCCTTCCCCTTCCCCTTCCCCTTCCCCTTCCCCTTCCCCTTCCCCTTCCCCTTCCCCCTCCTCTCCCTCCCCTTCCTCCTCCCCATGGTCAGTTTTAACTATGTTAAACATGATTGCACGGGAGTAAATATCATTGAACTCTATAAGCATGCAAATGATCAAACCTGCCCTCCCCTCCCCCTTCCTTTGCCCTCCTCCAATCCGCTCCTTCCCCTTCCTCTCCCCCTCCCTCAGTTTTACCTATCCTAACCTTGATTGCATAGGAGTAAATCCCATTGAGCTCAATAATCATGCAAATGATCAGACCCGCCGTTCCCCTCCTTCCCTCCCCAATCCCTTCCTCCTCCCCTCTTCCTTCTTCCTCCTCCCCTGACCACCCCAGCTCTGCCTCCCTCCCCCCAATCAGTTTTACCTATCCTGAGCATAATTACACAGGAGTAAATCCCACTGAACTCAATAAACATGCAAATGATCAAACCTGTCCATCTCCTCCCCTCCCCCTCTTGCCTGCTTCCATCCCCCTCCTTCTCCTCTGCTCCCCACCTCCTGTGGTCAGTTTCACCTATCCTAAGCATGATTGCAGAGGCCATGTTACCAAATTCTTCCAAGCTAGACAGGAAGTGGATTGGACTGTGAAAGAACAACCCAAATGGTGTTTGCATTTTGACCAATTTGTAGGGCAGTACAATATCTCAGAGATGAGTTCAGGTCTCCTGCTCCCCTGGTGCATTCTCTATAGCTGCCCAATTTCCCTGCTTTTTAAAGTTTGAAAGAAATATCCGTGGGCTATAGGTATGTTGTTAAACTGCAAGATTATTTTTCCTATTAGTGAATTATTATTATTATTACTATTATTATTACTATTATTATTATTATTATTCAGATTGGTACACAATAAGACCACTGTCATCTGTTATTTGATTGTGGATGAAGGTGCCAATTTGGTGTGCATTACCGAGACCTGGAAGAGTGAGCTGGAGGGAGTTGATGTGACTCAGCTTTGCCCATCTGGATACTCAGTGCAACACCAGCACAGGCTGCAGGGGTGGGACGAAGAAGTTGCTGTGGTCTACAGTACTTCCATCTCTGTCACCAGGAAATCACTCTATCTTGGAGCTGGCTGTGAGGACCTGCACCTGGTTTCGGGCCAAGGAGACAGTAAACTAGAGTTGCTACTGGTGTACCATCCACCCTACTGTCCAACAACTTCTCTGACCTAGCTGGTGGAGGTGATCTTGGCTGTAGTATTGGAGGAGCCCAGAACGATAGTGCTGGGTGATTTCAATGTCCATGCTGAGGCTGCTTCTAATGTTCCACCTTGGGACTTCATGGCTTCCATGATGACCATGGGGCTGTCTCAAGTTGTCACTGGCCCAACACATAGGGCAGGGCACACTCTCGACTTGGTTTTTGCTCCAGATGGAGGAAGGGGTGGTCTGGAGATGGGGGTTGGATGTCACCCCATTGTCATGGTCAGACCACTTCCTGGTGAAGTTTAGATTTATGGCTCCAATACTTCCCTGCAGGGTTGTTGGACAGATTAAGATGGTCCGCTCCCGGAGACAAATGGAATCCACAGGATTCCTGAATGTCCTGGGGGAGTTCCCAGTAGATAGAGCAAGTGACCCTGTTGAAGCCCTTGTCACGCTGTGGAACAGCAAGTCGCATCGGGCTCTTAACACAGTTGCCCCCAAGCTCCCTCTCTGGCATTGTGGAGCCTGGTTTGCACCTTGTTACACCAGCGGGTTAAGGGGAATGAAACAGGCTGGATAACGGCTAGAGCGCAAGTGGCGAAAGATGTGCTGTGAGGCTGATCGGCCACAAGTAAAACATCATAACCGTGCCCACTGTGTGACAGTGAGGGCGGTGAAAAAGACCCACTTCTCTGCCTCCATCACATCCTCAAGTAGCCATCCCGTGGAGCATTTCCGTATTGTCAGGGGTCTATTGACATCAACTTCAGGTGAGTTGCTCGCCTCAGTAGCAGTCTTGATGCTGCATGCACATCTACTGTAGTCCCCAATGAGGTGTCCAGTGCAACGTCTGCAGCAACTTCTTGGGAACTGTTTCAGTTGATGCGGCCTGATGACGTAGACAAGGTGCTTGCGTTGATGCGGCCAACAATGAGTCCTCTCAACCCTAGCCCTTCTTGGCTTCTTAAAGTTTGCTGAGGGGATTTGACCAAGTGGATTCAGGGTGTGGTCAATGCATCATTGCGGGAGAGAGTGGTTCCAGCCATCTTGAAAGAGGTGGTGATCCGACCACTCCTGAAAAAGCCCACCCTGGACCCACTGGTTTGTGACAACTACTGACTGGTAGGAAAGGTGATTCAGAGGGTTGTGGCACAGCAATAGCAAGTACTCTTGAATGAAACAGATTATCTTGACAAATCCCAGTCTGGGTTCAGGCCTGGTTATGGGACTGAATTGGCTTTGGTCGCCCTGATGGATGACCTTTATCGGGAGAAGGACAAGGGGAGCTTTTGATACCATTGACAATGGTATCATTCTGGGCCAACTTGGTGAGATGAGTATTGGAGGCACTGTTTTACAGTGGTTCCTAACCTAAATCCAAGTTCGTTCTCAGAGAATAGCATTGGGTGACTGTCTTTCGGCCCCCTGGCAGTTGTGCTGTGGGGTGCCGCAGGGTACCATCTTGTCCCCCATGCTGTTTAACATCTATATGAAGCCCTTGGGAGCAGTCATCAGGAGCTTTGGGGCGAGGTATCAGCAGTATGCTGATGATACCCAGCTCTATTTCTCCATGACATCTGAATCGGGAGAGGCCGTACAAGCCCTGAATTGCTGCCTGGACTCTCTGGATGAAGGTCAATAAACTGAGTCTGAATCCTAGAAAGACAGAGGCACTGTGGGTTGGTGGTTCCCGAGATCGGATAATTGGTGAGTTGCCTGCTTTGGATGGGGTCGTACTCCCTCTGAAAGAGCAGGTCTATAGTCTGGGGGTGCTCCTGGATCCATCTTTGTCACTAGAGGCCCAGGTGACCTCAGTGGCTAGGAGTGCCTTTTACCAGCTTTGGCTGGTAAGACAGCTATGATCGTTTCCTGACCGGGATAGCCTGACCACTGTTGTCCATGCACTGGTAACCTCAAGGCTGGATTACTGTAACGTGCTCTATGTCGGGCTGCCCTTGAGGTTGGTCCGGAAGTTGCAGCTGGTGCTCACTGGGGCAGGGTATCGCCAACATGTCACTCTGCTGCTAAAAGAATTGCACTGGCTGCCCATTTGCTACCAGGCCAAGTTCAAGGTTTTAGTTTTGGTGTACAAAGCCCTATACAGCTTGGGACCAGGATACCTGAAAAACCATCTTCCCTTATATACCCAGTCAATCACTGCGCTCTGCAGGTGAGGGCCATCTGCAGATACCATCTTATCTGGAGGTCTGTTCTGAACAACATAGGAAATGGAGCTTTAGTGTGGCAGCACCTACTCTATGGAATTCCCTCCCCTTAAATATTAGACAGGCGTCATCTGTGTTATCTTTTCGGCACCTATTGAAGATTTTCCTCTTTCAACAAGTCTTTTAAACCTTTTTTAAATGATTTCAATCCTAGATGTTTTGAAAGCTTTTTTAAGTACCGTTTTTGAAGATATTATTATTATTATTATTATTATTATTACTTATTTATTTATTTATTTATTTGTTACATTTGTATACCGCCCCATAGCCCAAGCTCTCTGGGCGGTTTACAACAATTAAAAACATTAAAAACAAATATACAAATTTAAAAACACTTAAAAAAAAATTTAAAAACACATGCTAAAACATGTTTTGTTTTAATGTGTTTTAAAGTTTGTTTTTATGATGTTTTAATGTTTTTGGTGCTTTTTTTTGCCGCCCTGGGCTCCTGCTGGGAGTAAGGGCGGGATATCAATCAAATTATTATTATTATTATTATTATTATTATTATTATTATTATTATTATTATTATTATTATTATTATTCCACTCTTCACCCTAAAGTCCCAAGGCATTAACATTTTAAAATACATCTTGACAAACAATTAAAAACACCTTAAAATCGCAACATTAAAAATGTGCTCCACTATGATTTTATTAAGTACAGTGGAGACCTCCACAGTGGCAAAGTCCCCTTCCTTCCCACAGTGGAGCATGTAGATAGTGAAGATAAGGTGATAGATAGTGATGATTTAAAATTCAAACATGCAAATATATATGTGGGACTGTTGCCCCAATAACTGGAACCACCTCAGAAAAGCATATGCAGATGACTTGTTTGAATCCATACCTAATGTTCTTGTTAAGAAAAACCCTCCTTGCATGGAAAATGATCCTGCCAAAATCCTTCCACATATAAGTTTTTGAAGTACAGCTAGAGTTTGAGGTGAACGTGCTATCAAACAAGTGATGCTCTCCATGCACATTTTGAAGTGGTAGAGTTCTGTGATAGAACTTTGTCCATATGCATCCCTGAATGTTTGGATTAGTTGTTATCGTGAGCAGGGCCGGTTCTAAAGGGCCAGGTGGGGCACTGGCTGAGGGCCCATGGGGCTACAGGGGCCCGTGTGGGGCCCCTGCAGTCCCCTTCCTCAATCCGCAGCAGGATTGCTGCCGCGGATAGCAGGACAGGAGCTTCAGAGCTGCCTGCCATTACCCCGCTTCACCTACCTTTCTCTCTGCTGTTTTTTGTGGCTGTGCGCACTGCGCGTACAGGTTTGCCATCAATCAAGATGGCGGCTGAGGTTTTCCTAAGCGGGTGAAGCCCTTGCCGCCATCTTGGTTGATGGCAGCAATGTGCACATGTAGCATGCATACGTGCCATCAACCAAGATGGCAGCAGAGGCTTCAGCCCCTTAGGAAAACCTTGGCTGCCATCTTGATTGATGGCAAACCTGCGCGCGCAGTGTGCACAGCCGAAAAAACAGCACAGAGAAAGGTAAGTAGAGAGGCGAATGGCGGGTGGCTTGGGATCTTCCGCCCTGCGATCCGCACTACCAATCCTGCTGCGAATCACAGAAGGAAAGTGCTGGATCCCAGAGCAGGCTGGTGCCCAAGGGCCCCAGAATGCCCTGATCATCAGTCATGACCCTAGATCAAGGGGAGCCAATGCAGTGCCCTCCAGATGTTGCTGAACTATAAACTTTCTATTATCCCTGATCACTGGCCATGTTGGCTGAAACTGATGGGAAATGGAGTCCAACAGCATCTGGAGGGTACCACATTGGCTCATCTTGCTGTAGAGATTCAATCCATGTGTGATAAAGTCTGAGCACAACTGGACATATTTTAAAGCAGGTGTGGGGAACCTTTGGCCCTCCAGATGTTGCTGAACTACAACTCTTATCATCCCTGGCCATTGACCATGCTTTCTGAGGAGTGCTGGGAATTATAGTTCAACAACAGCTGGAGGGCCAAAGGTTCACCACACTTGTTTAAAGCTTTCACTACAGCCTGTCAGCTGACTGATAGGCAAAGCATATTTCATTTTTAAAATAAAAGCAGGTCACCTCTGAATGGCTGCAGGAAAAACATTTGCACCATCTAATGTGTTCAGTCTTCTTCCTCACCTATCCAGACATGGATGTTGATGATTATAACCCCCAGCATTACTGCCAAATCTCATTTTTTTAAAAACTAAAATTAGCTATGTGCTTGGAATTATATTACCTATCATCCCCTTTTATTTAGGTATAATCCAGGCAACCACTTCAAACAGATAAATTAGTCAAAATGCAGAGTTGCCAGGAGTGGGATGGTGCCAAAGAGCTGCCCTCCCAACAACCGAGTCACTGCTGCTTACCAGGACAGTGAAGGGAAGGACAGGCCTATGGTGAGGTTGAGGACAGCTGTGCTGGTGCACCAGTGGTTACACCAGACTGGCTGCACCAATGCACCCATGCAGCCCTGACCTCACCTCTGTCCTGACCCCGTACTGTCCAAGCAAGTGGTAGTGACACAACTGTCATGAGGGTGGTTCCATGACACCTCCCTACCATGCTGGCTGCTCCTGAGATTAACTGCTAAATGACTACCATTAAAAAAACTGGTTACTGGGTATCAGTCTTTTGAGGCTGAGATACCTTTAGCTTAGAGATAGGGTAAAAGGATTTATTACTCCATCTCCACAGCATGCACTCATCATGAACAACTTGCAGTACATAGCTGCCATGGAAGAGCTTTGCCATCTGCACAAATACATCTGACTGAAATGATCTCTTTCAGAGTCTTTTCATCTTTATAGATGATCAACTATCCATTTAACGCAATTAAAGTTAAGCATAAAGTAATTCACATGTTTGAAAGCGTTATCTCTGTTCAAGTTCAAATATTATTTATTGCTGTCTTCATATAATCAGAATATCATGTAGACGCCTGGCCCAGGACCTCTATGATTTTTTTAAGGCAATCAACTTTATATGAAGCTCTTTTTTCCCTGGTTCTAGAAGCAGCACGCTAAGTGAATACAACACACACAGATTTATGCATCCTCCCTAAAAGAAAAAAGGGGTTCTGTGAGAAGCACAGCTTCTTTACTGTAACACAGGAACTGTTTCCCCCCCACCACAGAAACCTCTTCCCCCTAGATGAATACTTGTGGAAATCCTTTTCCTATTCCTACATGCCACAGAATGGCAAATCTTTGAAGGCTTTTCAGCACATACATCACCCCAGGTGCATGCAAAATATAATGCAATCATGGGATATAGAAGGTTGATGTGTAGATGCTGCATGCATGCACAGATGACCTTGTAAATAGTATACACACCAAGTGATATGTTACTATGGAGAAAGCTTTTAAGAGGACTTTATGTGGGGACAACTAAACCAGCACATAGGAGGGAGTGCCAAGGTCTCATAGATGGCATAGGCACCACCTCCACAATATAAGCTGCCACTGATACTATGGTGCAAATACTTCCTCTCCCACACAGACACCAGGAAATGGAAAGAATAGACATAATATCAGTTATCTGCAAAATTGGCACAAACCCAATTCAGCCTGGTCTGCTCAAATCTATCCTTGGTTGCCTGCAAATGCTATGGTTACTGCTGGGGAGGAAAAAACACTTATCCTCCATAAGGGATGCCCAAGGGGTAGATAGAAGAGTTGTCCCTCAGCAGCAGTTTTCCTGGGAGAAGCCTTTCAAAATGTGATGCAAACAACAGAAATGATCATCTTCCTTGTTTTGCACAGTAGCTTTGAAATGCTGCAACTGGAAAAATCACTGATAAGAGGCAAACTCCCCGCTGTCATGTACACAGGGGACACTGCATTTATACACCCTGAAGATACATGTATTATACACCCACAAGAGTGGCTGTATACAATAGCCAGCATGATTTTTTGGCATTCCGCAATGTTAAATTGAAAATACCCCCCATGCCATTCTGCTGCTTCCCATAAACTCATTTCAAAACAAAACTTTATAAAACTTATAGTCCTGCACTCAGAAGCGCTTCCTCCTCCCCTCTCCCTCCCCCATGGTCACTTTCACCTATCAAGCATGATTGCAGGGGATGAAATCCCATTGAACCCAATAAGCATGCAAATAATACATCCATTCTCAGCAAACTTGCATTAAAAAGCAGAGAAATTCACTAATAGGTAAAAAAGCCCTTGCAGTTGAAGAACGTACCTATAGCCCACAGATATTTCTATCAAACTTTAAAATGCAGGGTAATTAGGCAGCTAGGGTGAATGCACCAGGGGAGGAGGAAACCTGACCTCCTCTCTGAGATATTGTACTGCCCTACAAATTTGTCAAATTGCAAACACAATTCACAGTCCAATCCACTTCCTGTTTACCTTGGAGGAATTTGGTAACATGTGTCTCTGAGCATATGGGGAGTGGTGGCAACACCTACAATCAGCCCAAATAACAGAAAAAAGACATGTGCTGTGCTGAACTTGTTTTAGCATGGAGGAAGCAACAATATTAAGACAGTTGAGAGTGTTCAGATAGTCACTTTAAATATGTTTGATTTACTTGCAATTTTAGTGATGTTTCCTATAGGAAATCATTTTCTTTTGCTTCTGTTTCTGTGAATATGTGAAGTACAGTAACACTTTGCAATACTAAACAAACTCCAAAAATAATTGTGGAATAATGGCACTGGGCAGCATCTTGCCAGCATCTTGGGCAGGCCAGGTATGTTTTTTCCAATAGCTAGAGTCATTGCTTAAATAGCAACATATTGCAATCAGTCTGATTTTACATCAAACTGCAGCTTCAGATTCAACTGTTAATGCATCCAAAACAGAAATGGAACATAACTTCCAGTTTGAAACACAAAAGGCTGTCTTTACCATCATATGGCATTGACCAATAAAAAGGTTTGAAATTAATGAAAATAAATGTGACACAGATTTCTAGGATGAATAAGAGAAATATAATTTTCTAGGTTAAATTCTCTGTGGAAACAGTAGTAACACAGGAAAGATTCAAAGTAAGAAGAACACCAATAAAATATTAAAAATGTAATTCTCCATCTTTGGAGATGTAGTCCTGATGGCAGGTGTTGCCACCACTCACCATATGCTCAGAGGCACATGTTACCAAATTATTCCAAGCTACATGGGAAGTGGATTAGACTGTGAAAGACCAACCCAAATTGTGTTTGCAGTTTGACAAATTTATAGGGCAGTATAATATCTCAGAGAGGAGGTCAGGTCTCCTGCTCCCCTGGTGCATTCATAATAGCTGCCCAATTTCCCTGTTTTTTAAAGTTGGACAGAAATATCTGTTGGCTATAGGTACATTCTTGAACTGCAAGGGGCTTTTTGTCTATTAATTAATTAGCTAATGCACTTAGTCAAATCTGAGATACCATGGAACCCAGATTATCAAACTTTGGGGGAAATGGGAATGCCACAGGCAATGACATTTAAATGGAGCTGACCAAAGGACACTCAGTGACTCCAGATCATTGGTATAGCTCGGTGTTTAGATAATAGGGGTTCTACTGCATATCATTTGGTACAAGCAGGCTTTTTAAAGTGCTCTGCAAAAAAACTGCTTTTCTATAAATGTCTTTAGCTTGAGTGCTGGAAACATGGCTTGTCAGGTTACATCCAGTTAACCAGTGTTGTTCCAATGAGCTGGATATAATGTTCCATGGTGTTTATACTTGACTTTTTCTTCATGATTGCATCAGCGAACAATGGTTTAGCAATGTGGATTTTATACCATGAAAAGACTTCTAGTCACAGGGAACATAAACCAAACACTGTAAAAGGCACTGAATGGAGTGAGGCTGGAACGGAGCCCTGTGCAGTCTTCTGGTGCTTTGGGGATCATGGTCCTTATCCTTCCAAGAAAGTGACCATGTACCTGAACTTCTGCAATTATGTTTTGAATCAAGCAAATGCCACAGAAAACTCATATCCACGCAAATGGAACTGTAAATAACCTGAAGCACAAAGAGATTCCCCAGTAGCATCCAATTGAGAAGGTCAAAGTTTTCAACATTTCTAAAGAGACTATTTCTGTCTGTGTGCTCTGGATCACCCATCTGTAACCCTTGAAATGGCACAATTTTTTTCTACAACAACTGTTGTAACTTTGCTGGTACATAATCCCTAGTTATCCAATACTATTTTAAAAGGCTCTCTCACTGCATAATGTGAACATCACAGCCTGTTAGAAGAAGCTGCAGACTGTTTAAATTAATCCTGACATCTGAGCTGTGAATGATAGTTTATCAGTATTTCTTGGATGCCTTTGCCCTTTTGTGCTGGTTATGCAATTGTAAGAGAGATGCTAATCTCATTACTAGAAAAGGCTATGGCACATAGAAATGATTGCTGCACTATAAACACCATACTTTTTTTTAAGTCCATGAGCTGTTTCTCAGTTTTAATGTACTCTAAGTGATTGTATACCCAGGTGTGTACACCACACAAAGAAAATTTAGAGAGACCCTGCTATGAGCTGGCAGCCATTTTCCTGATCACAGTTGATTTTTTTCAGAGCATCTGTGATCATGAAGGTGGCTCATGGCCCCCTGTGTAGTACAAGTTCTCATAGACCTTCCATTATGTGGTTACATGAACCTTCACTGTGCTTAGTCACAGTGAATTAACTGCACTGATCCTATATAGACAGCTAAGAGTCGTAGCTCAGTGGTTTTCAGAGATTCAGTCCTTGGCATTTCCAGGTAGGTTTGAAAAAGATGCCTTCTGAAACCCCAGAGGGCTGCATCAGCTTGTGTAGACCGAGGTGGGAAACCTACATTCAACTTGGGGGCTGAATTTATTCATGGGCAACCTTCGGGACCACATGCCATTAGGGATGGAATGATCTTTGAATTTTTGTTCTCTGTTTCTCGTTTTTCTAATCTTAACTTTAGTTCTCCACAGTTATGCAATAATTTGTAATTTTCTTTTTTTTAAAAAAATGTCCATGAAAATTCTTCCGCATTTTAGTGCAAATTTCTCCTAATAAATACACTTTTGTATGTAGTTTTGGCTCATTACACGTTTTTGCAAGCAAATTATCCTAATGTAATGCATTTTTGTATGTTATTTTCACCAATACTAAATATACAATATTTTGTGCATACTTTCCCCTAATATATGCTTTTTTGTAAACTGCTTGATTGGAGAACTGCGTTGCAAAATTTGGGTAAGTGTGAATTTTGAAGTATGGCTGTGTTTTGGTTCTCATATTGTTTCAGAAAGTGCTGATTTTATAAATTTGATTTTAAATGCAAACTGAATTGAATTTCTCTCCCATCCCTCCATGCCACTGGGGGATGCACCCTGAGGCAACAGATGTGACTCTTTCTTTTTAATAGGCTACATGTCAGCAACATGAAAGCCAGAGGTTTCTCTATCCACACCAATGACAATCGCTCTCCATCCTCCATCCGGGCAAGCAAGAGGCATTTACTGAGTACAAAGACACATTTTAAGCCAGGCGAAAACACTTGAGGACAGCACAGAGCAGGGCCAGTGTGGTGTGTGACCTGGGGAGAGGGCACATCCTGGGGAGAAGGTGTTATCTATGGAGAGTCCCTGGGGGTGGATAAAGAGGTCTGGAGGGCCACATTTGGCCCTGGGCCTGAGGCTCTTTACCCCCAATATTGACAATACTAAGCCCAATGGATAAATAGCCAGAGCTGAATTGGCTCTGATTTTGCATTTGCCTCATGCTGATTTCCATGCTGCCTCACGCCTCACACCTCACACTTTCCTTCCTGGTAAGCAGCAGAGACTCAGCTGTTTGGGAGGTCAGGGGAATGCCACTATCCCACCATGCTATCCACTTCTGCACAAGTAAGAAACTAAAGCTCTTGGAAATTCTGCACTGACAAATTATAAAGATCAGGCTGATGTTCCTGTTCCATTCACAAATAAACTTCCCTGCAGACAAATTGACACTTTTGCATATACTTGCATTTTTTAAATTTATTTTTTTTAAAAAATCATTCTGGTTTATATTTCTTGGCCAGAGGAATTATTTTTGTCTTGGAGGGGCGCAGTCTTTAACAGCTGTATGGCAGGCAGGTATTAAACAGAGTAAGCCTTTTGTAGTTATGGAAAAAGCTTCACCTGTTGATATGCTGTATGTTGGATGTGTTATTACATGTGTTGTTATCCCTGCTTTATTTTTGGCACTCCATACACCCCCACACAAAAGAGGGTATATTTGTATGCGGCATAACATTTTATGCAAATTTCCATCTTCTTTGGCAATTGCAGCAGAGGACCCAATCTACATACTGTATAAAAGGCCAAGAAAATCCTGTTGGCACTCCTGGATCCTGCCCTCTAATGTCAGAGCTCTGATGTCAGAGAGAGAGAGAGATCCAGTGTCAGAACCTTCCTGCTGCTGCCAAAATCCTGGCCAGTACCAGAGCTTTGACATTCAAAGGGCCAAAATGGAGGCATTGTGGGAAATGCCTTGCATCTGGAGGTCCCAAAGTCCTGCAGGTCATTCAACATGCCCCTCAACCAAGGGGAAATTTAAATCTCTCCCTCCCCTTTCCCTCCCATTGTTTTCAATGTGAGGGAATATGTACAATTCTTTAAAAAAAATATTAACAAGGAAACAGACAGAGCATTCCTATGCTCCCACTTTTGCCCTGCCAGCTCAACCCAGCGAAGTGTAGGAGAAGGCAGTGGAACCACCTTCATATTTCTCCACCACTACCTTAGGACTGCAGCCTTAATCACTTTACATCTTTAATGTTTTTCTGACTAACTGACAAAAGCAGGTTACTTCTTTCTCAAGAAGGTGCTAGTTTTCACAACTTTGAAATAAGGAAAGCTATTTAAGACTCATTGGCACAACCCTTTGTGAGGAAGGAAAAAATAACTTCAAGGTGACCTTATCCCTCTGGTTTTGAATGTATAGTAAGAAGTCTTGGAAAAGTTTCCCATGTAATAAAATATCTAAGTCCCACATCCTGAAAATCAGTTTTCAGGATGTAAAAGCACAAAATGCATTTTAACATTGGAGGCCAATTTCTCTATGTTCGTTGCAGCATGGACATTATGAACAACTAAAAAAAATCCTAAAATCTTCTCTTTATCTGACATTAATTCAACATTAAGAAAAATCCTGCTGAAATCTTTACAACCAGATGCTCAAAATTTCAGTTCACATTCACATTAATTGTTGTTTCTCTGCATGACCATCTGTTTCCCAAGGGTTCATTATGCTGACCAACTTGCATATCGTATGTTTGTCAACATAAAATGTGGCAATTTCTTGAAATATTTCATTTTTAAAAATTTCCTTGTATTCTACTATTTCAAGGAATGAATGTTAAGGCTGTCTGTGATGTTCCTATATTAATGTATATATGGTAAGTGTTGTTGTTTAGAAGATACATGGTAAGTGGAGTGAAAGAGGGGGAGTGAATGGGCAGTAGAATGCGAGATGATTGGCTGAGTGTTTAAAATGGCTGAACGTATAAAAGGAAGAGTGAGAGTGGAATCTGGGTGGGAGAAGAGAACTGAGTGGGTTGCTTGGTGGGGTTTAGAGAGTTGTTTGCCAGGAGGGAGGTGGAGTTCGGATTAGTATTGAGTAAAACCATATGCTTATGTGCCTTAAGAAGAAATCTTGTTAATCTTGTTAGCTTTGTTATCTGTAATAAATACTTAATTTGGTTTACCAAAGGCCTGATCCTTGGCTGGGGTTTCACAGACCAGAAGGGAGGGTAAGGTAATGACCAAGGCTGAAGGGGAGCTGTAACAAATGGTGGCAGCGGTGAAGAGAATAACAATACCAGTATTCAGAGTCTCTGGGAATACTAGTATTGGGACGTGACTGGTGGTTGCCTAGCAGGGGGATCTGTTGAGATCTGTGCTAGAGCGGGGAGAGAAACAATAAAAAAGGACTGGTGGAGTCCCTGGTGGTGCCTAGTGACAGGCAGTAGCCACGCGCAGGTAGGAACCTGACAGGGAGAGCCAGGAAAGGGTGTCACACTGTCTCCCATGGTTGTGCACACAAATATCCCATTGAAATCACTGGGCATACACAAATGTAATCGAGTGCAGGATTATAGCCTAAATATTAAAAATGTTTTTGAGAGTGAAGGCAAATAGGGGGATAATATGTAGAATGGGTGGGGTAATTATGCAGAATAGACCCAGAGTTCATTAGAGCTTTGTTTGTATGTTTTTGTATTCAAATATAGGACTTGGCAGTCATCTAATCAGGCTACAAGTGAAGATAATACATTGGCATCTGCATTTGAAACTGCATTTGTAATTAAAAGCAAGTCTTGTGGCACCTTAAAGGCTATTTTATTATGACCTACGTTTCCATGAACTACCGTCCACTTCATCAAATGCATAAAGCATCATTATGATTTACAGTCATATATTATATACTCATGATTTGAGGAGGAGTGTGCATTGTAAAGAGTGAGGTCAGAGGGAAATGAAAGTACAGAGATAATTATTTCATTTATTTATTTATTAAATTTATTAGTCGCCCATCTGGCTGGTTGTCCAGCCACTCTGGGCGACGTACAAGATAAAAAACAATACATTAAAACGTTAAAATTTAAAACCATAACAGTAAAAACCTAACCCACCCCAAAAGCCTGCCTGAAGAGCCAGGTCTTCAAGGCCTGGCGGAAGCTCATCATAGAAGGGGCATGGCGGAGATCATTTGGGAGAGAGTTCCACAGGGTGGGGGCCACTATTGAAAAAGCCCTCTCTCTAGTCCTCACCAGTCTAGCTGTTTTAACCGGTGGGATTGAGAGAAGGTCTTCTGAGGCTGATCTTGTTGAGCGGCATCCCTGACGATGCTGGAGGCGCTCCTTCAGATAGACTGGGCTAAAACCATGTAGGGTTTTAAAGGTCAAAACCAACACCTTGAATTGGGCCCGGTAAGCAACCGGTAACCAGTGCAACTCCTTCAGCACTGGAGTGATGTGATCTTGCCAGCGGCTGCCTTTAAGCAGACGAGCCGCCGCATTCTGTACCAGTTGCAGCTTCCGGACTGTTTTCAAGGGTAACCCCACGTAGAGCGCATTACAGTAGTCTAGGCAAGAGGTGACCAGAGCATGTACCATCGGTGGGAGCAGATGGTTGGGAAGGTAGGGGCACAGCCTCCGTATCAGATGGAGTTGATACAGCGCCACCCGGCTCACAGCCGAGACTTGAGCCTCCATGAACAGCTGGGAGTCAAGAATGACCCCCAGGCTGTGGACCTGGTCTTTCAGGGGCAATCGTACCCCATTGAGCACCAGGTCCACATCCCCCAGCCTTCCCTTGTCTCCCACAAACAGTACCTCGGTTTCGTCAGGGTTCAGCTTCAGCTTATTCCTTCCCATCCAGCCACTCACCAACTCCAGGCACTTGGACAGGGTTTCTACAGCCAACCTCGGTGAAGATTTAAATGAGAGATAGAGCTGTGTGTCATCCGCATACTGATGACATTGCAGCCCAAATCTCCTGATGATTGCCCCCAGCGGCTTTATATAGATGTTGAACAGCATCGGGGAGAGGATGGAACCCTGTGGCACCCCACAAGTGAGAGGCCAAGGATCCGAGACCTCATCCTCCAATGCCACTCTTTGGTACCTACCAGAGAGGAAGGAATGGAACCACTGCAATACAGTGCCCCCCATGCCTAACCTCTTCAGGCGGTCCAGGAGGATAACGTGGTCAATGGTATCGAAAGCCGCTGAGAGATCAAGGAGGACAAGGAAGGTGCATTCGCCCCTATCCCACGCCCTCTTCATATCATCTACCAAGGCGACCAAGGCTGTTTCAGTCCCATGTCCAGGCCTGAAGCCCGATTGAAATGGATCCAGATAATCTGCTTCCTCCAAGTGCGCTTGCAACTGCTTTGCCACCACCCGCTCAAGAACGGCAAATTTGAGATTGGGCGAAAGATGTTCAGATCTTGGGGATCCATTTACAGTGGTAACTACTCTTTAAGGCACCACAAGACTCTCTGTTGTTTTTTGCTGCGACAGACTAACGTGGTTCCCCTTGTGGAATCAGCACCTTCTGCATGTCACTTTGTGGACTGTAGTCCATGGAAGCTTATGCCATAATAAGTATGTTAGTCTTTAAGAGATGCAAGATCTTTGTTGATTTTGCCACAACAGGCTGACATGGCTTCCCCTCAGTAAATTGGTATATTTAAAATGTATTCAAAGTTCTGGGATGATTTAGCAAACATCAAATGGATGATGAAAATGTGCTAGAATAGAAAGCAAGAAGGAAATGGGGCTTTCAGGAAAAATACAGCATACTTATAAGATCAGATAGACTGAAAGAAATAATTTTGGATGAGTCAAGGCTAATTTAAAAAGCAAAATAATTAGGGTAGTAGGCAGCATTTTTGTAGCCTTATGTTCAAGTAAAGAATATTGCATCCTTTTATACTTTGTGGGAAGAAGTTATATATGTATCATACGTTACCAGTACATTTTTCAGCAAGAGAAGTGTGTGTGATGGCTATAAATCATTTCATGTGGACAAACAGAAGATTACAACATTTATATTAGTTTTTAACATTCATTTCCCAATTGCTTATTAAAATATGTTTTATCCTCGAGTTGGCGTTGTATTCATTCTTGATCAATGGAAGTAGAACCTACACTACAACAAGACTGGTACAAAATTGCTGTGGAGTCTTTTAAAGCATTTTCCCAAGAGCCAATCTATAAGCTTTCCTCCTTATGTTCACCGCCCAGAGAGCTATCGCTAGTCGGGCGGTATATAAATTTAATAAATAATAAAAATAATAAATAATAATAATTTCCTCCTGGGATTGCACCACTTCAGAATGCCACCACTTCAGGTAGAGGGGGTCAGCTTTGAATGCTTCCCCAAGTGGTATTTTACACATAGAAAACTAGGGAGAATGTTCAGCTCGAAGATTAGGGAGAAAGTCCACCCATGAGCTTTCCACAGCCTAGAAACACTGAGAATATCTAGTAACTGATTTTTTTTCCAATTAGAACCCAATTTTTGGTCCCTATGGAGTTAACAGTCATGCATCACAATCAAAGCATGAAGCCCATCCATCTGATGTGGTACAATCCAGGCCGGTGGTGCTTTTTATTATTTGCTGTGTAGATAAACTTAAGCAGACACTTCAAAACCTTGCCAATGTATGAGATAACAAGAAAGTTTAGGAACATTGTGTTTGTGCACATAGGACATAGAGTAATTAGCAAAAGGATGAAAAGATTGATGGTTGCTGGTATTAATTCAGCATGGGCAGCATGCATATGGCACAAATCCAAAGGTGAATGCTTGAAAGACAGAAGTAGGTGGAGGGAGAAAAATGGTATTTTGAAATACCTAACAGGGTTCCAAGACAGAACTTTCAGGATTGAGCAAAAAGATTTAATGCAATGAGTGAGAATGGTAGAGTACATGCCGATAATGTAATTGAGAAGCATACCCCTTTATACTTTGGCCTTGTTTCGTATGGATACATATTTTAAATATACAATATTCCCAATTCAGAAAGGGGCTATTCACTGAAGAAGGCTTTCCACTTGGATCTGTATAGCTGGATGAGGACCATGAGCTCAAACGGGTGCTATGTTCTTTAGATGCCAATTTAAATTGTGCTGTTCAGGAAAGAGCATGTAAACTGGATTTAGACCCTCCTTGCCACTGAGCAACATCATTGCTACCTTAAAGTTAGAGTTCTATGAGCAGTCATGGGTACTGTACCTTAGAACAACTGGACTGAGGCCAGACAAAATAATACATGTGTACTAACATTTAAATATATTAGCATTAATTCATCAGACCTTTAATTCATTCAACTGACTTAGAATATTTCAGTGTTGTTGTTTTTAAAAATATGCTCCAACCTCCCTGAAGCCAATAAGATAATGAAGACAATATATGGTCCTATCACAATGTTGTTAACAGTCTGTTACGTGGGCAGAGTAACCCAGCACCCTGGATTAAACAATGGGGCTTAAAAGAGCAGTGTAGCTGCCACCGCATCTAGAGCCACGCCACTCACACCAGCCAGGCCAAATGTGAGGGGGCAAATTAAGTATTTGCCCTGCTAATGTTTGGTTGGGCAGGGGGGCATGCACTCACCTAATATGTCTGGGCTCAGACTAGAGATGAGTGGAAAAATTGATTCAGTTCACACTTCAAGCCAAATTTATCAAATTTGCACTTTCTGAAACAACATGAGAACGGAAACAGCCATCCTTCATAATTTGCACTTTTCAGGGTTTTGCAATGCAACCAATGTTAGCAAAAATGCATATGTTAGGGGAAAGTGTGCATACAAACGAATATATGAGTGAAAATAACATTCAAAATGCATTATATGATGAGAAAATGCTTGCAAAAATGTGTATGTTAATCAACACTGTCTACAAAAATGTGTTTATTAGGAGAAATTTGCATTAAAGTGCTGCAGAATCTCCATGGGGATTTTTTTTAAAAAAAATTACAAATTGCTGCAGAAATGTGTAGAACCAAATTTAAGATTGGAAAAATGAGAAACGGAGAGAAAAGACGCCCCGCTCGCCGCGCAGCTGACAAGCGGGGCATAGTTGCAGATGGGGGCAAAGCTGCCACCTCCATCTTAGTATGGGGCAAAGTCACGCGTCGTGCCTTATTACGCACGCACGATGTGCAGCATGGAGGGGCGGGGCTTCTGCTACTATTTAAGTCCAGCCGCCCCTCCTACCTTCCTCTTTGCAGCACGACGAGGGACCATGAGGGAGAGCGAGTGTAGAGAAGAACAGCGGCGGCCGCTTTAAGGCGGCCACAAGATCGGCACCATTTGGAGGCGATGATCTTTGGCAGCACAGGCTGAGTTGGTGGCCTCCACGCCATTAAGCGCTGGTTTGCTGCGGCTCAGGCCGCTTCCAGTGGGCCGTTTAGGACTATTCTATTCCCCAAAGGGAGTGGTGATTGCGGCCGAGCAGCGAGGGGCTTGAGCAGCGGCTGCAGCTGGAGTAGGCCTTTTAAAAGGCTTGCGAGCCGAATGCTGTGCCCCCCCCGTCGGGAGGGGGAGGGAGGTGCACCACCTCTAAGGCTATTACTATAGCCAGTTAAAGCAAGATCACACATGGAGGCTTTGGTTTTCAAGTCTTTGAATATACAAGGCTTTTCCTGCAGCCAGTTAAGCAAGATCACACATTGCTTACAACGTTGGCTTTAAAATACTCAAGGCTGTTTCTGCAGCCAGTAAAGCGAGATCACATTGCTCCAATATTGACGTTAAAATAGAATCAGTAATTAAAATACCTCTTGTTATAAGCTAAGGACTGGGCATAAGTGCATTACTCCATATAGTCAGTGGCTTGTAATAATAATAATTTGGACTTATTGTTATAGACTGAGGTCTGGGAATAAGTGAATTACACCATATAGTCAGTGGCTTATAATAATAATAATATAATAATAATAATTTTCTCATACTTATTATTACAGGACAGGGAGGATTTGAGTAATCTTGCCAATTGAGAAAAGAAAGGGGGGGTGAAAGGTCCCCTCATTAAATGCAGGCCTTTGGGCAATTTTAAACCACCACCACCCCATGCACATGGGATAAGTTTCTGGTAGTGGTTGAGGTGTCTGGACTGTGACCCGGGAGACCAGGGTTCGAATCTCCCCAACAGCCGTGGGCTGCAGGCTCAGAACTAATTACGGGAGAGGAGGCTGCACAAGCCTTTCTAGTCTCAACAGGCCCTATTTACCCCCCTTTGGTTGGCAAGGCTGGGTGTGAGTTCAGCCTAGGTAGGGGGCACAAGACAGTGAAGGATGTGGGTGAGGCCTTGGCAGCCTCTCTTGGCCGTTGTGAAGGGTTCTTTGGTTAGGCTTGCGGCCTTTGCTTGACTCGGGCCTATATTAGGTTCAAGGTACTTTATTCTATTAATTTTATTACAGGGTGGTTGCTTGGGGGCGGTGGGGCTCTTTGGTTAGGCTTCTGACTTCCTCCTAGGCCCAGGAATATAGTAGGTTGAGGTAGTTAATTCTATTATTATATTACATGTGGCCTTTGAGGGGCCAGGTGAGCCTTTTGGGCCTTTCATATTTGGATACTAATGGTGTGCACAGATGACAGGGTTTGCTGGGAAATGTCTAAATCACAACCACTACTTAGGTGACAGTGATCCTTTTCCAAGTGTCAGTTACACATTCCTTGTTAACTCTGAGTCAGAAGTTGCATTTATTTGAATTTGGTCTCATATCAAAAACAAAGCATATGGCATTTGTTATATTTACAGAAGGACATGCAAAGTTCTGCAGGGAATTGCAGGTCTCGCAGATGATAGTGTGGCTGGATGGGTGGATAGCGATAAAGAGGAAAGACAGATCACTTATCAGGATCTTATCCTCATTTCCAAGATCTTGGACTTTACTGAAACAGGGGCTGCCTTGATGGAAGATTAGACTCTGTTTTTGACACAGAGGCTGCATTTTAAGATCCAGGCAGACTCTTCACCCTTTCCTGATGACTTCACAACAATAATAAAACCTTTCTTTGTTGGGATTTTTGATAACAATTACCTGAAGTCTCTGCTTTAAGGGAACTGGGTTCGCTGCAATGAACTAGTAGTTGGTAAAGTGTACTTACTCATAAATGATTTCCTTCCCTTTTGCAGAAGGATATATGCAACAGTGAGATAGGAGACAAGAGCCCTTCAAAGGGGTAAGAAGAAGCCCCCAGCATAAGCTACTCAAGGACATGTGTCCCTCCCCAGTTAGACTCAAGGTACTACGAACTTTGCTTGCTGGCTACCCGGTTTAAGGGAAGGTTTGTCTGTTATGGTGTTTTCCTTTTGGTTTCCTAGTCCCATACTCCTACTCCCGACTGGCCTTTATGGCCTCCAACTCCGGGCTGGCCTTCATGGCCTACAATCTTTGATCTGTTTTCGTTATGGCAGTAATTTGCCAGGGACAGAGGGTAAAGATGCAAATTACACCTGATTCACCACCAGTCTTATTGAAGGGGTTCGGCTGTAAGTGGTTCATACCTGATAGTCTAGGTACCATGCGCTACACTTCATTTAACGTGGTGCGCGCATGTGGCAGAGGTGCTTTATGCATTTATGCGGCAGAACATTGCCTATGGACTGCTATATTTCTTACATGGAGTGCTTCAGATTCTTTTGGGAGGGAGCAATCAGGAGACATGTGGTCCCAGAAGTAGTGGGGCACTATCTGTGTGATTGGCTGTTCAGGGGTATGGCAGATTTTGGGATGCATGTTAGCACCTGAGGTCACAGCTTATAGTATGGCTATGTACCTGGGGATTCCCTTGACAGCTGGGAGTAGGGATGATCTGCCCCAGTCGGAGATGGCCATAAGCCTATCCATTGCCCTAGTGTGATCGCCAGCTATCAGAATGCAGAAAGGGCCGCAGAGGCTGTGCAAAGATGGCCTATTCCTGTGAACTGCGCACTGGAAGATTCCATTTCCCCCGACACGCTCGCCAGCTACCACAGAGCAGGTAGGGCGATTCAGGAATTCTGGGCCGGCAAGGACTATGTGCCAGAATGGCCTTTTCCGTTGAGTCACCTGTTGAAATTCCCAGTGGATGGCAGGAGAAGGGGCCTGTTAGTCCAAGCACCTCAAGGTAAGCTGGCGGGACTTTCCTTCATAGCTAAGCTGGTGGTTTTTCCCTATCCCCATCGGCCCCCTTTTTCACTGGACATTTTATTGGGTATGGTGAGCCAGTGGGAATACAGTATGCCCTCCAGCTGTGAAACCAGACTATTCCAGGCAGTAGCCCTTACGCTGGTTTTTTGGAGCTTTTAGAATAGGTAAGGTGATGGCTGGATCCAAGTGAGACCCGTCTCGATGTGCCCTCCAGCTATCAGACATCTACATGGAAGGGGGATCGTGCCTGTATACAATTGAGAAGGTCTAAGATGGACCAGAGGTGTATGGGGCTGACTGTACATTGGCCAGGGGCATCTGGAGAAGGATATTTATTCCCCCATGCAAGTGAGGACCCCCTCACAAAATACTAGTTTTGGGTGCTCACAAAGCAGGCTTTTACAGGTCTAGGGCATGACCACTCAAAGTTTGATATCCACTCTTGGACTTGGAGCTGCTTCTACGGCAGCAAGTTAGGGGTTTTCCCAGGCAAAGGTGCAGGCTGTTGGACGCTGGTCCTCAGGATTATAAGGGCTATATTCACCCCTTTTAGAGGGCCTGGGAATTTCAAAGCCTAACAAGTTATAATTATTTAACAGGTTGCTGGACGGGGACAGAGCAGACGTGCATCCTAATAGGCGGCCACAGCATGGGCTTCTGGGCAGCCTGGAGGGCCTTGAAATTGAGCATGGGCTCACAGTTAGGTCCCGGTCAATGGGCTGCACTACAGTGGCTTGCCCGGAGAGGAATGCATTTCGATGGGCTCCTACCCACTTTGTTCCAGCATAATTCAGTATGGACGGGTTTGCAAGTGGTGGTCCTTCCCCCAGGTGGGAATGGCCTCAGTTACTTGAGGCAAGGCCCTCAGATCACCGGCATGTGATGACATGCAGCTAGAAAGGCTGTGACTGCCTCAATTACTTCAGGTCAAGACCCTCAGTTGGCAAGCATGTGTGACATGCAGCGGAGAGGCTGCGCCGGCCTCAGTTACTTAAGGGCAAGACTCTCAATTGGCAAGCATTTGTGACATGCAGCGGAGAGGCTGCGCTGGCCTCAGTTACTCAGGGCAAGACCCTCAGTTGGCAAACGTGTGACATGCAGCGGAGAGGCTGCGCCGGCCTCAGTAACTTAAGGGCAAGACCCTCAGTTGGCAGGCATGTGTGACATGCTGCGGAGAGGCTACGATGGCCTCGGTTACTCAGGGCAAGACCCTCAGTTGGCAGGCATGTGTGACATGCAATTGGCAAGGCAACGATAGCCTTCAGTACGTCTGCTATGGTCAGACATGCTCACATGCAGGGTTTAGCGAAGGAAGGCTAACCAGCTGATTCGGTTGGCTCTTCTTGGGCATGGGGGTTAGTCATTCTGCATCCCCATGTTCAGCATTGGAAGAGTGAACTATACAGGGCCGATGACGTTCACCTGTAAGATGCAGGTAATGACATATTTGGGGGACCTGCAGAGGTGTCTGCGAGAGGTGCTTCTCGGCAGTGGGGTAAAGGGGGACTAAATAGAGATTTGTCCCCCTTTTGTGGCGGGAAGGTGCGGGAGGGGGAATAGGTAAGGACAGCTAGGTGGCCCCCTTAGGCACCTTTGGAGGTGATTGGCAGTTCCGGAGGGCCTGTCTGTCAGGGCTTTTCCGGATCGAGGACAGGATATGGGCTGCCTCTGGGGCCAACTTATCTCATCTACCCAAGGGTTATCTGGCCCCGGGTGGGGATGACGTAGGAAGGCCCCCCTACTCACCTACAAGGTGTGGCCGGGGTAAGGGGTAAGCACATGGGCTTGCCCTTGCCTCAGCAGGGGCTGGTCGCCCGAGAGCTGTATGGCAAGCTACTTGCTTAAAGTCAGTTCCCGCACCTAGGTTTCCCTCTTCAGGTCACTTTAAATTGGGTTTTCTGTTTGCTGTAATTTAATAAAGTGGCTCTTGTTCAACCCAAGCTGATGCCTCTGTGTTTTATTTCGCACCTCAACTGCAACCAAAATTGACAGAACTTTCAATCCCAGCTCAGACCCAGGATCTATGGTCAGTGCTCATCCCCTAGCAAACATACTTTGGAATCTTCTGCAAAAGAATACACTCCAGCCATTGCTTGCACTCTACTACTCCTTTTCTACAGAGCTACAGGAGGGAATTTACCAATGCTATACACAACATCCCCTCATACAGCAGCCATAGCATAACTTCCAGATAGATCGTATTTCTCTAGTTCCTATGAAGAGGTAGAACAGTAACAAAATTGGCTGCAGTGCTTAAAGTTTCCACTCCCATGCTAGTATGAGACTGAGGCATCCGTTTTAGAAGCCCACAGAAAAACAGAAATTTCTCAGGCATGAATGAACAGCCAATGGTTTCATGTGTTAAGGAGAGCCACTTTCAGCAGGCTTCACTTTGTCCTTCATAGCACAGTTGGCCCTCTGACACAAGGGAATGGGGAACTGAACTTCTGGGGTCATAGTGTATGAGTTGTAGAAAAACCCGAATTCCAGTACTTCCTATCGACTCTGGTACTAAGGTCACTTTCAGACTACCATTATTTTGTGGGAAGGATTCAATCACACACAATAAATTTAGATTTGCAGTTAAGGTGGATTAAAGTGCTCTCTCACACACAAAAACACTTGTTTACAAAACTGACTTTTTGTGGTTAGGAAAGTGATGGGAAATATACTGTCAACTGATGGAAAGATATATAACCTTGATGCAAACAAATCAGGATGAATGCTCACCATTGTATAACCTCTTCACAAACAAATCCAAATGACTGCTCAAGAAAAAGCGGGCATCATATAACCTCTGCATTATAAGCTTTGTACTAGCAAATCAGAATTAACGCTCACAAACAGGTCATCTGTAGGAGCCCTAACACAGGCCTGTACAATTTGTGATCCACCAAGCCAACATCATTCTACCACATGTGCATGGCAGAACAGTAGCAGCTGAAAAAATCTCCCTGTTTTGCTGCCCACCTGGAGCTGCAAAAATGGTGAGGCAATTGCTTATCAAGCATCTGGCCGATCAGATATGGTAAACAGCTTTCAGTTAGGCAGGTCCCCAGTTTTGCAGGTCCAAATCCTAGCAGCTGGCTGCTTCTTCCTATCCTCTTCAGAATCACCACTGGAGAAATGATCCACTTTGCATGTAGTTAGGAGGAAGCCCCTGAATGGCAAAGCCTGTGCATTAAGTGAAGAGAAAAACACAAGAAGTCACTACCAGATCATTTTTCCTGCCCTCCCCACTATTTCTCTTAACACGCACACACCGACACACACAGACACATTGTGTGCTGAGTGCTATTTATATTGTTCTCATTTCCATGGCCATTTAGCATAGTTGAGAAGTTTAAATAAGGTGTACTGTAACATTTGTAAGGAGTTTTAGAAAGTCGACTGAGTTTTTTTAAATACCGTGAGGCATGCCAAACATTACCACCATAAACAGTTACATTTTATATAATTCATCCTAATTACAAAACCCTAGCCTGCCTTTAAATATAATTACAATGCACCTTCTATAGGAGTGCTGTTGGAAGCCAAGTAATTTGCATGCTTAGCGATGATGCATTGTCTTGTAGACAAGCCTAGAGAGTTTCAGTGCCAAAAAAAAAAAAAACCTCTTTGGAGTCTTTGCTCCTTAGTGACACTTTTGGTGGCAATGCAAGTTGCTGATTGATGTGCCCTGTAGTTTAGGAACATTGATTATGTAGGTTTAAAGCTGAGGACAGATTTTCCCACTGATCTGTTCCTGCATAAGATGGATACAGGTGTGGAATATTTTAATCAAACACTCAACTTCACACATAACTACTCCTTAAGGTGACAGCTCCAGAGAATGCTAGACATCAACTAGATACCATGATTTCTTCTACTATCCCTGTCTTGATGGTAAGAATAGACAAACTTTTAGATTAGAGTTCTTCTTCAGGATCAATGGCAATGAACACAAAGGGAAAACATATGGTGTAGCCTTTTTGGATTGTGCCACTATATTTACATGGGAGATCACATTTGAGTTTTCATCTATGTCAAAAATTTATCCCTGTGCACATGACATTAGCATGAGAGGGACAATAGTAGAGGGTGCACACTTTTAGCAGCAAATAGCGTAGAACATTTCTTCCAGCTACTAGCTTTAAATTTCAAATTATAGTTATATATGTTTGGATTTTGAAAATCAGCTGGGAGACACTCCTGGAACAGATTATGTTTAGCTATGATGACATCATCAAAATGGCTGCTATACTATATGTTTATCGTAAATATCTTAAGAGCTACTTGATCATTTTAACGTGCAAACTATGGTTGGAAAGGTAACTGAATTTTCTAAAACAAATAATGACAACATAAAATATAATTATTGTCATTCTTGTTTTGTTTTTTCAAAATACAGACTATTACAGATATGTGTAAAGCACTGAATATTTATCATTGCTGAGTTTTTTATAGTAGTATCACACTTCTCAATAGGGCAATTAATGACCAAGATATGCACCATTTTGCATGGGAATTTATATGGTCACAATATTTTCTGATAGTTCAATTATCGTCATTTCTCAAGCAATGGCATTCATAGGCACACAGAAGTGTACAGTGAATACTAAATGGTAGGACAAGGCTATCAATGGCTACCAGCCATGATGGCTATGCTCTGCCTCCAGTATGCTTCTGAATACCAGTTGCTGGAAATCGTAGGAGCAGAGAGTGATCTTGTGCTCAAATTCTGCTTATGGGCTTCCCATAGGCATCTGGTTGGCCACTGTGAGAACAGGATGCAGGATTAAATGGGCCACTGGCCTGATCTAGCAGGCTCTTCTTATATCCTTATGGTGGACTAAAGACGCACCTAAGGCTTCCTTCCATTTACAGTAAATTGAAACTTGTTTTTAGCACTGGAAAAAATCAAGTGGCACTATTATATTTGTTTTGCTTTGTTGATGTCTTCGTTTTTTTACTACTGTTTGGACAAATGGCTCTCAAAATTGCTTATAACAATGCAGTAATGAAATTAAAATTCAATTGGAATAACAATGGGAGGAGTTCTGAGTGTCCAAATCACTAGAGGTTAAAAACAGTACTTTAAATTGTTCTAGAATACTAACTGGCAAGCAATGCTGGTCTTTGAGAATGAGTATCATATGAGCTCTTTGTCTGGTATCTGTTATTAAGAGATATAGTCTGAATAACAAGCAGGAACAAGCTACTTCATACCTCTCTGATTCTGTGGGGGAATCTATGGCAACTGAAATACAGACAAAATGCTAACCATAAAAGAAGGAGATAAGGCTTGTTTATGACAGACCCCATGTGGGTAGGGTAGCCCAGGTTGGGATCATCAGGGTATTGTTGGATATCTAGAATCTGTTCTCCACTAGCCACTTTAGTTAAGTAACAGTCTTTAAATAACCACTTGTGGTGATATCTGACTTCTGATATGAGTTGTAGACTGAACCACGCTAAAGGATTTTTAGCATATGTTAATTGGTTTATCAATCTCTGAATGTCTGTGTTATCAGCAACTGTTTTGTGAATTACCTCTGTTAATTACAGAATTAGTGCTTCTGTTCTTTTTTCCATTTTATTTGCCTCTGATTTCACTATTTACAACTCCCCCCATGTGTAACTCAGGATAAAAATGCATGATTCTGATGAAATGCATTGTAGTTCATGAAAGCTTATAATAAATTTATTATTTATTTATTTATTGCATTTGTATACCACCCCATAGCTGAAGCTCTCTGGGTGGTTTACAACAATTAAAATCATTAAAAACAAATATACAAATTTAAAAATACATTTTTAAAAAGCAGTTTAAAAACATATGCTAAAAAGCCTGGGAGAAGAGGACAGTCTTGACCTGGCACTGAAAAGATAACAGCGTTGGCACCAGGCGCACCTCGTCAGGGAAATCATTCCATAATTTGGGGGCCACCACTGAGAAGGCCCTCTCCCTTGTTGTGAGCTTCCCACGGAGTAGGCACCCGGAGGAGGACCTTTGATGTTGAGCGTAGTGTATGGGTGGGTTTGTGTCGGGAGAGGCATTGCATCAGGTATTGTGGTCCTAAGCCGAGTCAAAGGTCCCACTATTTGTTCTTTATGCTACCTCTCCGGAAATTATTTTAGTTTTAATTTTGTTGTAAAATTGTTTTTAGTTGCTCTTGTGAATTTATATTGTCATTTTTTCTTTCTTCTTTATGTATGTTTTAGGGCCAGTGGGAACATTCAGAATTTTGAGAAGGTGCCATCGGTGCCAGTCATAAAATGGCCACTGTTGGGGGTACATGGAAAAACAGAAAATGGCTGTCACATCTAAATGGGCAGAAAAAGAGACTGGACCACAATATGGTATGGACACCCCCCATCAGACCCTCTCCCCATCAACATGTCAAACATGGTGGGTTCACAGCAGCTAGCACTTAATTAATAGATACTAGACGCCGGCCAGACCATAAATCTGCTAGGCAGGAGGAACCAGGGGCCAGCCAGTATGTTTACCGTTTGGGAAGTGCCGAAGGAGGATGCAGGGGAGTCGAGTCCTTAAGGGAGTCCAAAGGTCCAAGAACCAAGAGATCCAATCAGTCAGGGCAGGGTCCAAGGCACGGGCCAACAATGTATGCAGCAAGGCTTGACGTTGATTCTAGCAAGAAGTCTCCCTTTCCTTCCAGTCTTTTATGCTTGGCATTCGAGGCCAGATGCTTACAATCAGCCTGTGTTCTTGTGAGCTCTCCTGCTCCTTAATCGAGCTGATTGCCTTCGTTGCTGCAACACCTGTTGGCATCTTCTCTCTGCTGGGGAAGGGGCAGCCTCCTGGTCGCTTCCCCACTCTGACAGGCGGGCTGCCTCAGGGACTTGCCCCTGGTCTGGCAAAGGATCCTGAGCTGTCCCCTTGCTTGGCCCCTCTCATGGGTCTGCGGTCTCCCATTTCTCTTCTTCCTCGGATGAGTCCTCTGAGGGGGGCATGACACAACAAAGGGAAAAAGGCATCTACATCAGCAACTACCATGCTCAACGCTCTTCACTTCTCTTCAGAATGGAAGGGAGGGAGGGTGTCCAATTCAGACTTCCAAACAGTGGAGACTGATGGCTCCAGTGTCAGTGGGGCAGTGAATCTGCTCTGGGTTTTAGTCTGTGCATTTAAGGAGTTGTCCAAGGTGATGAAACCTGGTCACAGAATAGGTTCAGCACCTTGGACAGCTCCTTGAAAGTTCAGACTAAGGGTGCTTTCACACTGTGCTTTATTCCGTTATTCTGATGATTTATTTCCTGTTAATTTGCGCATAAAATTTGAGCTTTCACATGACATAACGGGTAGCTCCAGAATTCTGGTGGAATGTAGTGCAAGTATAGCACTAAATTCTGCAATAAATGATACCTGAAATAATCCAATAGCAAGGCTGGGGACACGGAAGATCACGGGAGTTTTGCGCTAGCTGCCGCTGCTCACATGACAGGCATCCCAGCATGCAGTGCGTTCCCACCCTTACAAACAGCCATCCCAGCATGCAGTGCGTTCCTGCCCTTACCACCACCTCTGCTGCTGCGCTGCCGTGCCTCTCAGCTGATCGCAGCATGCAGCCTTTGCTCAGCCTGTGCTGCTGCTGCTTGTGCTCAACCAGAGCCTTTGCTACTGCGCTGCTGTGCCTCTCAGCTGATCGCGATCACAATCGCGCCTCTTTCAACCCCACCCAACGCACCGAAAGAAGAGGCCTCAAACCAGAGGTAGGTGAAGACCTTCTCATCCGGTGTCATGTGAGGCTGAATGAAGGGGGGGAGAGAAAAACTCTGCTCTGTGTGTGAAAGAATGTTGCGCAAAATGCCGGTATAACAGGTACTGCAGTGTGAAAGGGATTTTTGAAATCCGGAACGAAGCGCTACCTTTTTAATCCGTTAAACTAGCGCTATTAGCCCCATGTGTGAAAGCAGCCTAAATTTGGATTCACTGCCCCTCTGACATTGAAGCCACCAGTCTTCACTGCATCCAATGAAACGTGGGCATGTTTAACAAGACATATTCAGTGAGGAGCAGCCAAGCCAGTACAAACAGGAAATGAGCAGGAAGAGCAACCTGTCTCTCATTCATTGTGGATTTTTGAAAATATTTTTACTACATCTTTTGCTGATGGCACACTGGTGCTTCAGCTGCCACATTGGTCACCCCTGTTCTAGAAAGGCTTTTTGGTGGCTGCAGGGCGCAGGAGGGGATGGGAAATTTTCCTTGATCTACCTTAAGACTGCAATCCTATACCCATGTACCAGGGAGTAAGTGCCATTGAACTCAATAGAACATACTTCTGAGTAGAAATGCATAGGACCATCGTGTTGGTAAACTTAGTTTAGGATCCAAGCCACTGACTTTAGTTTGTAAAATATATGTGAATACCACAATAAATATTTCCTTATTACTATCTTTGTGAAGTTCTGATCCATCCTGTTTTAAGCCTGTGAGTTTCTGCAGTACAGAAAACACTCTGTTCCCTTTATGTTGGCCAGGCTTATAATAATTTAAGTATGACATCTCCAAACTGGTGCCCTCCAGATTTTTGGGACTCCAATTTCCATCAGCCCCAGCTAGCATGGCTAATGTTCAAGAATGATGGGAGTTGTAACCCAACATCTAGAGGGCCACAGGTTGAGGAAGGTTGATCTGCGTTTTCATTTTGCATGAGAGCATGGCCTTGTGATCAAGGAATGGCCCCCATGTTCTGAGCTACAAGGAATATTCAAGGACTGCAATGGAGGCACCAAAGTGAACATGTTTATACTGGCAAAGTCCTAGATACCTACAGCATAACATGAAAGCTTCCTCTGTGGGTCAAATGTCCACTGAGCCTGTATTTTCTCTGGTCCGCCTTCTGGACTAGCAACAGATATTTTGGAGATCAGCACAACCACATGGGTGGCTCATGGAAAGCAGAAACACTAAACTGGCACATCAAAAACCCAACCTGAGATGGGGAGAAATTGATTCAGTGGATTTAACAGCAAATCTACCTAATTTGCACTTTCCAAAACAATATGCAAACTGAAACATAACCATCCCTGTAATGCTGCTCTCAGTTCAAGTAACATTTACAAAAATGCATATACAAGGGTAAAATGTTTACAAAATATATATATTAGTAAAAATAGCACACAGAAATACATTATACTAGGGGAAATTGCTTTGCAGAAATATATAAATTAGGCAAAAATGCAGACGGACATGTGTATATTTGGATATTTCACACTAAAATGCTGATGAACTTTCAGGAGGACTTTTTTAAACAAACTGATGTGGAAATGCAGAGAACTGAACTTAAGATTGGAAAAATGAGGAACTGAAGAAACCAAACTTGAGATTCGCCCAGTCCTAAACCCAGCCAAAACCTCATGCACATGAACAAACAGCAGATACTACTACATTTCTTTAGGAGTACAACTTTACTCCAAAATGGTCTTCAGCAATCTAATCTCTTCTACTGAAGTTTTGCTGCAATTCAAGGACATGTTTTTTTAATGCAGTTTCTTAAATAATCTTTTTGAAACTAAACATTCCATTGCACAATTCCAGTGTAGTGCTCTCTTTAAAAGCAGGTTTCTTTGAAGGTTTCTAGAACAACTAAGAGTACAGTGAAAATTAGACTTGATTGATGCATTCTGTGATGGTTTGTAATAAGGTTAAACATGTCCAGAGACATAAAGATTCACCATGCTGACAAAAAACAATTAGTGACCCTCTATCTGTTGCTGTAGGCCTAGATGACAGCTTTCAGTTCCAAGAGAACAATAATGGCAAGATAGAATCTTTGACACACACACACACCCAGAGACATATGCGAAGTGATGGTAAGTTGTAATTGGAATTCTGGGTCTTGCAGTTGGCAGTCTTAAAGTTCTTTCTCCCCAAGGATCATGAAGAAGTGATTGTCGCATTTGTGAAAATGTTTTTGTCCTCATGATTACAGAAGGTTCCTCCCTCCCTCAAGACATGCCCATATATACAGGAAATGCCATAACTCAGTGGCAGAGCATCTGCCTTGCATGCAGAAGGTCCCATGTTCAATCCTTGGCTCTCCAGGTAGGCCTGAGACAGACTTCACTCTGAATTCCTGGTGAGCTGTTTCTTGTCAGGGTGAACCAGTGGTTCCCAAACTTTTCCCCCCATGGACTGCTTGAAAGTTGCCGACTGTCTTGGTGGACCACTTAATGAGTTTTCTGCTTGTTGTAGCAATTGTAGTGCTTTGTGCTAGATACTGTATGATTTTTAACGGTATGTTTACAAACATGCCACAGACCACCTGAATGAAGCTTGCGGACCACCAGTGGCCCAGGATCACAGCTTGCAAACCCCTTATATATATATTTCTGAGCAAGATGGACCAATAAGTCAGTTTTCTATGCTCAGTAAAATTAGGACTACGAGCATCTTTTTCCCTACCTTGTGGGAAGCCACTACAATAGGAAATGTTTCAGCTCTCTAATATGTGATGGGTATATAGGAGAAACAGAAATTTCTTTATATTTCTTGTTTGCCTACTCCTCAGTCATATTTCCTCCTTTGGGAGACTAATAGTCTTGCAGAAATCCCACTGACTTAAATTAGCCTGCCCAAAAATAAATGGTTTGAGGACAACTCACAACAACCCAGTTATTGCTATCCTGAAATACCTGGATTTAAGACAATTTAGTCCTATTGATTTCATGAGTACTACATTGTTAAAACCCAATTAGACTTTGGGGGATAGGCTGTTAGCCATTTTGGCATATTTTTACACTGCCTTATAAATGTCTATACTAAGAACAGTTCATCTCTGGAAAAGTTTGTGAAATCTTCCAAAGAAAAGGTTTGCAAATCTGACTGCACAGGCCTAAGCAAACAACTTTGATGTGCCAGAACAAAAGTCTTTGAATTATTTGCATGAAGTACAATAAATGACATTAGGTTTAAAGCTCATTAAAATCTTATCCTACCTGTTCTAATCAGGCAAATAAAAAAAGCTCAAGTGTTCCCCAAAGTAGACAGTTTCTCTCTGATATTTAAATGAAATGTGCAGTGCATTTTGGCCACAAGGAACATCAAAGTATTCTATTCATGTTGTGGGATTAATTCTGCACAGCTAATCACCTTTGCAAATTATGCAACTGCATGAAGAGAGTTGTGCTAGGGGTGTGTGTGTGTGTGCGTATTTCCCCCTACAAGTAGGAAATTCCCTGGTGCTGATATTCATGTTTGAAGTAAAAATGAAATTTCTCCAAGAAAATGAATAAATATTATTAATATGAGAGCCAGTGTGGCTTAGTGGTTACAGTGTTAGACTACAACCTAGGGTTCGAATCCCCACACAGCCATGAAGCTCACTGGGTGACCTTGGGCCAGTCACTGCCTCTCAGCCTCAGAGAAAGGCAATGGTAAACCCCCTCTGAATACCTCTTACCATTCATACCCTATTCATAGGGTCGCCGTAAGTTGGAATTGACTTGAAGGCAGTCCATTTTTTATTTTTTATGTTTCTTGGGATGATGTGTGCATATAACCCAGGCTGATTTTTCTGTACATTTTGGGTAGAAGTTTGAAGGATGAAAAAAACATTAAGTTGCTGTTCCTTGTGGAACAGCAGACTTCCTATGCTGTGTTACTTGAGTGAGAACAGAGCATCTATAGATAATAGTGAGCACCATGGGATCTTTATTTTCCCCATGATATTTGAATAATTCATTAGAATTTATTCCACTGTAGCCCCAACTAAAAAAAAAAAGAGTGACCAGGTATCAACAACAAAATTCCTTTGTCAGTGTGTTGCCTTGAGGGAAGAAGCAGGAAAATCATATGATGCTTAGATGCAACATCATTTTCCATTAGGAGCTGATTCTGACATCTGATGAAAGGAAAAGAAACCTCACCTCATATTTTGTCCATGAATTATCCCTGTTGCTATGGAATTAATAGGGCAGCATACTGGGTTATATGAATTTTACATTAATCCATCACATGTTGTTAACACAGTTTTTGATTTATCCTATAGGAGAACATCTGTATCAAAGTCTCATCAAGCCAAACCACCAATAATCTGACTTATCTATGGGTGCTGAATAAAACTCCATCCTAGGCCCCTTCTGGACTATATACCACTTTAAATAATCACCGCTTCCCTCAAAGAATCCTTGGTTTGTGAAGGGTAATAAGATAGGAGATTCCTGTTCCCCTCACAGAGCTACCATTCCCAGATTGGTTTAACATTCTGTCTTCCTATGGGACTTTGGGAATGGTAGCTCTGTGAATGAATGCAAGTCTCCTAACAATTCTCAACACCCTTAATAAACTACAGTTCCCAGGATTATTTGGGGGAAGCTGTGACTGTTTAAATTGGTATGATACTGCTATAATTGTGCAGTGCAGATGGGACCCTAGTAATTTGTCCCAATTCACTGGCAGCTTCGATTAAGTACTAGTCAGAACAGAACCAATGGCATCAACCGACCAAATTTAGAAATTCTATTTCAGTGGGTCTGCTCTGAGTATGGTTTAGGAATGTTCCACCCATAATGTGCTGCCATTTTATCAAACATTTTGAAATGCCACATGTTATTTGAACAAGTCCTGGGGGTGGGACTGTTAATAATCTTCCAAAAAGGCTGCCAAACAGAAGCATCAAATGAACATGTTAGACAGTCATGAGCAAAGATTTTTGAAATTGTTCAGAAGAGTAACAGAGCTAGACAAACACAAAAGAAGTATATTGTGCCAAAAGCATGAAGCTAAGGACTTAACAGAAATAACATAAGAGAAGAAGCTCTAGCGATAGATATATCTATTATGCTTTCAGAGTTAGATGTCATGCTACTGATCTGGCGCATTCATCTACATCATTAAAGTCAATGTTAGCTGTATCAACATTTGCCTTACGTTAAGCAAAGGAGAACTCTTCTGTCTTTCAGTTATTTGATTTATCTACGAAATGCAAAGCTTGGCAAAATATTTCTTTTAATACAGCATCTGTAATTTGCATTTTAGGGCACATCAGAAAGTCTGGTGTGACAACACAGAGAGAAGAGAAAACCTATGCAGTTATAGACTTTATTTAAAAAACAAACAAACTACTTTCTTCTCCTGTGGCTCCACATCCATCCATCTTGATGTTCTGTGGGATTATAATCAAGGATTATAATCCTTTGTAATCAAGGATGGCATGTGTTTGGTAACTTTTGTTAACTGCAGTTTGATGAATAAGCTCAAATGATTACATCTGCTTTCATGTGGTCTCAGTTTATCAGTCAGTCTTTTTTTCCAAGTGTTGAACAGTTTTATCATGAAAGTCATTTTGCCACCAGAGAGGTAAAAGAATAACTAGTCTTCTCTTTCATTTGTGCCTTACTTCAAACAAAGATTCCCTGAGGAGGATCCATACATTTTATTCATTATTTGTTCATTCCTTTTTCTTTGTGCAGATTCTTAAAGAAGTATCTGGCTGTCTAAATGTCGGCCTCTGTTTTCTTCATTCTGTGTCAATTGACTGTGCAATTATAACCTTCATGAGCTATGAAAACTCCCATTTAGCATTTTAGAAACAGCTGAAGATGTGTTCATATATGTCATGATCCAGTATCTTCAGTGCACATGTACAGAATCAAAGAATGCTCTATACACCAGGGTAGGTGATCCTGCCATAGAGCACATTTGGTCCAGATCTGACATTTTGGGGTCCTCTACCTAAAGTGTTTTAGTTTGCCATTTTTTGCTTGAGGATGCCTGGTTGAGAAGTGATCTAACACATAATCATATACAGGTATGCAGATATTAGGGGTGTGCATTGGCTCTGCATGTACTCCAGTTAGGAGGCAAGTGATTTAAGGAAATTTCTCACATTTTGGAGCCAGGTCGTGCCATTAACGAAGTGTCTCAAGTTGGATCAAGGACTCCTTAAGCTTCTGGATCACTCTGTGGCCTTAGCTATTATATTTTTTAAAAGTGCCATTTCCCCTGAAAAATAAAACCAAATACCAAATACTGTGCAAATACCCAGAACTTTAGAGGGGAGGGGCTGCAGAGGAAGAGTGATCTTTTGGTTTAATGAACGTGTCTATTTTTAAATCACAGTGAATTATTTTCACAGGGCATTCCAATCACAGTGATTTTGGGAGGAATTAAAAACTGTGTTTTTATATGGATCTATGCATTCCCCTATGCAAATCAGTAGAGAGATCTCTATTGTACTCTCCAACATCTGCCAGGGGGGTAGACATTGGGGTATCAGAGTCCTTCCTAGACAATGACATTTCCCTCATCACAATCTTCCCTCAAGAACCATGCTATTTTTTCCACCACCGCCACCAGGTTAGGTGATCCTACCATAGAGCACATTTACTGTTTGCTACAGTACTCATCCCAAAATGTTAAAGTCTGCCCTTTCGGGAGAACTGCTGCAACTATCATTCTGAAATTTTGCAAGCTTCATCCCCTCAGAAATGGTAGCAATGCCTTCTAATTGCATCCATTCTGGCAAAAGTTTGTTTTTTAAAGTATAGATTTTTCCTTTATTTTTGTTTTAAAATCAAGATTTAAAGGTGTCCTGATCAAAAAGTCCTAGATGTATCTGCCTACAATTTGGCAGGCTTAATCCTCCCTGGAGAGGCTGGTATGCCTTCAAATGTCATCCACTTCTATGAAAAGGAGAAAAAAAGTTATAGCTAGTTTTAAATTCTCCGTTATAGTGAGGGGGAAGGGGAGAGCTTCATTTTTAACAGATCTAATTCAGTTCTGAATAACAAGTCAAACTGGAAATACCCAGGGAGGCTCTGAAACACATCAGGCTGCTTCCCTAACCTAAGTCAAATCTTGTGGCTGATGCATATCCCTAGACAGTTCGGAAGCTTCAGCTAGTGCAAAATGCGGCTGCCAGACTGATAACAAGAACTAAGCGGTCCGAACACATAACACCTGTTCTGGCCTGCTTGCACTGGCTTCCAGTTTGCTTCCGGGCTAAATTCAAAGTGCTGGTTTTGACCTATAAAGCCTTATACGGCGCGGGACCACAATACCTGTTGGAACGCCTCTCCCAATATGAACCTGCCCGTACACTGCGCTCTTCATCAAAGGCCCTCCTCCGAGCTCCGTCCCACAGGGAGGCTCGGAGGGTGGTTACAAGAACTAGGGCCTTTTCGGTGGTGGCCCCCAAACTGTGGAACAGTCTCCCCGATGAGGTACGCCTGGCTCCGACGCTGCTGTCTTTTTGGCGCCAGGTTAAAACCTTCCTCTTTTCCAGGGCTTTTAATCTAACTTAATTCTGTTTTAAATTGTATTGTAATTGTTTTTAGATCTCCCATTCTCTGTACTTTGTGGTTCGTTTTATTGGATTTTATTGTATTTTGTATTAATCTGTTGTTCACCGCCCAGAGAGCTATGCTAGTCGGGCGGTATATAAATTTAATAAATAAATAAATAAAAATAAATAAAAATTTGATAGGGTTCAACTTTCTACCATTATCGTCTGCCTTCACTCTCTTCTGCCATGCTACCCTCTAAGGCAGAAATAACCTCCCTAGCTCATTTATTGGGTCATTTTTTCCTCCTCCTTTATGCTTCCCTCTACTTTTTTTAAATGGCTCTGTGCACCCCAACTTCAGTTTATACTACTCCATGCTTCCCAAACCTGGTTAAAGCCCCTTCTCTTCAGTGAGGGCTAAACATCATAATTCACAGCCTATGGCTACATCTCCTGATGTTTTCAATCTTATTTTAAAGCACCCAAGGAGGGGTCAGTCCCATTTTTATCAGAACAGTGGCACTGAATGGAGAGACTTAGCCTACATTTTCCCTCCCCCCACCAATATTAAAATAAGTCCTTGCAGACTTTCCCTCCCAGAAGGCTACAGTTGTTTGAGGATGTTAACTCAGATTAGAAAATTGCTGCAGGGAAGTGGGTAACCCCTACATACATACTCACTTTCTGTTCTGATCTAATACAGAGCTTTCTGTGGCTGCTTTAAAACAAAAAAACCCAAAATATCAGGAGATCTAATCATAGATCTCCCATGCAGGGGTGCCCCATCCATACAGGCAAACTAGGCTATCACCTAAGGTTGCAAGTTAAGGGTGGAGCCAAATTTGAGGGAAAATATACCAATAAAATAACAAAGATGTTATTTCAATTCTATGTATCTCACTCTGTCAGTGCAAACATTTCTGCTTGCCTGATCTCCCTTTTTCTCTCCCATTGCTGTGGAGCTGATTTGGGGGAGGGGTCACATGGGAAGGAGAGGAGGAAGCCATGTTCTGCTGCAGTGGTTCTTAATCTGGAGTGCACACACCCACCCCCCGGAGGTGCGAGATACTTTTTCTAGGGGTGCAGGGCCCAGCCAAAGATTTTGGAAAACTGTCATTTATCTTAGCTAAGTTAGGCTAAAACACACAATAAAATTATATTACAATTAATTTAAAAATGAACGGTATTTTTTCAGAGGGTGCGAGAGCATATTTTGGAAATCCACAGGGTGCTGGCAGTGGAAAAGGTTAAGAACCGCTGTGCTAGAGGGAATCCTTGCAATGTCTCCTGATAACGGGACAGTTAGTTGAATCTGTCATTATTTCAATTCCCATGTACATACAGATGTAATGTGAGCTATAAGCATAATAAATAAGGTGATCCATAACAGGAAACTAACAGCATTAACTAGGGCCTTTTAAATGGCAGGGGCAGAGAGAGCAATTGTCCCAGGCCTCACAGATGGGGGGGCACATGGAGGGGGGCACATGAATGTTGGCATTGCTGCATTGCTGCATTGCTGCAAACTCTTTTTTTCAGAATCCCACTAACCTGAGCACCATAAACCTAACGAGAAAACAAAAAACAAACTGTATTGGTAGTAGGGTTGCCAGTTTCAGGGCCTGAGACTGATTCTGTATCTTTAGGAGAAGAGAAAGTCAGCTAAGTGCAGGTGTTCTTGCAACCCTGTAATGGGAAAAACCACAAGGTGGAATTCTCCCTTCCCCCTGCACAACTTTTAAAGATACAGAAGACCTCTTGGAGGCCGGGCCTGGCAACCAAGAGGTCTTCTGTATCTCTAAAAGTTGTGCAGGGGGAAAGGGAGAATTCCACCTTGTGGTTTTTCCCGTCACAGTGTTGCACGAACACCTGCACTTGGCTGACTTTCTCTTCTCCTAAAGATACAGAATCAGTCTCAGGCCCTGAAACTGGCAACCCTAATTGGTAGTTGTGTCCTTTTGTTATGACAGCATGAGCAAGATAGTTGCAGCCACAGACAAGGCTCATAGTAACAGTCAAGCCCAATCATAGTCAGACATTTTTTGTGAGGGAGGTTAGGCTGAGAATCAGTGACTGGCCCAAAGTCATCCAGTGAGTTTCATGGCCAAGCAGGGACAAGAACCTGGATTTCCCCAGTCCAACAGTCTAACCACTACACCACACTGACTCCACATACTCTATAGGCCAAAGGCCCTCCATGCAAAGCCTAAAGGCACCAGTGTGCTCACAGAGAGCTACTAGAGTGCCTTCCAGGGTCTCTGCTCCCTTTGTTGCACAATTATAAATTATAATGGCCACCAGCTTTTCTTAACTCTCACTGAAACAGTTTTCTTAGGCCCTCTACCATTATAATTGGCCACAGAATCAGAAATGGACACTACCAGCAGAGACAAGAGAGAGACTAGTTACAACTGTTTCCTTTCTTCTCCAATGAGAACACTAATTAGAATGGAGAGAATAGAACCAGAGAGAAGAGAGACAATAATTCTAACTGGACACTACCAGCAGGAGAGCATGTGGATTCCAAGGAGAGAAGAGGAGGGGAAGAGATAGCAAATGAGCAGCTGCATTTGTGCCTCAGTGGAAGAAGGAAAAGCAGTTATTGTGGGGGAAGTAAAATGGAGGATCAAGTCCAGGGGTTGGGGGAGGAAGAAAAAATGGAGGACCCAAGGCTGGTGTGGGAAGGAAAACATGTGCATATAGATAAGGTGGTGTATTTTATTTAGAGGTGATATGGATAAATGACTTGCCTTCTGTGAAATGGATGCTATGATGGAGCAGAAGACTGTGGATTCAAAGGAGTGGCTTTATGTTTTAGGGCTCATATGTCCCACCTTGGACCTTTACTGAGGTTTTTGGGCAAGTTACTTGGGCAAGTTCTGAGAGAAGAATGTTTTGGTTGCAGTAGTAAATATTAGGATTGTTCACATCCCCTTGGCAGCCTTTTTGTGACTGGCCCTGCCCTGCCTATGGCAGCCCTTTTGTAGCAATGCACACAAAGTCCAGACAACTTAAAAAAATTCCACTCCTGAAGAAGTAATGCAATTTGCTTGTGAATATAAACTCAGTTTTCCAAACATTTTTATAGCTCTACAGATTCTTTTAACTTTTCCAGTTTCCATAGCAAGTGGGAATATAGCTTCTCAAAGTTAAAATTGATAAAAAAACATGTCTGCATTCCATAATGGCGCAAGAGAGTCTTGTTGGACTTGCCACAATGTGACTAGAACAGTGACTGAATGTTCAAAATTTAAAGCAAGAAAAGCCGTGTTTTAAGAGGACAGAGTGTTTTTGATTTGGAGTATTTTGTAATTACATGTTAAAGTTCATTGAAGAACAGGGACATGGGGGGTTATAGACCCGTTACTTTTTGGGGAGCAGGGCCCTGGTCAATCAGTATGAAAAGGGAGGGTAATAGCCACTGAGAAAACTCCTTGTCCTTTGATGCTGATTGGAGCCAGGGTGAAAAGTGGTGAGCCAACCACTGAGAAGATTGGCTGCTAGGGAGGTCTGTTGTAGTGGAGTGTGGACTTGCAAGACCACAGGAAGAGCAAGGGGGAACAGGGAAAGTGGAAAAGGGGGTGTGGCTGTGGGGATATGGCACGGCTATCATGAAGGGACCCTGCACTTCTGAATTTGCCACTACACTACTGTTGAAGAGTTTTCTGAGTTCTTCCTATATTGGATGTGGTGGTAATGGCAGTTAAAGCAGGATAGCATAATGGATGATTTTGGATTTGTAATAATAACAACTATAATTAACATTTTAATGCATTTTTATTTGAAATTGGACTGAAATATCATCTAGCTGCTGTGTACAAATCTATTCTGAAAATTTTGTGTCGCTGTTTTATCTGAACTCAGAAACATTGGTTGGACAGATGGATGAATGGCCAAATGGAAAAGTATGCCTGTTTAAATCAATAGGCTTTAAAAAATTAAATGGAATATAGGGACAAAATGTTTCCCAGTTTACCAAAAATCTCAGCCTAGATCTTTCCTTGAGGTTTGGGGGTGGCGTGCCAGTTGTATGGTTTCCCTAGGGCACTAGTTCCTGGCAGCTAGTCTAGGCCCCCCCCCGCTCCCATGTAACATGTTGGTTCCACTCAATATGTTGTTGTGCTTTCTGTTGTTTGTTTGTACATGTTTTTGTGATTTTTTACTATGATATATTGTATTTTATCTTGTTTGTTCACCGCCCTGAGAGCTATTCTGCTAAGGGCGGTATATAAATTGAAATAATAAATAAATAATATGGCAGACTAGAGGCCCAGTGAGAGAAAGCAGCTGCTACAATTCAAGCTTTGAAATAGGTCCCTGGTCAGGAATGGGTCTTGGCTACAAGTCATTACGGCTGAGGACCATTCTAAAACTTCACTGTAAAAATAAGATGGTCCAGAATGGCAAGGAGGATCGAAGGGAAGGCAGAAGATTAGGGCATGATTGTCGTCATCTCATGTCCCAGTGACAGAAGCTGATAAGTATTGACCCATAAACTAAGGAGAACACAAAGTCCTAGTCCAGAGAAAAAAAGACCCTTCCTTAGGAAGCCCAGCGCACTTAATTGGAATATTAAATGACTTATCAATGAAATAAGGCAAAATCAGGGATGGTGAGAAATTCCAATAGATTTTGAAATGGTATTGGAAATAACATCAATTTGCATGTTCATTTTCAACCTGGCTGTTATTTTTTTTTATGCCAACAAATGTAACAATGACTGATGGCATTCCCCCCACTGCAGCATTTTTCTGACATATCCTTCCATTGAAATGAATGGTTTGGCATTACGCAATTATTGCATAATTGTTTACATAATTAATTACATTATATTTGGCATCAGTGGACAATGAGACGAGTATTTTCCGCAGAAGTCAAAGTACAAGTAGGCTGGAAACAGCACTGCACATGACAAATATGGAGGCGGACCAAAAAAAATGATGCTTTCCTACGTCCCTAGGCAAAATCCACTGGAAATTTGTTCTTCTCAACATCCATTGAAATGAATAGTTGCACCATAGGACCCGTTGCCCTGAGTAACTCCCATGTGGTGTAGGGGTTAAAGTGTCAGACTGGGACCTGGGAGACCAGGGTTCAAATCCCTTCTCATTCATGAAATTCATGGGGTGACCTTGGGCAGGTCACTGTCTCTCAGTCTAACCTACCTCACAGAGTTGTTACAAGGATAAAATCAGGAGAAGGAGAACCTTCATTGTATGCCACTTTGATAAATGTAATAAATAAATAAATATTTTGATAGGTCTTGTGTGAGAGGAAGCAAGATGCTCACACAGTCCTTTAAACACAGTTACTCAGTTATAAAATGAAAAGTGTGTGTGTGTGTTTAAAAAATTAAGCATTTGCCAATACAGGGCTACTCAGTGCTTGTATTGTGCTTGACACATATGTCTCTAAGCATGTCTGTAGACTACGTCTCTGTAGACTATGTCTCTGTGTTCATGGAATAAACCCTTCTGTAACATGACTGGTAGGAGGAATTTAGCTCAAATGCTGTGCTGGGGAAACTGCTTCCCACTGTGATCTTGGCTCTATGCTGCTAGAGTCCAGTAGGTTTTTCAAAGTAGAACATTAATCAAAATACATGGGAGCAAAGCATAGGTAACATCTGGTAATTTACAGAGTGCCTGCATAAGGGAACTTAGAGAAATGAAATCAGAACTTCTTGAGAAATGTTTTATTATTGAAAATATAATAAATAGCTTGTAAACGGTCACCTATGAATGGCTTCTCAGAGAGAAAAAAAGATAAGGAGGAAAGGGGGGCATGGTGGGGTTTGAGGAATGGCTATATGGTTTGATTTCCAGTTTCTTGGTAGATGGAACAAAAGGGGAAGTTGCAACAGGACTTTGAGAAAGAGATTTAGGGGACAGCATGGGGACGGGGGGGGGAGAAGAAATCTTACCAGTCCTTTCTTATCCATAATATTACCAGTCCTATCTGTCCAAGATCCAGAGGAGGGAATGGTGATTCAAGAATTCAAGGAGACCACAAACTTGAAGCTCATGAACTTAGAGAATGCAGGTTGAGAGGGAGGAGAAGAATCCACCAGAGCGTAAAACACGAACTCAGGGGATTCCTTGTGTGCCAGATGACTTATAGGTTTGGCTAGAATGACTACTAGCCATGATGGCTATGTTACACCTCCACTGGCAGAGGCAGTATGTCTCTCTATATAAGCTGCTGAGAATCACAAGTGGAGAGAGAGATGGTGCACTCATGTCCTGCTTGCCAGGTTTCCTTTGGCATCTGGTTGGTGAGCCATTGTGAAAACAGGATGCTGGACTAGATGGGCATTTGACCTAAGCCAGCAGAGTTCTTAACAATCTTATAGAAGGAAGCTTCTTCTACAAAAGGTGGTCCTAGAGAGATGATTTCCAGGCATATGAAAGAAAAATTGCCTTGTGCTTGATTAACATAAGAGGTAGTGAGCTTTAAACTGGAATTGAAAATGGAAATTATGATACAGCATCATTTCTCAGAGCTGTATGTAGACAATTATTTGTGACAATTGATTAGATTAGAACTGGAGGTAGTTATGCATACCACAACTCCAGTAACAATTTCAAGTGTGTGTGTGTGTGTGTGTGTGTGTGTGTGTGTGTGTGTGTGTGACCACTTAGAGATTTTTAAAATATTAAGCAGTATATAAATGTTTATATATATAATTAGAAGTTGCAGTCTCCATTAAATATCATCAGAACAAGTAGCAAGTGGACTATTCTAAGAGAATCAGGTAAACTTACTGCAGTCACAGGATTTTTAAAAAAAATTTTGATCACCACTGTGATCATAGAATCATAGAATAGTAGAGTTGGAAGGGGCCTATAAGGCCATCAAGTCCAACTCCCTGCTCAATTCAGGAATCCAAATCAAAGCATTCCTGACAGATGGCTGTCCAGCTGCCTCTTGAATGCCTCCAGTGTTGGAGAGCCCACTACTTCTCTAGGTAAGTGGTTCCATTGTCATATAGCTCTAACAGTTAGGAAGTTTTTTCTGATGTCCAGTCGAAAACTTGCTTCCTGCAGCTTGAGCCCATTATTCCATGTCCTGTACTCTGGGACAATTGAGAAGAGATCCCAGCCCTCCTGTGTGTGACAACCTTTCATGTACTTGAAGAGTGCTATCATATCTCCTCTCAGTCTTCTCTTCTCCAAGCTAAACATGCCCAGTTCTTTCAGTCTCTCATCATACGGCTTTGTTTCCAGTCCCCTGATCATCCTTGTTGCCCTCCTCTGAACCTGTTCCAGTTTGCCTGCATCCTTCTTGAAGTGCGGAGACCAGAACTGGACACAGTATTCAAGGTGAGGCCTAACCAGTGCTGAAAAGAGGGGAACTAATACTTCATGGGATTTGGAAAGTATACTTCTGTTAATGCAGCCTAATATAGCATTTGCCTTTTTTGCAATCACATTGTACTGTTGGCTCATATTCAACTTGTGATCAACGACAATTCCAAGATCCTTCTCGCATGTCGTATTGCTGAGCCAAGTATACCCCATCTTATAACTGTGCATTTGGTTTCTTTTTCCTAAGTGTAGAACTTTGCATTTATCCCTGTTGAATTTCATTCTGTTGTTTTCAGCCCAATGCTCTAGCCTCTCAAGGTCCCTTTGAATTTTGTTTCTGTCTTCCACAGTATTAGCTGTGTCCCCCAATTTTATATCATCTGCAAATTTGATAAGCATGCTCTGTACCTCCTCATCCAAGTCGTTAATAAAAATGTTGAAGAGCACTGGGCTCAGGACCAAGCCCTGTGGTACCCCACTCGTTACTTCTGCCCAGTTTGAGAAGGAACCATTGATAAGCACTCTTTGAGTATGATTCTGGAGCCAACTGTGGATCCACCTGATAGTTGTTCCATCCAGCCCACATTTAGCTAGCTTGCTAATCAGAATATCATGGGGCACTTTGTCAAAAGCTTTGCTGAAGTTGAGATATATTATGTCCACATCATTCCCACAGTCTACAAGGGAGGTTACCCGATCAAAAAATGAGATAAGATTGGTTGGGCCGGATTTGTTCTTCATAAATCCATGTTGGCTCCTAGTAATCACTGCATTGTTTTCAAGGTGCTTACAGACTGACTGCTTTATAATCTGCTCTGGAGTTTTTCCAGGGATTGATATTAGGCTGACTGGTCTGTAGTTCCCCTGTTCCTCCTTTTTCCCGTTTTGAAGATAGGGACAACATTAGCTCTCCTCCTTCATGTTCCCTGAGAGAGTCATAGATCCTTTTTTGGGAGAATACTATCTTTATGGCTGCAGTCCTGCACCCACTTAAATACACTTAAATCTCATAAGGATTAGGTACATGATTTCAGTCAACAATTAACAGCAACAATATCCTACCACATTATTAGCTGAAGTCAGTGACTGATCATTAGGAACAAACACAAATATAGTGTTAGTTATGAGAGTACATTTACAGAATAAATCACTGTTAGGGTATGAAGTTCTCAGTGTTCTCTTTGAACAACAGCACATAAAGTTGTAAGAGGTTTTGTAAATGTTTAGTTGGCAGGGATTGCCAATGAAAATATCTCCTGTATAAAGGGTAGCTCAGAGGTGACTCATGGCATGATTTATTAAGCACATTGCCTCTAACTCTGAATCACTGAAGGACCTCTTGTTGTCCATACCATTCCTCTTTCTTCTCTTTTAACATCCCCCCTGATCTGCCTTCTTTGTGATATTGTTTCATCACATCCTTTTTCATCTTCTGGCTCATGATGTAAAGCACCATCATTGGGTATGAACTGACAGAGCATGTCAGAAACTGAAAGAGTGTGTGTCCTTTAGATGCAATATATTCAATCAATTTAGGATAGTGGGAACCACTAAATGCCTTGCAAAAACTGGGATCATTGACAAAGAATTCCTCATTTTTCATGCCAAGCCTATCTCACTTGTGGAGAATGTGGTGAATAATGAGAATGTAAATTGGCCTTTGGTGGCTGCTTTTATATTTCACATGCAAGCATCAGCACCACTTTAATCCTGCCTAATTAGGAGCAATTTGCCATGCACAGGATAAAAAATATTGTAAACATTTATTCACCAGTCATTCAATTTCCTGGCCAGCTCCTGAACAGATAAGCTTCACTTATAAAATCAAGAGCTGTATGCATATATTATAAACATTATCTAGCCATATTAAGGGAAACAGGTAGACAAAAGCAGATTTTGAAAGGTTCCACTGAAACTGGTCTCTTAATTCATAAACTTGCATCCACAATGTATTGCTTCAGACCCTTGTTACAGTTTGATATGGTAAAGATTTGGAATCTCGCTGATTAAAAAATGAGCAGAAAACTATGCATTAGTCCAATGAGCAATAGTTTAATAGCTACTGCTGCTGTTCACAATAAGACTGTTAACTTAGTTTATGGGGTTCTTTTACATGTTAGATCACTGTGCCCATTGAGTAACAGTGATGCCTCATATTTTCACACACTCTCTGGTACAGAATATCATAGTTTTTCGGTGTTGAAGGAGGTTCAATGCAGTTGGGGTTGCCCATGGTGCAAATGTCCAATCCCTTTTTCTTATCCCAAATGATATGGTCTCTGGCAAGACAGGTTTCTAAAGCACAACTCTGCAAAGACGGTTTCTAGAGATCAAAGCAAGACTGGGGGAAGGAGCAGGTAGGAAAACACTGCTTTCAAGTCTCTGGAATATAATCTGGATAAATCTTTAGTTCAGATAAATGGACAAATGAATAAATGTGGAAGAAGCGGATCCTCTATCTTTCTCCAAAACAACAATGCAGCTCACCTTATGGTGAACAATTGTTTTTAAACATTTTAAATAAGTTTTTCTTTGATTTTTAAATTGTACTGTTTTAACATTTTGATGTTTGCTGCCCTAGGCTGTTTTAAGAAGAAGGGCAGGATACAAATTTAATAAATATAAATCAAAATAATGAGTGGCATTCAATGCTAGTCCTTCTCAGAACAGACTCATTGAAGTGAATAGACATGACTAACTTAGATTCACCAATTTCAAGGAGCCTCCTCTGAGCAGGACTTAGTTGAATACAACCCAATGGCTTGTTAAGATTGGAAAGATTAAACAAAATGCTACCTTGCAATGCAGTACAAACTGGAGGCTGCCCTTTGGGAAGACTAAGCTTACTCTTTTTTTGTACGTATCAAGTGGGTGTTTATGAAGTGACTCTGATGTGAAGGGCTGTCACTCAGTGGTAGACCATGTGCTTTGTGTACAACATGTCCCTGGAATTTCTAGTTCGGGTTGCGAAGAACTCTTGTCTGAAAGCCTGGAGCTCACCACCAGCCAGTGTACATTAGCCTTCCCCAACCTGGTGTCCTCCAGAGGTTTTGGACTAAAACACCCACCAGCCCCAGGCAGCACAACCAAGGGATGATAGACACTGTAGTCCAAAAACATCAAGACATTGAAGCAATACTACTTTGCACAGCACATAGCTAAACTATGGGATTCAGTCCCACTTAGGGTTGCCAGGTTCAAGGCCTGAGACTGATCCTGTATCTTTAGGAGAAGAGAAAGTCAGCCAAGTGCAGGTGTTCTTGCAACACTGTAATGGGAAAAACCACAAGGTGGAATTCTCCCTTCCCCCTGCACACTTTTTAAAGATACAGAAGACCTCTTGGAGGCTGGGCCTGGCAACCCTAGCTTGATCATTTGCATACTTTTTGAGTTCAATGGGATTTATTTCTGTGCAGTCATGTTTGAAAATGGAAATGGACTGCCTTCAAGTTGACCGAATTTATGGCGACCCTTTGAATAGTGTTTTCATGGTAAATGGTATTCAGAGGTGGTTTTACCATTGCCTTCCTCTGAGGCTGAGAGGCAGTGGCTGGCCCAAGGTCACTCAGTGAGCTTCATGGCTGTGTGGGGATTGGAACCCTGGTCTCCCAGATGTAGGGATGGCCACTGTGATGTTCCAAACATTTATGTTAATGCATGCTGTTTTATTTATACCATGTGTGTGTGTGTGTGTGTGTGTGTGTGTGTGTGTGTGTGTGTGTGTGTGTGTGTGTGTACAACAGCATGCATTAACACAAATCTCTGTAACTGCCACCTTGGTAACAGCATTTGTATATTAGGATGGCTAGTAATGTAGGGTCACCTTGGTTTATTATTTTGGATTTAGATGGTGAGAGGGTGGAGCTAGTGTAGAATATTAGTTTGGGTAGGCCAGGTAGGAGTTTAAAATGTTTAAACAACCTACAGTAACTTAAGTATAAGGTGACAATTAATGAAACCAGATCCTTATGAATAACAAGTGAACTTGCTTCTTTTTAAATGTTTCTGTTCTGAAAATAAATATTGTTTGTTTTCATACACACACGCCTCTTCATTGGCTACGCTAAGGGTAATTCAGATACATGTTATCTGTGGTAGCAGCAAGAACCTGAGTGAGCTTCAAGGAGACAAAACATTACAGGAATGTTGAGGCTTGCCTAGATACCTGAGCCATTATATCAACGGGGCTGGAGGAATATAGGAAGGAATCCCTAAGAGCATTACTATAAGTGGCGTAAAAGTAGTAACCCTGTTGTCCTCCTCTGCTAACAGAGGTGGGTTAGTGAGGTGAGGGGGTTTAACAGCCACCCACACTAGCAGCTTTAAAGGGGCTTTATTAGACAAACTGATGGTGAAAAAAGCTATCAGTGGATACTAGCTATGGTGGTTATGTACTATCTCCAGATTCCGAATACCAGTTGCTGGTAACCACAACAGATGGAAATGCTCTTGCACTCCAGTCCTGTTTGTGGTTTTCCCATAGGAATCAGATTGGCCATTGCACGAGTAGGATGCCAAACTAAATAGGATTTTGGTCTGACCTAGCAGGGTTTTTCTTATATACACGTTTTTATGCTGCAAAACAGCTTCCTGGGTTCTTAAATGGTTCCAGCTATCATATACAAACACAGACACGGTACACAAATGATGGGGCAGTGCTGATTGGCTTCCTTTGACAAAATCTCCTTATTTATTGAATGTGTTTAGTAGATCATCTATACCACATCTAAGCCAAAATAGCTCAGTCACTTCTTGAATCTGCCACACCTCTGTTCCCTGGCATTAAAACAACATAGTTTTGGTTCTTTGCTAAAGAGGTGTGGCATTTCTAACACAGGCGTTGAAAGATGGGATGCATCAAGCTATGCAGTGCACAAACAGTTTAGTTAATCCTCACTCCATGGTGAAATCTACTACCAGCATGTTACTTTGGAGTTGGAGATTGATTGTGGATTCCTCATGATGGGTTTATCCCATGGATAATTTATTGTAACACTTTAGTTCATAAAGCCTGTTATTTGGATTATGGAAAAATAAATATTGGGGCCATAACTCAATGGCAGAGCATCTGATTTGTGTGCAGGGAAGTTCAATCCCTAGTATGCCCAGGTAGATCAGGGAATGTCCCTTGTCTGAAACCTGGAGGAGAGCTTCTACCAGTCAGTGTGGACAATACCAAAGTAAATAGACCAATGGTCTGACTTAGTATAAGATAGTTTTCTATGTTCCTATCGGCAATTTTTGCAATTTGAAGGAATGCAGCTGAAAACCAAGTTGCATGGTTCCAAATATGTGAGAATGTGAAAATGACTGTGAAATTTGTTGATAAAAACAAATAACTGTGCCATAAGTATTAGCCCTGGAGTTCACTTAGACCAACTCACAATGTCCCCTGGCTTTGATAAGCTATTGAACACCAATGACAAAGTAAGGCAAGTCATGAAGCAGGCTAGATCCATATTTGGTTTCCTACAAGTTATAAAGCCATCCCGATTGCTAAATCTGGAATCCAGAAGAAGTGGAATAAATTATGTAAAGGAACCAATAGATGTAAATTGGCTTCATTTGCATAATTGTTACAGGTTGTCTGTGTTTTATAAGCACCAGCCTGTCACAACATTAAAAAAAAAAAGGTTAATCAGCAGGATAAGCCTAACTTCAATCCTCCCTTTTGCATTTGTGTTATGAATCTGATTAGGTCCATCCTTCACTAAAATTAACATATACAGTTTTCTAACCATGAGCACACAATAGAGACCATCATTATAATCCTCAAAGCTTGTATCTACCTTGAAGATTAAGGGGGGGGAGTTATTGGAGAGGCCAGCAACAAACTGAGATAGTGACAGGCATAACATTTGAGAACTTGTGCCTTTAGGCACCTCTCATCACACAAAGATTGTCATCCAAACAATTTAGTCATCCTTCTCAACACAAATGATTTTCAACACTTGGCTTGAAGTCTGTGGGGTCCCAGAGATTTGCAGCACAGTGTTGCTAATGAGGTACTCATTGCCTTTGCCTTTTTTTCTTACAGCTTTGTACTGTGGGTGATCTGTTTCCACTGCTTTTCCTTGTAGAATAAAAAAAGAAATGCTAAATGGGAATGAATTAAGAGGTTTGAATAGCATTTAAATGTCTTTATTTTCCAGATTAGCTCATATTCCCAGCTCCAAAAATGAATCCTAGGAACTGTAGTTTGTTAAGGGTGCTAGGAATTATAGCTCTGTGAGGGTAAACTGCAGCTCCCGTGATTCTTTGAGGGGAAAGTGCTTTGAATGTATGGTGCGTATGCCACCTAAATGAAAGAATCCCTCAAGCCATTCTTTTTAAAACATACAAGCCTCTTCCAAGAAGCACTCACAACACTGAAAGCCAGAGAGCCATCTAGAACGGCCAGGTACTAATAAGATGCAATGATATCTCTGGACCAACTTGTCCCATTCAAGCCAGACAATAAAACTGCCTTTGAAAGAGCTGCCTCTTGGAGCTATTCCATCAGCAATGACCAGCCAGGACTTGGTGGTCTTGCCTCTTCCAGGAGCTGCTCTAGGTCAGGATTTAGATCACATGTGAGACTTGCCTCCTCTTGGGTAGTCTTGATAGTCGGGAGGTTTGGGGCTGCAGTCAACCACTGTGTCTCTGGGCCTGAGCTTTAATTGCTGCTCCTGAGGTCCCAGAGAGGATGAGATGGGTTCAGAGCTGGGATAGGAGTCCAGACATGAGGTCACCCAAGGTCAGAGCTGCCATGGGCAGGGTGTGTTCTGGTGACTGAGCCTCTGGCTGCGCCCTAGGAAGTATGATTCTCCAGAGTCCCCATGTGTGTTTGGAGCCATCACAGGATGCTGCTTCCCCTCCTTTTCAGATGAGGTCTCATCAGAGCTGAGGTCTCGGTCCTGGTGAGTCCTGACACAATTTCCAGCCCAAAGACAAGATGTTGATATCCTTGACATCCCTGACAAAGGCACACTCAGACTATTCTTTTTATATATGAGAAAAAATCCAAAGTAGTAAATTCTATATCCTGGAACTTTAGGGAAGCTAGAGTGCTTCCAGGTGATGCTGTTTTTACTAGAGCAGCTAAATAATAACCCAGGGAAACCAGATGGCATGATGCTCCAGAGGTCAGCTAGGGATGCTCCAGAGGTCAGCTAGCTGCCATCTGTACTAAAACTGTCATGACCCCAGAGTTGTGCTCCCCACAATCTGGAGATGAGGCAGAAGACTCCAGGGAGGAAGCAGACTGGGGAAGGGAGAATTCGCCCACCCCCAGCACAAACTCAAAAAGAATCCCCCTCCACCAGAAATTCCTGGGTCAGGAAAACCACATTAGGCAGTCCTCACAACACCTCCATGGTCCAAGGTCACTTTGTTTTCTTCCTTACACTCCATTTCAAAACCCACAACAGAGCCACTGTTTCCCACACTACTGCCAGAGTCAATGCCCTTTAAATCACAGAGGGCTTCCAGCGGGGAGGGCAGAGGCAGAGCTTACTATCTAGACAAAAAGGCTGCCTTTATCAACCCTCAATGAGCTCCAGATCTCTGCCAGAGCAACATCTGAACCTGCTCTGCCATGATGCTCATATCCATCCTGGAACTTCTCCTGACTGTACTCAGAGTTCTCTAAGACTCTGGCCCTTGCCTGAATTCCTTCCCACTCTGCTACATCAGTCCTGTCTATGGACTCTGCTTGGAGTAGGTTCAAAGAAGATGCGGCCAACTTGATCTGGAATGCATTTCAGCTAATGACCTTTCCCATTTAAAACTCTGGAAGTGGAGGGAAGGAAGATGACATTTTACCAGTGAACAACACTTCCCACCTCTCCTGCCAATAATATTATTTACGATTTACAAAGGCTGAAAACATTTTGAATTTTGGACTATGGCTCTTGTGTGTCCCCCACTCCTGTCCCAAAACATTTGCACTACAAACTATATTAAACTGAGTGTGATCCCATTTCAAACAATGTCAGCTATTTTAAAAATAACTTATCCAACACATTTCACACTTACAAAAAGCCAAGCTAGAAAAGGAAAGGTTCAGTGATATATAACCATATTTTAATAGGGTTATTCATCTGAATAGTAGTGTGAAACTACATAAAATTAGGGCCACATTTCTGCCATTTCCTCTTGCTAGAGTTCATAAATCCAGCTCTTGCAACATAGGATAGAGGAATGACAAGGCATTCTGATCTCATAAAGTTGTACATAACCATTTTCCCTTTTTTGCTGTTATGATTTCTATTTCTGTATAATATATATTCACAGATTTATACAAAGGAATTATATTTGCTGTTTTATTATCAGTTGCTGCCCTAATCATTTCTAATATTGAACGTAACCATCATTGTTGAAATCTCTGGAGCTGATGATTTCAGTGATCAGCAGACTGTAGATCCCACCAATTTCTTCATCACAGAGAACATGGGCTGCCAACTACTGCTGGACTGGTTTTAAGTAAAACCAGAAGCTGAGCTGCTAATATTTTGGATAGTTTCAGATAATTTAAAACTGCAGTGCTTGTAAGGGACGACAAACAAATGTTTGGAATGCTGGTCATTATTTGTTTTGTTTTGGAGCAATAAATATCAGGATAAAAATATACAGCCATCCAACACTTTTACATTATTATAAATATGCATTTCTTTGACCTTCATTTCTTGTTTATTTTGTATAAATTATAATGAATTATTTTTGCATCATTTAATATATAAATTAAAAGTAGAAAACTGCATTGTGGAAGAACATCTATATTATGGATGTCACCAAATTCCACCCAGACCAGGACTGGGGATGAATTTGCTCCTGTGAATTTGGAGCACAGAATTGATTAGAATTCCAGTGGGTTTCTGATATGAATTATTAGTGCAGGGCGGCAAATTGTCAGCCCATAGGCCACTTATAGCTCCTAAGACTTTTATTGGCCCCAAGATGTCTACCACTTTTGCCTAATTCCTGATCATTGGCTATGTTGTCCAGGACTGATGGGAGTTGTAGTTCAAGAACATCTGAAGGGCCACAGGTTCCTCATCCCTGTCCTAAGCATGGTAATGGCATTTCCAGCAGCAGAAAAGAAAGTGAAATATTAGTCACTTGTAAGTGGCAGTACCAGCAAACATGGGAAGTGATTGTGGCAGTGTTTGCTTGTGGGGTCTACAAAGGGCCCTCCAGTTTTATGGGGCCTCTGTAGTCTTCTTCCTTCTTCCACTGCAATGAACACCTCTAGAGATCCTTCCTGTTCATCTTATCCTCTCTGCTTGCTGACAGTAGTCGCCGCTGACAGTGCTGAACTTACAGTCACCTTTCTGATACTTTCACACAATTAGAAGTGTATGCATGAGAGTGGGGAAATGCCTGCTCTTTCCATTCTGTTGCATCACTGTGCCCATTCCCTTTGTCCTCTCTGTGTTGGAAGTCAAATGTCTGCATCAAGGAGTCTGCTGTACTTGTGTAGATTCCCTAGGGAGATAGAACCTTGGTCATGCTGGGTTCACAATCACACAGGGAACCTACAAAAACACAGCAGGCTCCCTGTTGTAGATATTTGCCCTGCAATAATAATAATAAATAATAATAATAATAATAATAAATTTAATTTCTGTGTCACCTATCTGGCCAATGGCCACTCTAGGCGACGTACAACAGTTAAAACATAATATGATAAAATACAGTACAATGATACAATATAAAAACAATATAAGAACAATACAGCAGCAGACAATAATATTAAAACAGGGTAGGAGGCATTCCAATCTTAGTTATTAACCCTCCCCGGAAATCCCGAAGGCCTGTTGAAAGAGCCAGGTCTTTAAGGCTGTACGAAATGTATTTAGGGAAGAGGCATGCCGGAGATCTTGTGGGAGGGAGTTCCAGAGGGTGGGGGCCGCCACTGAGAATGCCCTCTCTCTAGTTTTTGTCGGCGGGATTGAGAGAAGGCCCTGTGTGGCTGATATTGTCGGGCGGCATAATTGGTGGCGTTGAAGGCGCTCCGTAAGATAAACTGGGCCGAGACCATATAGGGATTTAAAGGTTAATACCAACACCTTGAATTGGGCCCGGAAAACAACTGGAAGCCAGTGTAGATCGAACAACACTGGTGTGATGTGATCCCGGCGGCGACTGTTCATATGTAGTCGAGCCGCCGCATTTTGTATAAGTTGTAGTTTCCGGACCGTTTTCAAGGGTAACCCCACGCAGAGCGCATTACAGTAATCCAAATGAGAGGTGACCAGGGCGTGTACTACCAGTGGGAGCTGATGAACAGGAAGGTAGGGTTGCAGCCTTCGTATGAGGTGTAGTTGATACCAGGCTGCCCGGCTCACTGCCGAAATCTAAGCCTCCATGGACAGCCTGGAATCAAGTACAACCCCAAGGCTGTGGACCTGGTCCTTCAGGGGTAAACTCACCCCGTTGAACTTCAAGTCAACATCTCCCAACCTTCCTTTGTCTCCCACAAGCAGCACCTCAGTCTTATCGGGGTTCAGCTTCAGCTTGTTCCTTCCCATCCATCCACTCACGGATTCCAGGCACTTGGACAAGGTCTCCACAGCCGACTCTGGTGAAGATTTAAATGAGAGATAGAGCTGAGTGTCATCTGCATATTGGTGACACTGCAGCCCAAATCTCCTAATGATTGTCCCTAGCGGCTTCATATGAATGTTAAACAGCATGGGAGAGAGGATAGAGCCCTGTGGCACACCACAGTTGAGAGGCCAAGGGTCTGAAACCTTCTCCCCCAATGCTACTTGTTGATACCTATTGGAGAGAAAGGAATGGAACCACTGTAATACAGTACCTCCAATTCCCAATCCCTCCAGGCGATGTAAAAGGATACTGTGGTCGACAGTATCAAAAGCCGCTGAGAGATCGAGGAGGACAAGAAAGGAGAATTCTCCCCTATCTAATGCCCTCCTCAAATCATCTACCAGAGCGACCAAGGCTGTTTCAGTTCCGTGACCAGTCCTGAAACCTGATTGGTATGGATCCAAGTAATCTGTTTCATCAAAGTGTGCTGACAACTGGTTGGCCACCACTCGCTCAATGACCTTGCCCAAAAATGGTAGATTCGAAATTGGGCGGAAGTTATTGAAAACTTGGGGATCCAAGGAGGGCTTCTTCAGGATGGGCTTTACAATTGCCTCCTTGAAGGCTGATGGCATTACACCCTCTTTCAAGGATGCGTTTACCACCGCTTTAATCCCCTCGCCCAATTTCTGCAGCTCATAAGGAGCCACGATGGGCAAGGATCAGTTAGACAAGTGGTAGGCTTCACAGTTGTAAGCACCTTGTCCACATCCTCAGAAGGGAGAAGCCGAAACCGATCCCAACTTACCGGCATGCAACTGGCCAACTCTGGTTCATTCACTGAATCCACGGCGCACAGAATCGAGCTTCGCAAGTGTTCGATTTTATCAGCGAAGTGCTTTGCTAATATGTCACAGGAGGCCTTTGACTGTTCCAAGGGTTCCTGAGCAACTGGACCGACCAGGCTTCGGACCACCTGGAACATCCTCCTGGGACAGCATTCCGCAGACGCAATAGAGGCAGCAAAGAAAGCCTTCTTTCCTGCCTTTATTGCCACCTGGTAGGCAGCTACAAGCAGAAGACAGCAGGAATAGGGAAGATGATGTGACAGAGGGAGCAGAGCTAGTGCATACATCTCCATTCCTCCCTTTAGAGGCATAATGCCTGAAAAGGCCTACGGTGTTTCCTTGATTAGGTTTGGAACGGATGAAGATTGAGCAGTTAATGATTTCAGGAGTCCTACGCCAATGCATGGAGCAGGAATGGCTAGCCTTTGGACCCACAGATGTTGCTGGACTACAACTCCCAGCATCCCTGACTATTGATCATGCTAGATAGGAGCTGGAATAAACAACATCTAGATGCCACGTATTAGCCACCCCTAATATCTGTTGGAAGTTTCACTTCAGTCAGTGCATTGTCTCGCTGTGTGCTCTGAATCTATGGACCATTAGGGGCAATAGATACAGTTAGTTGAAAGGGCCCCTGCTTGAATTATCTTCTTGTTACTTTCCTCAAGTATAAGCATGCTTCTGATTGGTTAGACCAGCTTTTCCCAACTAGTGGGCCACCAAGTGTTGTTGGACCACAACTCCCATCAGCCTCAGCCAGCATTGCCAATGGTCAGGAAAGATGGGAATTGTGGTCCAACAACATCTGGTGGCCCACTAGTTGGGAAAGGCTGGGTTAGACTGATATTCTCAGGGCTATCATTACTTCCAGTTCCTCCTCCTTTTCCCCACAATTCTATCTCTTCCTACCTTTTGAATTCAGCTCATGCAGATGATTAGGCTTTCCTATCCATGTGTACTTTCTTAATAAAACGAGTTTATTTTGTTTACGATAAATACCACTCCCTTTCATATTCTTTTATATCTCTAATGAAAGCTGCTTCATAAAGCAAATCTCTTCAATATCTAGGATGTGGAGATGTTCCCTTGTCCATTTCAATAGAGGATTTTGGTGGGAACTTTCAGGTTCACTTTATCATAGTTTGCTAGATCTTTACCAGCTCCTGTTTCCAAACAATGTTTTTGAGTTAAGGTGCTCTGGAGGAGACACACAAAATGGAGGCAGAATATTGATCTTGGGCAACAATACTGAGCTATGGAACAGTGGCCCAACTCATTATAAGGCACCTTCCTATATTCCTATAAATCCAGCAAAATCTTCAGAAATTCTTTATATTTCAGAAGTAAAGAAACAGGCACACTAATCTGTTGATAAATTCCTCCACCTGGCTTTGCCTCTCTTCCTAGATAACAGAATTCAGAACTTGTAAAGTTTCCAGCAAGCATGACTTTGGTGCAGATAAACAAGTGATCTTTTGGATATATTTGAGCAGAACCTTCAACCATTATGTCTAGCCCACACCTGTTGACAACATTTTGCCTTATAGGCCATTTTTGTCTATTCAGTGAGAACTGACACTTCTAAATTTAACTCTGAATGAGAAAATCAAGTATTTCCTATTGAACGTTTATTTTCCCTCTGAAGCCCAGCTTCAGCTCAAAACACATCTGTCTCAAAAATACATCAAAGATGCACCAGCTTGAGTTCAAGAGGAATGCACGTATGCCATCTATCTAGTCCAAGATTTAAGGCCCTTAGCATTTTAAGATCTTCTGTTTTTCAAACAGCTTTAAATTTATTTCTCCTTTGGGCTTATTTTTCCTCTGACTTTTTATTAGTTGTGCTGAAAGATGATGTACAGTGCTAGGTGCACTGCTGGATTTACGCACGAGCTAAGTAAGCTACAGCTTTGGGCGTAAGATTATGAGGGGCCTCTAAATACAAAACAAAAAATAAAAGAAACCTAAATTCCAAGGTTTAGATAATTATGTTTTAGTTAGATTGCAAATGTGAACGTTTATCATTTCTGTTTTCATTGTCCTTTCTGCTAGAATAACACACTTTTTTTAATGCTATGGGCCTTTTTATACTAGACAAAGCTGTGGATTTTTTTTCCCCAAAAAAGTAATGTGGAAATGGGGAGACTTTACAAGGGATGCATTAGATAAGCTGTCATCTGTCTTGATTTTGTCCAAGCAGTTGGGAAAACTGCAAGTGTGTGCTAAATCAAGAATTATCCTAAGCAACTTGAGAAGTGAGTGTGTGTGATTGTGTATACACACACACAAAATAGAAATACAGTACTATCTATAGATATTTTCTTTACCTCCAAAAATATGTTATCTTTCCAAATGTGACTGTAAAGCCAACAAAGTGCAGGACAGATATGCACAAAACTTGCTTCTTAGTAGATTGTGTGTTGATTTCTCTATGTATACTATTTTGGTGGTTCCATGGGTTTTATCCTTGACTAGCTCATTGATTAATATTACTTAATGTTAATTTATTGTGACAACATTTTGGCTAGGTGGCCTTTCGGTTATGACCAAACTTTATGATTCAATGAAATAATGAAGCATTTGAATGCTATAGCATTTATGGAACTGCTTACATGACTTCAGCAAAGAGTGGGGAAAACATGTCTTATGGCACAATCCTGTCTATCCCTCACTTCGTTTAGTGGGGATTACTCACAGGTAACTGTGCATAGGACTGAAGCCACACAAAAAGCAGAAGTGCTATTTCTATTTTCATGCTTCTTTCTGTTTTCATGCTTCTTTCCCAGTGAAGTGGAATATTCTCATTTTTTTTCCTTCTCCTGTGCAGGTACAATGCACAAGATGTCCTCATGTTGGAAGCCTGCATATCTCACCATGGTAAGAAAAGTGAAAATGCTGTCAGACATGAACAACAAATGTTATGGGGAAAAGAAAAGATGAAGCACACACAAGTACATTCACAACTTTTTGCATCTAGATTAAAATCCAGATTTATTTAAAATATTAAAAAGGCTTGCATTTTTTAAAGTCCTACTTGGAGTAGACCCATTGAAATCAATGAACCTAAGTTAGTCATATCTTTTAACTGTAATGGCTCTACTCTGAGTAGGACTAGCATTGAATACCACTCTATATATACACACACCACATGGCACTATTTCAGAATTTGTATTTTCTAGTAGGATATGCTTTTAAACAACCCTACATGCATATGGGCATTCGCTGCACTTGCATCCCATGTACAGGCCTCCATCAGTTTGAGGGGAAGGTCTGTAGTGGGGAGCCTCCAGCACTCATGGCGGTTTCCAGCATGATTTAAAAGCCTCGTTGTACAGGACTTTAAATCACACTGGCAGCCTCCATTAGTAGAGGAGGCTCCCCACAATAGGAGGAATTTGTTTCCCCATCCTTAATGGGGGAGCCACAGCCGATGACTGCTTTACATGCCCAGGGGATCCTTCCCCACCAGATAGACTTTAATCCTCACCTGCCCATGCAATTTGAAGTTGGTTAATTGGACTGTAGTCTCTCCAAAAAGTTTGTTATATTTTAATAAATATAACATTATTCTGATCTTACATATCATGTGTCTTCTTGTGGGTGTGGTGGCAAAGGCCTGAATAGGGGTACAGTATAATAAGAATAGACTCGACACACCCTTTTAGAAAAATAAGTGGGGGGATTCTGTTGGATTTGACACTGCTCTATTAGCACCAACTAAATTTTTCAGTTCACATCACTCCACATCTTCTTGCATCCTGATAGCATCAACTGCAATAGATAGACAGGTACACACACACACATGTGTATGTTCAATTCTTATTTGATTATTTTTTCCCCAAGCAGCAAATTCATTGTCTGGTTTCTGATGAGAGTCAAACTAAACACAAAATAGTGTTTTCTGTGTTTCAGTGTTTAGCTACGGGATGGGGTTAGTAACAGGGTACACACTTCATGTCACCACTGGTGAAATGTCATAAAAGATTCTAATAATTAATGCTGCATTAATACTCCTCTATTTCATTCTATTTTGCTTTCTCGTTCCCTGGTTCAAACCTGGAGCTCTGACTTGCTTCCTATTCCTCATAATAACTTCCTTGGTTTAACGGAATAGACTCCCATCTTCTATCTCATGAGGTAATATAATAAAACTTGAACACAATGCCCTTTTTCTGCTAGAAGTAAAATGCAGAAGTCAACAACATAAGGCTAGAGATGGATGGATCCATCTATTTCTGGTTTCTGTCACTGTCCTCTTCTGATAACACAGATGAGCCACAAAGCAAGGCAGCAAGGCAAGCCAGACTTGTTATTTATTTATTTTTATTTAATTCGATTTCTATACCGCCCATAGCAAGCTCTCTGGGCGGTGTACAAACAATAAGATATATAATTACATTTCAGTTTTAAAACAATCCTTAAAACACAATTAGACAAGCAGACAAAACACAACCAACTTAAATAATATCAAATACAAAAACAAAATACAAAATACAAATATTAAGATTTAAAATGATTTTAAATGATTTTAAAATGCCTGGGCAAAGAGGAAGGTTTTCACCTGGCGCCGAAAAGATAATAAAGTAGGCGCCAGGCGTACCTTGTCAGGAAGGGTGTTCCATAGTTCGGGGGCCGCTATCGAGAAGGCCCTCTTTCTTGTAATCACCTTCCGGGCGTCTTTTTGAGTAGACACCCGGAGGAGGGCCTTTGATGTTGAGCGTAGTGCCCAGGAAGGTTCATATCAGGAGAGACGTTCCACCAGATATTGTGGGCCCGTGCCGTGTAAGGCTTTATAGGTTAAAACCAGCACCTTGAATTGGGCCCGGAAACGAATAGGCAGCCAGTGCAAGCCGGCCAGGATTGGTGTCACATGTTGCGACAGCTTGGTCCCAGTTATTAATCTGGCCGCCGCATTCTGCACAAGCTGCAGTTTCCGAACCATCTTCAAGGGCAGCCCCACGTAAAGTGCATTGCAGTAGTCCAACCTTGAGGTTACCAGAGCATGGACAACTGAAGCAAGATGTTCCCTGTCCAGATATGGGTGCAGCTGGGCCACCAGCCTAAGTTGGTAAAAAGCACTCCGTGCCACCGAGGCCACCTGCACCTCAAGTGACAAGGACGGGTCCAAAAGGACTCCCAAGCTATGCACCTGCTCCTTTAGGGGGAGTGTAACCTCATCCAGAACAGGTCGAACATCCAACTGGTCAGGGGATCCATTTACTAACAGCATCTCAGTCTTATCTGGATTGAGCTTAAATTTGTTCGCTCTCATCCAGTCCATTATCGCGGCCAAGCACCGGTTTAGGACCTTGACAGCCTCACCTGAAGAAGATGAGAAGGAGAAGTAGAGCTGCATATCATCAGCATACTGATGAGAACGCACTCCAAAACTCCTGATGACCATCCCTAGCGGCTTCATATAGATATTAAAGAGCATTGGGGACAGAACTGATCCCTGTGGAACTCCATATTGGAGCACCCAGGGTGTCGAGTAGTGCTTCCCAAGCACAACTTTCTGAAGACGATCTGTCAGATAGGAGCGGAACCACTGCCAAGCAGTGCCTCCAACTCCCAAATCCACCAGTCTCTCCAGAAGGATACCATGGTCGATGGTATCGAAAGCCGCTGAGAGATCAAGGAGAATCAACAGAGTTACACTCCCTCTGTCTTTCTCTCGACACAGGTCATCATACAGGGCGACCAAGGCTGTCTCCGTACCAAAACCGGGCCTGAACCCCGATTGAAATGGATCAAGATAATCGGTCTCATCCAAGAGAGCCTGGAGCTGGGATGCAACCACCCTCTCCAGAACCTTGCCCAGGAATGGCACATTTGCCACCGGTCTGTAGTTATTCAAGTTATCTGGGTCCAGAAGATTTTTTCAGAAGCGGTCTCACTACCGCTGCCTTAAGGCATTGTGGGACCACTCCCTCACCTAGTGAGGCATTAATCACTTCCCTGGCCCAGCCGGCAGTGCCAACCCTGCTAGCTTTTATTAGCCAAGAGGGGCAAGGATCTAGCACAGAAGTGGTTGCACGCACCTGTCCAAGGACCTTGTCAACGTCCTCAAGCTGTACCAATTGAAACTCATCCAACAAAATATGATCAGACTGTGCTCCGGAGACCTCAGCTGATTTCACTGCTATAAGTTTGGAGTCTAAGTCCTGGCGAATGCAAGACATTTTATTCTGGAAGTGCTTCGCAAATTTATCACATCGAGCTTTAGAAGATTCCATCACGTCCTTAGGGCCAGAGTGTAGAAGTCCTCTGACAGTTTGAAACAACTCCACCGGACGAGAGATCGAGGCTTGAATAGAGGCAGTGATGTGTTGTTTCTTTGCTGCACGCACCGCCCCAAAGTACGTCTTGTTATAAGCACTCACCAGTGCAAGGTTGCATTCGTCAGGAGTCCGCCTCCATCTGCACTCAAGCCATCTCCTACATTGTTTCATCGCTCTCAGCTCTAAAGTATACCATGGAGCTGACTGAGCTCTACAATGGAGAGGGCGCACAGGTGCGATCACATCAGCTGCCCGGGTCATCTCCGCATTCCACATATCGGCCAGGGTTTTGACGGTTTCAGCCGGAAAACTCCCCAGGGCTTTTTGAAAACCATCCGGATCCAGCAGCCTCCGGGGGCGGACCATCTTAATAGGTCCCCCACCCTTGCAGAGGGGGAAGGTCGTTGTGAGTCTAAACCTCAACAAACAGTGATCTGTCCATGACAAAGGTGTTGATGTAAGGTTCCCTATACACAGACCACTATCATCATGTCCTGTAACAAAAATCAGGTCCAGAGTGTGACCTGCTACATGAGTTGGGCCGGTGGTATGTTGGGACAGCCCCATGGTTCTCATGGAAACCATGAAGTCCTGAGCTGCCCCGGATAAGATGGCCTCGGCATGAATGTTGACATCACCCAAGACCAATAGTCTAGGGGACTGTGAGGCGTCCTTCCCTGGCTCTCCCTGTCAGGTTCCTACCTGCTCGTGGTTACTGCCTGTCTCTAGGCACCACCAGGGACTCCACCAGTCCGGACCGCACTCTCTTATGGTTTCTCTCCCTGCTCTAGCACAGATCTCAACAGATCCCCCTGCTAGGCAACCACCAGTAACGTCCCAATACTAGTATTCCCAGAGACTCCGAATACTGGTATTGTTATTCTCTTCACCGCTGCAAAAATTTGTTACAGTTCCCCTTCAGCCTTGGTCATTACCTTACCCTCCCTTCTGGTCTGTGAAACCCCAGCCAAGGATCAGGCCTTTGGTAAACCAAATTAAGTATTTATTACAGATAACAAAGCTAACAAGATTAACAAGATTTCTTCTTAAGGCACATAAGCATATGGTTTTACTCAATACTAATCCGAACTCCACCTCCCTCCTGGTAAACAACTCTCTAAACCCCACCAAGCAATCCACTCTTTCTCTTCTCCCCCCCCAGATTCCACTCTCACTCTTCCTTTTATACATTCAGCCATTTTAAACACTCAGCCAATCATCTCGCATTCTACTGCCCAGTCACTCCCCCTCTTTCACTCCACTTACCATGTATCTTCTAAAACAACAACACTTACCATATATACATTAATATAGGAACATCACATTTCCCCCCCCTTAAACAACAGCAGAGTATTATTCCTGTTCCAGGATTTATACGTCGCATTAACAAATAAAAGTCTCTATGGGGAAAATGACTTTCTTTGTTCCTCTGTCTGGTCACGTCACTGCAGTCCCAGCCATTTGCCTGGAAAGTCCATCGGCCAGTACATTGTCCTTGCCTTTGATGAATTGGAAGTCCACTTGATAGTCCTGTAGGGCCCAGGACCACCTCTGCAGCATAGTGTTATGGTTTTTCATAGTCTGCAACCATAACAAGGCCCGATGATCCGTAGTCACTGTGAATCTTCTTCCCCACACGTATGGGCGCAACTTGTTCAGTCCCCACACGACCGCTAGGCACTCCTTCTGGACCGATGAATAGCTTTTCTCCCTCGGCGTCAGCTTGCGACTCAGGTACGCCACTGGATGTCTGGTGCCTTCTCTCTCTTGTAGCAAGACGACTCCCAGCGCCAGGTCCGACGCATCTGTAGCCACGATGAATGGTTTCTCATAGTCTGGTGCTATTAATATGGGTCCTTGGCACAAGGCTTGCTTCAGTAGATCAAAAGCCTTCTGACATTCATCCATCCATACCACACGCTCAGAACACTTCTTCTTTGTTAATTCATGCAAGGGGGTTGCTATTTCCCCAAAATTTTTCACAAACTTCCTATAAAAACGAGCCACACCTAGAAATGCCCTAACTTGCTTTTTGGTTAAGGGGATCGGCCACGCTTGTATTGCCTCCATCTTGCTCCATAAGGGGGTGATTTTCCCACTCCCCACCTTATGTCCTAAATAGATTACTTCCTTTAGTCCAAACTGGCATTTCTTAGCTTTTATTGTGAGGCCTGCTTTTCTTAAGGCCTCCAATACTGTTGTCAGGTGTTGGACATGCTCAGGCACCGACTTGCTAAAAATGGCCACGTCATCGATATAGGCCACTGCAAAAGCTGACATGCCTCGCAACACAGTATTGATTAGCCTCTGAAATGAACTTGGTGAGTTCCTTAGTCCCATGGGTAAGGTCACAAACTCATATAACCCATCTGGTGTACTGAAGGCAGTTTTGGCTCTGGATTGCTCGTCTAGTTCCATTTGCCAAAATCCTTTACAGAGATCTAGTGTAGAGATAATGGTTGCTGCCCCCAATAACTCTAACATAGCGTCTACCCTAGGCATAGGATACGCTTCTGGGACAGTAATTTTATTGATTAGCCGATAATCAATGCAAAACCTTGTTGTTCAATCTTTTTTCGGAACCAGGACAATACTTGAGGCCCAGGGACTGATGGATTCCCTGATCACTCCTAATTCCAGCATATCTTCCACCTCCTTTTTGATCTCATTCAAAACTTTCCCATTCGCACGGTACGGAACAGATCTGATTGGGGCATGATCTCCAGTATCAATGGAATGTATAACTATACTGGTTCGGCCAGGTTTGTTGCTAAAGAGATTCCTATAGGTTTTCAAAACTCTCAGAATCTCTTCTTTTACTTCCTCCTCTACCTCCTCTGACCATTCCACTAGATCTACCCCTCCTTTGTCTTTGCTTTCCTGTACCAAATCTGGAAGTTCAGGCCCACTTCCCTCAGGGAATAAGGTAACTTGCAACACCTGTGCATCCCTATTATGGTAAGGCTTCAACATATTTACATGAACCACTTTGCTTTTGTTTAATTGGTCTGTGGTGATTACATACGTCACTGTGTCAAGCCTTTCTCTGATGGTATATGGTCCTTCCCAGTTAGCCTGTAATTTGTCATGTTTCCTGGGTATGAACGCCATAACCATATCTCCCACATCATACACACGTTCTCTGGCTGTTCTGTCATACCAGTAACTTTGCTTCTCCTGTGCATGACTCAAATTCTCTTTCACTACTTCCATCATTGATGTTAATTTATTGCAGAATTCCAATACAAAATCTACTACAGAAGTTTTGTACTCTCCCAGAGTTCCTTCCCATGAATTTTTTAGCAGTTCCAAAGGTCCCTTCACTTTTCTAGTAAACATTAGTTCAAAGGGTGAGAAGCCTGTTGACTCCTGAGGGACTTCTCTGTATGCAAATAAGAAGCATCCCAACCGTTCATCCCAGTCTTGTGGGTGATCTTGAACATAGCTTCTGATCATGCCCTTCAAAACGCCATTGAATCTCTCAGTTAGCCCATTAGTGGCGGGATGGTAAGTAGTGGTCTTTAGATGTTTTAGACCACAACATTTCCACATACATTGCATCACTTCTCCCATGGATACACTGCCTTGATCTGTCAGCACTTCATGAGGGAAACCCAGCCTCATAAAGATTTTTAATAAAGCCTCTGCCTCTTCCCCAGAGACCACTTGATACAGTTTGTCTTCTTCAGCAGGCCTGCTAGTGGTTGCTATGGTGACCTGAGGCTGGTTAACAGATTCCACCCTGTTTGTTTCAGCCCCCCTTAATATGGCTTCTTTTTCTCTGCCAATTTGCTGTCTGGTCACTACATAGATCTTTCCTTGGGCGCCCATTACATCCCTTCCCAGTATTACTGGTTCTTGTTGCTGGGCATTAATGCCTACTTTATATCGGCCCTCTCGGCCTCTCCAAGTCATTTCCACCAGGGCCACAGGCAAACTTTCTGGTTGACCCCTCACTCCTTGGATAGTCACAGTTTCCTGAGGTAATATTACCTCAGATTTTACTAAATCTGGCCTCAGTAATGTCTGAGCGGCACCAGTATCAAGCAATGCCCAATAATTTGCCCCTTGTACACTCACTTCCTCTCTCAGACTTGAATCAAGGTCTGTTACTTCTGTCCAGTTTATCTGGCAAAACTGAACCTTTTTCGCTGTTTCTAAAGCCTTGGGCTCTGTTTTCACTGCCCTTGTCTGAGCAGGATTACTAATGGGGTTGGCAACCTCACATTGAAAACGTAGGTGCCCTGGTCTACCACATTTGTAGCATAATTTCTCCTCACTTTTAGGGTACACAGATCCACTCTGGGGTGTCCTGTGCCCTTCAGATTTTAATGGAGGACTCACTCGCTGTAGTACCACATCCCTTCTGCCAGCACTATATGGTCTGGGTTTAAACTCTCTTGATGTTTTCCCCACCCAGCCAGTTCTATTAGAGGCGAAGTGATCCGCCATCTCTGCGGCCTCCTGCACAGATGTAGGGGAACGGTCTTTGACCAGGAGCCTTATTTCTGGTGGTAACTGATGGTATAATTGATCCAGTATCATGAGGCTTTTCACCTCTTCCACTGACTGAGCTTTGGCACTACTCATCCACTTTCCAAATATATCCATCAACTTTGCTCCCAGTTCCACAAAAGACCTCCCTGTCTGTATCTGGCAATTTCTGAAAAGCTTTCTAAAATAATCAGGCCCCAGTCTGAATCTTTTAAATACTGCTTCTTTGAATTCAGCGTAGGTGACGGGCTTGTCTGAGGGGAAATATTGGTATACCTCAGCCAATTCCCCTTTAATCAGGTTTGATAAATACTGCATGTATTTATCTTCAGGTAGCCCCCACAACTGAGCTGCTTTTTCAAAGGTGCTGAGGTAAATTTGAGGATCTTGACCAGGCTCATAGACAGCAAAGTCCTTTGGAGTAATTTTTATTTTTGCTCCATCTCTGTCTTTCCTTGTCTCCTCAGAGTGAAATTTCTCTCTATCAAATTTTAACTTTTCTACTTGTAATTCAGCATCCAATGCTCGTTGCTTCTCCCTCTCCTCAAACCCCAATCTCATTCTCTCAATTTCCAACTCCCTCTGATTTTCCTTCTCTGCACCTTCCATCCTCAATCTCTCAGCTTCCAACTCCCGCTGTTTATCTTTTTCCTCAGCCTCCATCCTCAATCTCTCAGCTTCCAACTCTCTCTGCTTGTCTTTTTCCTCAGCCTCCACCCTCAATCTCTCAGCTTCCAACTCTCTCTGTTTTTCCTTCTCTGCACCTTCCATCCTCAACTTCTCTCTCAAGTACTCTATATAAGCGGGATTGCTTAAATATCCTTCTGGGGTCTCTTCTCTGACAGGTTGTTTTTGCTGGGCAGTTGCAAATCCTATAAGTGCTACCCTCAATTCATCTACCCCTTTACCCTCATGAGGTAAATTGAATGTTATGCACTTCTCCACCAGCTCCTCTCTTTTCATTTTTATGTATTCAGCCATGGTGTTTGAGTTCACTCACTCTTTGCCACACACTCTTTGCCAGTCACTCTCACAAAAAATCTTGTTTTGCTATTTCTGTTTGCCACACAACTATTAGGGATTGTCTAGTATTCGTATCTCACTGCTACAGCCAACACCTGTGACGTAGTCTCCTTTGTCACCACGTGTCTTTGGGACTCTCTTTGGTTCATATCTGGATTCTCTGTTGTTCGTATCCCACTGCTACTGACACCACATGTGAGGCGTCCTTCCCTGGCTCTCCCTGTCAGGTTCCTACCTGCTCATGGTTACTGCCTGTCTCTAGGCACCACCAGGGACTCCACCAGTCCGGACCGCTCTCTCTTATGGTTTCTCTCCCCGCTCTACCACAGATCTCAACAGATCCCCCTGCTAGGCAACCACCAGTAACGTCCCAATACTAGTATTCCCAGAGACTCTGAATACTGGTATTGTTATTCTCTTCACCGCTGCCACCATTTGTTACAGTTCCCCTTCAGCCTTGGTCATTACCTTACCCTCCCTTCTGGTCTGTGAAACCCCAGCCAAGGATCAGGCCTTTGGTAAACCAAATTAAGTATTTATTACAGATAACAAAGCTAACAAGATTAACAATATTTATTCTTAAGGCACATAAGCATATGGTTTTACTCAATACTAATCCGAACTCCACCTCCCTCCTTCTTCACTCTCTCCTGGCAAACAACTCTCTCAAACCCCACCAAGCAATCCACTCTTTCTCTTCTCCCCCCAGATTCCACAATTCACCACCTCACATTCCCCCAGATTTACCAGTCATCCTTTCATTTATACTGTCAGCCATTTTAAACATTCAGCCAATCATCAAGCATTCTCTTGCCCATTCACTCCCCGTCCTCTTTCACTACTTACCATGTATACTCTAAACAACCAGCACTTACCATATATACACTAATATATAGGAACATCACAGGGACCTCAACAAAACCTCCAAGACCACCTCCGTCAGCTAAGTCAGGGAGTATGTTAGGCAGCGGGGTGGGCGGTACACTAACAGAATCCCTAGTCTGTCCCTCTGGCCCAACTCAAGGTGCAAACACTCAAGGCCCATAGTTACCTGGACATGATGTTTGAAGAGGGGGATGGAACTCCTATAGACCACTGCAACCCCCCCTCCCCGGCCCTCAGATCTACCGTGATGCTGCACTGAGTATCCAGGTGGGCATAGCTGAGATAGGCCAACACCTCCCTGCTCTCCCACCCAGGTCTCAGTTATGCATGCCAGATCGGCTGCCTCATCCACAATTAAATCATGGATGAGGGCGGTCTTGTTATGTACCGATCTGGCATTAAGAAGCAGCATCCGGAGATCAGAGAGCTGGCTGTTACGACATCCCACATATCTGTGGGTGTGTGGAGGACCGGAACGCGGGACAGCCATCAATTGTCTGGGCCACATTCCCCTCACCTGGCCAGTCTTCCGCACAACATGATATCTCCCTTTACCCGTCACTACGCCTACTGGGGCCCCCGCACCTCCCTCCTGAACATAATTCCTCTCTCCCAGGCGCATATTAAAACATCCACACACACTCACTACATACACGAAACATCCCACAAACACTCGCCACATACACTCGCCACATACACGCACACAGTCAACCAACAGAGGAACCAGCAGGACAACCAAAAGCCACTCCACTATTAAGGAGCTCTTGGTAATAGGAGGTTATAGCAGCGTGAAGCGCCCAATGAGTAATTTGCCTGAAGAACGGTTGAAAGTGCCCTCCCTGCACAAATACCTTTTGGAGAATTAGGGTTCCTTAATACCTTCTGGCCTGAAGTTGGGTATTTTTCATGTACCATGGCCTCCTGCCTGCTGTGCTCCCTGCACTGTTGAATTGGCAAGGTAGTTCCCCAAGCCTTTGGAAAGGTGTCTATGAGTCCAGGCTCCGTTCTGTTAGCTCTGGTGCTGTAGCATCTGATTCAGTGGGAACCTGCCTGCTAGCCTTGAGCCCCTGGTCCCCTGATTGCCAGCAGGAGGCCAAAACCCTGGTCTAGCTCCTTCCTTGGTAATGCTATGTAGTCCTTGACTCAGTTTCCTGGTCACAGCTAGATCCACGAACTAAGAACATAGGTCCATAGGATGCTGCCTTACATTGAATCAGACTATTGGCCCATCTAGCCCAGTATTGCCTACACTGACTGGCAGCAGCTCCCCAGGGTTTCAGGCAGGGAACTCTCCCAGCCTTACCTGGAGATACCAGAGGCTGAATCTGGGACCTTCTGCATGCAGAGCAGATGCTCTGGCACTGTGCTACAGCCCTTCCAAATGTTCATGGCTTTTGCATCTGTGTTTATGTTAGTCCGTGCTTTTAAAAGACAGATTTGCACCAAAATGCATTAGATACAAGTATAAATATGTATTTTACATTAATTTTGTCTCAAAATAATCTTTCTAAACTTAATTTCTGTCAAATTATGTATTTTTCTGCCAAGAACTGTGCGACAACATTCACTCAAATAAGACATCTAATGGGTAGCTATGTTCCAATCTACACATTAGTCCAGGAGGTACATATCAGGTCAGCTTGTACTAGAATTTGCAAAGTTTGAATTCTTGAAGTATCATTTAAGTAAGGCACAACTTTTGCTTCTTGTTTGTATTGTGACTTAGCACTTGAGGATACCCTCAAAACATAAATTAGTCATAAACTTAAATGCATGATGAAATGGAATTTTTGATACATCCATTTCATATTGGACTCATTCCATCAGATTTGGGCTTCTGCTAGGGACAACATAAACTGTTGAAGGTAATAAGTGGAAATACTATTGTGTACTATCTGGTTTCTTTGCCAAAGAAAGGGAAAATCCAATCCTGGTAAGAAGAATCTAGGTTCTCCGACTTGTCTTCAAAGTAGGTTGACTACATGAAATGGAAGCGTATGCAATGCAATGGCTTATCACGTACAATGGCTTGTTATGCTACTCCAATTATTTTTACCATGTCACTGCACTCTGCCACCATAGTTTTTCTGTTGCCATCGTAAAATTCAACTGAACCACACAGCAAACTACTTTGTTGTTGTTATGTGCATTCAAGTCAACTACGACTTATGGTGACCCTATGAATCAGCAACCTCCAAGAGCATCTGTCATGAACCACCTGTTCAGATCTTGTAAGTTCAGGTCTGTGGCTTCCTTTATGGAATCAATCCATCTCTTGTTTGGCCTTCCTCTTTTTCTACTCCCTGCTGTTTTTTTTAGCATTATTGTCTTTTCTAGTGAATCATGTCTTCTCGTGATGTGTCCAAAGTAGGATAACCTCAGTTTCATCATTTTAGCTTCTAATAACAGTTTTGGTTTAAATTGTTCTAACACCCAATTATTTGTCTTTTTGGCAGTCCATGGTATGCGCAAAGCTCTCCTCCAACACCACATTTCAAATGAGTTGATTTTTCTCTTATCTGCCTTTTTCACTGTCCAACTTTCATATCCATACATAGAGATTGGGAATACCATGGTCTGAATGATCCTGACTTTACTGTTCAGTGATACATCTTTACATTTGAGGACCTTTTCTAGTTCTCTCACAGCTGCCCTACCCATTCCTAGCCTTCTTCTGATTTCTGATTTCAAACTACTATGTTGTTGTTATGTGCCTCCAAGTCGACTACGACTTATGGCGACCCTATGAATCAATGACCTCCAAGAGCATCTGTCATGAACCACCCTGTTCAGATCTTGTAAGTTCAGATCTGTGGCTTCCTTTATGGAATCAATCCATCTCTTGTTTGGCCTTCCTCTTTTTCTATTTCCTTCTGTTTTTCCAAGCATTATTATCTTTTCTAATGAATCATGTCTTCTCATTATGTGTCCAAAGCATGATAACCTCAGTTTCATCATTTTAGCTTCTAGAGATAGTTCTGGTTTGATTTGTTCTAACACCCAATTATTGGTCTTTTTTGCAGTCCATGGTATACGCAAAGCTCTTCTCCAACACCACATTTCAAATGCTTTGATTTTTCTCTTATCAGCTTTTTTCACTGTCCAACTTTCACATCCATAAATAGAGATCGGAAATACCATGGTCTGAATGATCCTGACTTTAGTGTTCAGTGATACATCTTTACATTTGAGGACCTTTTCTAGTTCTGTCACAGCTGCCCTCCCCAGTCCTAGCCTTCTTCTGATTTCTTGACTATTGTCTCCATTTTGGTTAATGATTGTGCCAAGATATTGATAATCCTTGACAAGTTCAATGTCCTCATTGTCAACTGTAAAGTTACATAAATCTTCTGTTGTCATTACTTTAGTCTTTTTGATGTTCAGCTGTAGTCCTGCTTTTGCGCTTTCCTCTTGACCTTTCATCAGCATTCGTTTCAAATCATTACTGGTTTCTGCTAGTAGAACATAAGAAGAGCCTGCTGGATCAGGCCAGTGGCCCATCTAGTCCAGCATCCTGTTCTCACAGTGGCCAACCAGATGCCTGGGGGAAGCCCACAAGCAGGACCCGAGTGCAAGAACACTCTCCCCTCCTGAGGCTTCCGGCAACTGGTTTTCAGAAGCATGCTGCCTCTGACTAGGGTGGCAGAGCACAGCCATCACGGCTAGTAGCCATTGATAGCCCTGTCCTCCATGAATTTGTCTAATCTTCTTTTAAAGCCATGCAAGCTGGTGGCCATTACTGCATCTTGTGGGAGCAAATTCCATAGTTTAACTATGCGCTGAGTAAAGAAGTACTTCCTTTTGTCTGTCCCGAATCTTCCAACATTCAGCTTCTTTGAATGTCCACGAGTTCTAGTATTGTGAGAGAAGGAGAAGAACTTTTCTCTATCCACTTTCTCAATGCCATGCATAATTTTATACACTTCTATCATGTCTCCTCTGACCTGCCTTTTCTCTAAACTAAAAAGCCCCAAATGCTGCAACCTTTCCTCGTAAGGGAGTCACTCCATCCCCTTGATCATTCTGGTTGCCCTCTTCTGAACCTTTTCCAACTCTATAATATCCTTTTTGAGATGAGGCGACCAGAACTGTACACAGTATTCCAAATGCGGCCGCACCATGGATTTATACAATGGCATTATGATATCGGCTGTTTTATTTTCAATACCTTTCCTAATTATGGCTAGCATGGAATTTGCCTTTTTCACAGCTGCCGCACACTGGGTCGACATTTTCATCATGCTGTCCACTACAACCCGAGGTCTCTCTCCTGGTCGGTCACCGCCAGTTCAGACCCCATGAGCGTATATGTGAAATTAAGATTTTTTGCTCCAATATGCATAATTTTACACTTGTTTATATTGAATTGCATTTGCCATTTTTCCGCCCATTCACTCAGTTTGGAGAGGTCTTTTGGGAGCTCTTCGCAATCCCTTTTTGTTTTAACAACCCTGAACAATTTAGTGTCGTCAGCAAACTTGGCCACTTCACTGCTCCCTCCTAATTCTAGGTCATTAATGAACAAGTTGAAAAGTACAGGTCCCAATACCGATCCTTGAGGGACTCCACTTTCTACAGCCCTCCATTGGGAGAACTGTCCGTTGATTCCTACTCTCTGCTTTCTGCTTCTTAACCAATTCCTTATCCACAAGAGAACCTCTCCTCTTATTCCATGACTGCTAAGCTTCCTCAGAAGTCTTTGGTGAGGTACCTTGTCAAACGCTTTTTGAAAGTCTAAGTACACTATGTCCATTGGATCACCTCTATCTGTATGCTTGTTGGCACTCTCAAAGAATTCTAATAGGTTACTGAGACAGGACTTTCCCTTGCAGAAGCCATGCTGGCTCTGCATCAGCAAGGCTTTTTCTTCTATGTGCTTAGTTAATCTAGCTTTAATAATACTTTCTACCAGTTTTCCAGGGACAGAAGTTAAGCTAACTGGCCTGTAATTTCCGGGATCCCCTCTGGATCCCTTTTTGAAGATTGGCGTTACATTTGCCACTTTCCAGTCCTCAGGCACGGAGGAGGACCCGAGGGACAAGTTACATATTTTAGTTAGCAGATCAGCAATTTCACCTTTGAGTTCTTTGAGAACTCTCGGGTGGATGCCATCGGGGCCCGGTGATTTGTCAGTTTTTATATTGTCCATTAAGCCTAGAACTTCCTCTCTCGTTACCACTATTTGTCTCAGTTCCTCAGAATCCCTTCCTGCAAATGTTAGTTCAGGTTCAGGGATCTGCCCTATATCTTCCACTGTGAAGACAGATGCAAAGAATTCATTTAGCTTCTCTGCAATCTGCTTATCGTTCTTTAGTACACCTTTGACTTCCTTATCATCCAAGGGTCCAATCGCCTCCCTAGATGGTCTCCTGCTTTGAATGTATTTATAGAATGTTTTGTTGTTGGTTTTTATGTTTTAGCAATGTGCTCCTCAAATTCTTTTTTAGCATCCCTTATTGTCTTCTTGCATTTCTTTTGCCAGAGTTTGTGTTCTTTTTTATTTTCTTCATTCGGACAAGACTTCCATTTTCTGAAGGAAGACTTTTTGCCTCTAAGAGCTTCTTTGACTTTGCTCGTTAACCATGCTGGCATCTTCTTGGCCCTGGCGGTACCTTTTCTGATCTGTGGTATGCACTCCAGTTGAGTTTCTAATATAGTGTTTTTAAACAACTTCCAAGCATTTTCGAGTGATGTGACCCTCTGGACTTTGTTTTTCAGCTTTCTTTTTACCAATCCCCTCATTTTTGTGAAGTTTCCTCTTTTGAAGTCAAATGTGACCGTGTTGGATTTTCTTGGCAATTGGCCATTTACATGTATGTTTAATTTAATAGCACTGTGGTCACTGCTCCCAATCGGTTCAACAACACTTACATCTCGCACCAGGTCCTGGTCCCCACTGAGGATTAAGTCCAGGGTTGCCATCCCTCTGGTCGGTACCATGACCAACTGGTCTAGGGAATAGTCATTTAGAATATCTAGAAACTTAGCTTCTTTGTCATGACTGGAACACATATGCAGCCAGTCTATGTCCGGGTAGTTGAAGTCACCCATTACTACCACATTTCCTAGTTTGGATGCTTCCTCAATTTCATATCTCATCTCCAGGTCTCCCTGAGCATTTTGATCAGGGGGACGATAGATCGTTCCCAGTATTAAGTCCCTCCTGGGACATGGTATCACCACCCACAATGATTCTGTGGAGGAGTCTGCCTCTTTTGGGGTTTCGAGCTTGCTGGATTCAATGCCTTCTTTCACGTATAGAGCGACTCCGCCACCAATACGTCCTTCTGTGTCCTTCTGATATAGTTTATATCCAGGGATAACTGTATCCCACTAGTAGTATGGTATCGTCTGCATATCTTAAATTATTGATATTTCACCCTCCAATTTTCACACCTCCTTCTTCTTGGTCCAATCCTGCTTTCCGTATGATATGTTCTGCGTATAGATTAAATAAATAGGGTGATAAAATACACCCCTGTCTTACACCCTTTCTGATGGGGAACAAATTGGTTTCTCCGTATTCTGTCCTTACAGTAGCCTCTTGTGCAGAGTATAGGTTGTGCATCAGGACAATCAGATGCTGTGGCACCCCCATTTCTTTTAAAGCATTCCATAGTTTTTCATGATCTACACAGTCAAAGGCTTTGCTGTAATCTATAAAGCACAGGGTGATTTTCTTCTTAAATTCCTTGGTCCATTCCATTATCCAACGTATGTTTGTGATATGACCTCTGGTGCCTCTTCCCTTTCTAAATCCAGCTTGGATGTCTGGCATTTCTCGCTCCATATATGGCAAGAGCCTTTGTTGTAGAATCTTGAGCATTACTTTACTTGCATGGGATATTAAGGCAATAGTTCGATAATTACTGCATTCCCTGGGATCCCCTTTCTTTGGAATTGGGATGTATATGGAACGCTTCCAGTCTGTGGGCCATTGTTTAGTTTTCCATATTTCTTGACAGATTTTAGTCAAAATTTGGACAGATTCAGTCTCAGTAGCTTGTAGCAACTCTATTGGTATGCCGTCTATTCCTGGTGATTTGTTTCTTCCAAGAATTTTAAGAGGAGCTTTCACCTCACATTCTAAAATTTCTGGTTCATCATCATATGGTTCCTCTGTGAATGAATCTGTCATCCTGGCATCTCTTTTATAGAGGTCTTCAGTGTATTGCTTACATCTTCCTTTTATTTCATCTCGGTCAGTCAGTGTGTTCCCCTGTTGATTATTCAACATCCCTACTCGTGGTTTAAATTTCCCTTTCATTTCTCTAATCTTTTGGAATAGGGCTCTTGTTCTACCCCTTTTGTTGTCCTCTTCTATTTCTATACAGTAACTATTGTAATGGTTCTCTTTGTCCCTACGTACTAGTCGCTGTATTGTTGCATTTAGGGTTCTGACTGTGTTTCTATCTCCTTTTGCTTTTGCTTTCCTTCTCTCTTTAACCATTTTAAGAGTTTCTTCAGCCATCCATTGGGGTCTTTCTCTCTTTTTAACTAGAGGTATTGTCTTTTTGCATTCTTCTCTGATAACGTATCTAACTTCACTCCATAGTTCTTCTGGTTCTCTGTCAACTAAGTTTAAAGCCTCAAACCGGTTCCTTATTTGATCTGTATATGCTTCTGGGATGTTATTTAAATTGTATTTTGGCGTTATGATTGCTTTATTGTTCTTCTTTAGCTTTACTCTGATTTTTGATACAACCAGTTCATGATCTGTACTGCAGTCTGCTCCTGGTCTTGTTTTTGCAGAAAGTATGGAACTTCTCCACCTTCTGCTACCAATTATATAATCAATTTGATTCCTATATTGACCATTTGGTGATGTCCACGTGTATAGTCGTCTTTTCTGTTGTTCAAAAAATGTGTTAGCAAGAAACAAATTATTAGCTTCACAGAATTCAATGTCTTTCTCCTGCTTCATTTCTGTCTCCTAGGCCCCATTTCCCCACAATTCCTAATTCTTCTCTGTTCCCTGCTTTTGCATTCCAATCCCCCATGATTATCAGCACATCTTGTTTTGGTGTGTGATCAATTTCTTCCTGAACTTCTGCATAAAATCTCTCCAATTCCTCTTCTTCTGCATTTGCCATTGGAGCATAGACTTGGATGATGGTTATGTTGTTAGGTTTCCCATTTAATCTCATTGATATCACTCGTTCAGACTTTGCGTTGTAGCTCCTAATTGCTCTTGCTACATCACTTCTCACTATTAAAGCAACCCCATTTCTTCTTAATTTCTCATTTCCTGAATAAAATATTTTGTAGTTGCCTGATTGGAAATGTCCCATTCCCGTCCATTTTAGTTCACTCACACCAAGTATTGTAATGTTGATGCGTTCCATTTCTTGCTTGACAATTTCTAACTTTCCCTGGTTCATGCTTCTCACGTTCCATGTTCCTATTGTATGCGTCGTACAACTCCGGACTCTCCTTTTGCATCTGTGCGCATCAGCCTCTGGGCTTCCTTTCCACTTTGACCCAGCTGCGTCATTAGTCACAGCGCTACTCATACTTTTCCTTTGTTCTTCCCCAGTAGCTCAGTGAGTGCCTTCTGACCTGGGGGTCCCATCTTCCAGCACTATCTCATGTTGCATTTTGGATACTCTGTTCATAGGGTTTTCATGGTAAGAGATATTCAGAGGTGGTTTACCATTGCCTTCCTCTGAGTTTGGATGCATCTTAGTCTGGTGTTTCAGCTTTGACCATTCCGCCTTGGGTGCCCCTGCTAGGAGTCTAGCCTCTTGGTCTAGACTCCTGACGGCATTGCTCTCAGCTTCTTCAATGCACTCAAACCCCCTCACCACGTTAAGGTGTGCATCCAAAGAGGAGGTCAAACTACTATGCATAGCCAAATTGACATGTGAATCTGCATCCATACAGATGCATTTGGACATGGTGCTATTGATTGCCATATGAACTGAACTTTAATGTCCAATTATTGCATCTTTCCTCAGCCCAGGTTAGCCCCACTATCCATGAACCCTATGCTTCAAAATGTCTGCTGCTTATATAATTTGTTTTAGTAGCAACTTAATGTTTTGTTATTGTATTTGGAAGCTGTCCCAAGGGCCAGAGTTGGGTCAAAAAGGTTGATATGCAAATAAATACATAAACCAACAGCTCAATTTCTGTGCACCACACAGATTGGGAGGCTCCATTATGCTTTCTCCATGCCATTGTCAACAGAAGTATTTTGTAAGGGTGTGGAGAAATCTGTGAGGCAATCTTCATTCACACAGTGAACACTGCACATGAGTAGCCAACAACATTATAGACCTTTAAGAGTGTGATCATTATGAATTATAAACCTGATCCATTCCTCCAGGGCAAATGTGTGGATTGGAACAGTTATCCCCTGGCTTTCACACTTTCTGATTTTTTCAATGCAGTTCTCAGCTAAAAATAATTAAAAAAAACAAACTAGGCTTGAAAATTAGTATTTTGAAATAAAAAGTTTTGAAATGTGTATTTTGAGAGAAAATGGTTAAATACATGCTAAATGTGCAGAGATATCGATATTGCAGATTAATGCAGAAAAAAGATGGGACAGATTTATCAGTATACACATGAAAAAGTGTCATGAACTAGAAATAGACTGGTTGGCCCTTCCCTATACTACATGGAGCAGCTGTGACACATATTCAAATGTAAAGGAAGGCACTTACTATTAGTGTGAACTAGGCATTAGATTAACTCATCACATAGCTTGTGTTCCCTGTTCAATTAAGCAGTGGATGCATAGACCTATTATACACAGGACAGAACACTGAATGAAAACTTTATAGGCTTGCCTGACAATGTGATAATGCAGGCCCATCGTATGGTAGAGTTTGTCACTTGATCTAATCAGAATATATTTCTCAGAGCTGAATGATTTACACTTTCCTTTAAGCACTGTATTGATTGCTTTTCCTCTCATACAACCATTTAATGTTCTGACTCCTGCAGCAACAACTAATCTTACTATGTGGCATTAGTAGGATTCTTGCTACTGTTAGTATCATCTGGTTTTTGCATATTTACTTTAAAAGTGTAATGATCCTTTTGTCAAACAAGTAGTGAATGCATTCTCAAATCATTGTTTTAAAGTCAGAAGGAACACATAAGCAGTCATTAAAATCCAAAATCAAATCAAGGTAGAAGCTGGAGAAATCCAAACTGGTTAATTCCATTTCAAGAGAGGCCATTTCCCATAGTTATGTTCAGGTGTTGGCCTGAACACAAGAATTGCCACCACACCAAAGAAGACTCGTGACACAGATATGGTATAATGTTATATTTATTAAAAGATAACAAATATTAAGCCATAATTAAATTCAATCCAATTAATCCATTTTTAACTCCTTCAGGCAGGTGAGGTGCAGACTAACTAGTAGGGAATTCTCCCTCAATCTTAAATCAGGTCAGTCACCTTGGACTGTAACTCCCCACCAAGGATGTGGGAAAAGTCATCCCTCCTTGCTATTGGAGTCAGGTATGTGGTTCCAACTTCCACATCCTGGCCCCACCGTACATGCGTTCACCATGATGTGCAAGCCGTTCCCACTAGGACACTCCCCCAGATCTGCACCAGACATTAAGCACTGATGGTTCCCTACGGAGTGCCCTTTACCAAAATGCCTCAGCCTCCTTCCTTTCCCTCCAAATACCTCACCTGCCGGAATTCCACGCCAGCCAAAGCAGAACAACCCAAACCACTCCCAGAAAGCCAATGGAATTGACCCAAGTACTATGGAGTAGGCGAAACCAAAGGGATTCTCAAAGCAGGATCCCCCCCCCCAAAAAAATTCCTACTCAACCCTGTTGGCAACTAGCAAAGCCCATACTGACGAGGGAGGCAGAGCAGGTGCCACAAGGCAAAAAGGCAGGTCTCCCAGGGAGGAGCGGTCTTATATACCCGCTGATCCCTGTCTCCTAATTGGCCCTAAAAACACCACCCGACCCCCTTTGCTTTCTTCGCAAACCTTCCCGAGCCTTCTTAATATGGGTGGCGGCAAACACGCACCCTGAAAGCAGGAACGTCATTCTCAAAATTGGACAGGGCAGGGGTGTGCATGCAAGCCCTGCCCCCAATGTCCTTGTGTAGCTTTTCAGACATTCACACATTTTGAAGAGTGTCTGTCTGAAGAGGATTTCTAAGTATGTTTGATTGAACATGTTTAGATACTTATCTGCAACTTGGAACTCTGTTTTATAAGGGTTCCAAATCACTTGGAGCTTTCAAAGCATGTTCATCAGAACACAGAGCACTTCCAGACTGTCACTATTTTCAGGTGGGATTCAATCACATACTGGCAAATTCAAATTGCACAGTTACAGTTGATTGGAAGGTCTTATGCAACAGCCCCACTTTTCCAAAAGATCTAATTTTTTGCGATAAGGAAAGTGATGGGAAAATACACTAGAAAGCATGGGCGTCTTTAACTTCCCTGCAAACAAATTAGAATAAATGTTCAATAAATATCCAGCACCATCTAACCTTCCTGCAAACAAATCAGGATGAATACTCAAACAGATTATGTGGAAGTACCCTTTGAAACTCTCTTCAGACTTTTGTACTAAATGCTTGGAGGTCTAAAGAGAAGTCTATGCACCCAGATGTGTTGTAATATGGCTTGTGTCTCTGTGCTTCATTTTAAGCAATTACTGTCCAAGTGAACACCTGAACTGAGCTCGTATCATGTCAACATCTCAGATGTGCTTAGTGGAAAGACAAGAAAGAACTTTGGAGCTCCCCAAGGAGACCTGCTTAGCTCCTCTCAGTTAATGTTCAAAATGAAGACCTTTTTGTTTATAAAAGCCTTTGGGCCTGCCAGCGTGATTTGTTTTTCACTGCTTGTTTTGTGTTGACTGCTATTTTTAATTTCTTGTGCTCTTTTCAATCTGCTGTTGCTTCTATTTAATTGTGTTTTCACTTGGTTTGATTTTAGTTAGTTTTGATATTCACTTTTATATTGTACATGTGTATGATTATTGTTAGTATAGTGTAGAAAGGCAGGGTACAACTTTCAACAAACAAATTAGTCAGGACCACAGACATAACCGCAATGACTCTCCACCAAAGTCCGTGGAACAATAAATGGCTTCTTGCTATTTATGCCTTTGAGATATGTAATGATATATTGTGTAAGAATGACCCTCAAGGATTATAGCTAGTTAGCATAAGTTAGCATAGCAAAAGATAAAATCTCCTATTCCTACCTCTGCCCAAGGTAGTGATTTTCTGTGTTTTAACCGCATAGAATATTATGCTGAGTTTCTTACCTGAAAAATATCCTGGAATTTGAAATGCAACATTGACACATATCATTCGATTCTTTATGACTGCAAACAAAGAAAAAAATTCACAACCAATTCTGTTTTTCAGGGCTTGGTGGGAATCAGAGGCTAATTTTCTCAAGGGCCCTTCATAGCTCAGGCATATCCCCAGATCACTACATTTCCCACACTGCCTCATATTTCCCTCTGGGTGTTTTTCATTCTATGTTGATCTAAACGTCATACAGATTGCAACTCTCTCATTTTTAGCAGTGAGGCAGTATGCTTCCAAATGGAGGCAGTATGCTTCAAAACACCAGTTGCTGAAAATCACATGAGAGTGCTCTTGTACTTAAGTCCTGCTTGTGGGCTTCCCATAAGCATCTGTTTGGCCACTGTGAGCACAAGATGTGGGACTAGATAGAACACTGTCCTGATCCAGCAAGCTCTTAAGTTCTTATGCCCATTCTCAGGGAAAGTTGCTATCCTTCCTTGCCATAACAATTATTTTGTTTTTATTTATTTTTGTAACTATTGACAAGCTCTATGACTCTTGGACACAGTTCACATTCTTGAAAGATACTCCACTGATAATTCCACAAAGTCCAAATTCAAAGATGTTAACAACACTGAATTTAAAGAGGCTCAATTTTTTCCCCAAAGTGTTTCTGAAGATGGAACTATGTGCTACATGAAATATTTGGGCTGACAATGTAGCATAATAAAACTTGTCCCATATACTGATACCATCACATTGTCCATTTGTTAATCTCTACCAGCATCAACCTAAAAAGTATAGTTCTGCCTTCACATTGCCATTAAAACAAGTGGCTTACAAGGCACTGCTTATCATTTACATATAGATTATGTTTAAAATGGCACTGATCTAGAGCTGCCCTGAAGTTTTAGAATCTTTTATTTGTCTTCAGTTTGAGTCAAAGGCAGTAATCAACCTGTGGAAGGCTCTCTGTTTCTTCTGACAAAGTTTTTCTGTGCAACTTCCCTCACATCACAAGAGTACAAACCCATCCAAACTGTCTCCTCAAAAGTTAGGAAAAGCAAGCAAGCAAGGTGTGTGTCATGCACAAGTGTATGTGCTGGAAGCACAAATTTGAGAAGTGCCTCAAATCCATGTTTATATGTTAGTTTGACAGATGATGTATCTTAAAAAGGAGAAAAGAACTGAAAAGGAAGATTGTCACACTCTTCTTTGAACTTCCATTGTCTATTCTGAGCTTGCTTCGCCATGACTGTCATCGGCCAAAGGTTGTCTTTAAACTTTAACGCTTTTATCTGTGAAATTCCACCTTCTCCCTTCTGGGTAGATCAGACAAGCTAGCAAGAGACACAGGCCTGCCTCACTTTTCAGCACTGGCAGCATTCGAGTAGGCATGGCATGGGAACAGTTTGGTGGAATTTAACTCAAAATATTGATGAACAAATAAAGCTGCCAAGAGATATGAAGCCAACTTTTAAAGCTCTTTGCCTGTCGAGGGATGTCTTAGGGCTTCCCAGCTACTATTTGGCCTTCTGTCTATCTGTGGTCCTCAATGTTAATTTTCAGGGGTTTAAGTTCTACAACTTCTAAGCATCATATTGTGGAGAAGAGTGGCACAGCAGCTTTAGAGTACTTTTATCCCAAACACCTAAAGAGTTCAGAATCACAAACCTGACTGGCTTCTGATAAATGGTACTTGAAAATCCTTTTGATTTTTTTAAAAAAATCTTCTCTGTTCAACTAATTTGTAAGGATGGCAGTTTTATGAGACAGTGGCCAGACTGCAATGGTACATAGTTAATATATTTAGGCTCAATTACACTCAGTGTGGCATAAGCAAAATTGTGTCCGGTTGCTGGACTTCAGCCTGTCTTGTTTTGTGTGCACTTAACATGTAGCAACTAGTTATCTCAGGAAGTATGGTTTCTACACTGTGTGAAGTTGAATCTGAGTACAGCAAAGCCCCCATTATATGAAGCTCAGCTATGCAAAAATGCTACTTATCTGCACTAATTGCACAGCTGCCATGTAGCCCCATGCAGATCATACCCCCAACTTCTGAAACTATATCTATTCCAACATTTGAGTTTGTTCTCAAGATTGTATGAACTTGCACTTATTAAGGAAAACACATATTCACAATGCATTTACAGCAGAGATGGGGATCTTGTGGCTCAAATGTTGTTGGATTTCAACTTCCATCAGCTCTAACCAGCTTGGCTTGTATGCATGTTTGCCTGAACATGCTTACAAGCCTCCCCCACAATTGGGAACTCCAGTTGTGGAGGGTTTCCAGTCACCAGGAGGCTCGGAAGTGCATTCAGGCAAACGTGTTTACAAGCCCGCTTCAGATCTTGCTTCACTGCTCAATGCAGTGAAGAGAGGGTGGAGGGGGGCAGAAGGGACAGAGCCAGCACTTCCCTACCCTTGTACAGTTGGTTAATGCCTGAAGAGGGTTATAGTTTTCACAAAATCAAAAGTACCTTCCTGTACTCCAATAATAACAGTTTTTCTGGCAATGCTAGAGTTATGCTAATAATTTTAAGAATGAAACAGAAGCTGAAATAAACTCTGGTGTTCTTATCCCTTTCAAAGGAGGCACTTCATTACCAAGTCTGGTCTGCTTTAAGACCATGTTTACCAGGTCTATCTTTTTGTAATACTCCAGGGCCATAAACCATCTATGCGGCACATCTATGTGCTTAGACATCTTTCACCTCATTATAGTTTCCCAGAAATGATCAGGAAACATTTCTATACTTTCTACTGAAACTACAGAACATAGGTTAGAAGTGTACTTTTTATTGGTTCCTTGTAGGATAAGGTATAACACAACTACTATTTTGGCTGTATAATTAAGGTAAGACCACTAGTGGTTACACAAGGATAACAGCAAATAGCTGTTGTTTCAGTTTTGCACTACACTGTAAAATAGTGGAGGAATGGTGACAACCTTTCATACTATCAGCCCCATCTATTGGCAATATAAATATGAAGCTCTGCACAAGCAGAGGCTTTCTTATTCAATTGAGTAGTGGGAAATGCTGCATTCACTGAAATGAATAGAGAAGCCCCTGCTTGTTTTGTTCTTATTGTGTATGTCAGAGCCCTATTAAGCTTTCAAATGGGACTACGATGTTTAAAATGGACTCCTTTCAGAAGCAGGACAGGTTTTAAATTTAATAGATACAAGAAAATGTGGTTGAAAACACTAGGGTAAATGCAATGCCTTGTTGACAAAAATATTGTGCATGGTTCTCCAGTGAGAAAAATCACTTTGACAGATTGTCACTTGGTCCAAAGACTGGAAGATAACTTCAGTTCTTCCCAGTTCGTCCCATTGATCATAAGTATGTCTATTCAGATAGCTGTCCCATTGATTTCAGTGGGACTTACTTTTAGATAAGTATACTTTGGGTTACATGTTAACATTCATTTCATCATTTCCAGAGGCACATGTTTGCACAAGTTTGTATATGCCAATATGTACATATTTGTCCAAATTTAACTGGGTACTCTTGTTACATAACCAAGGGTCATACAGTTACAAGAAAACAAAGAAAACAGAGTTTGTCTGGTTGATTGCTTGGCTTTGTTGTTTGTTGTACTCATTTTCTTGTGCTAACTGTTGTGTTTGTTCAACTTTCACTCAACCTGCATGAGCAAATTTGCTTGTGTAAGTAGCACCAAATTGCATTCTTGTGCCATTGTTATTAAGTATATTAGCAATTAATCTTTGTCCAGCAAGAATCACCTTTTTGTGCCTGACAGCTGAGATTCCAATATTTGTCTATTGAACAAATTAGTCACAAAGGAAGAACAAAACTGTTCCAAAGTATAACTGTTTAATTCTAGGTAGCATGGCTTTCCCAAACTTTAATGTTGTAAAATAAAAATGAGAAGGTCTTATGTGCAGTTTCTCCTTTGTTCCATGAGTTGAATTTTTATCTTTGGCATGAGGTAAGCTGACAGATCATCAGGGCTTCCAGAAATCTGTAGTCACTTGCACTGAGACACGTTGCTCAGACTAACAAACAAGGCCAGAGACAGCAGTTATGAAAGATTAGGTGGGATCTTATTGGCTTCTCAGATTACCTGATCCTGCTGGGCTGGGAGTCTGCAACATACCTCCAGGCATTTAAATGTGGTGGCTCTGAAAACAAGCAGAGATCAGGTCTACATATTCTTCTGCCTGCAAGCTACCTTAGTAGCACAGGATGCAAGTTGATTTCTCAGCCCAGCTACTAAACTTTACAATTCAAAACTCCTACAGTGTATCCTACAGTTAATTAAACAAACTATGTATTTCACTCAAAACTGCACCATGACTTGCCACGGCAAATACAGGAGCTATAGCAAGGTCTTTGATCTTCTTAGTTACCTAAGGCTCTTCTTGCCTAGACAAATGTGGCTCTTTAATATTTGGGGGTGGTGCTCCTTTATTAACTAAATCTGCAATTGTACAGACACTTGGCATGATTCAGCAGGACCTGACTGAGGTTCGTCTTATGTCCACTAAACCAATGTGGTGGCACCTGCCCTTTGAAATGTGCTCCCAATGAGGGAGGCACCTACAGTATTCTCTGTTCTTGAACTTCTGATTGTATTAACTGATTTGATTGTTTGTAACCATTTTAATCGCTGCATTTTAACTGGTTTGTTTTATTGTACATTTTAATTAAGGATTGTTTAATGTTGTGATTGAATTGTAATTGGGTAAGTAGGGAAGGCAGGGAAGGCAATTGCTTCCATCTGGACAGGCTTTTCAAAGGGCAAATACAAACCTGATTTAGCCCTATTTGGGTGTTCAGTGTGTACACATGATCTTCAATACATGAGGGAGAACAGGAATGTACCACTAAGCCCTTCCTCTCTGGTGCATCACATTGTGTCTCCCCCCCCTTTTACCATCAATTGAAGGGCAAAGTTCTGCAGCAGGGGGGCTCCTATACTAATTAAGGCTTCCCCATGCATCTTAGAATCCCTGCATAATGAAGGTTCTAGAATGCATGGGGAGGTTCCATGAGCAGAGGAGAATTCCCACTGCAGAACTTTGCTTTTCAACACATGGAAGTCTGGAAAAAAGGAAAAGGTTACCTGTCAGGGAATGTGGGGCTTGACAGTGCATATCTCCACCTTCTCACATAATGAAGACCACACATACAGCTGAATGCCTGAATGGGGCTATTGTGATGCTAAAATCTCATTTAGCTCCATTAAATTCAGTCAGAAATCAGATTTTAAAAACAAAACAGAAAATAGACATTAAAATGAAGCCTCAAATATAAAAATCAATTTACTATAACCATGCTGGAGTGTTTGCAACGGAGGAGGAGTAAGTGAGTGAAAGGTTTAAAAAGGGGTAAAGTGACAGTTATTATTTAGATAGTTATTATAATTTAATGCCATTCATGCCGCAGACTTAATGGTATAATGGGCTATATAGGGCTTCTGCTTTAAGAGTATAAGCACAAACCGCAGTGATCCCTGTTGAAGAAAAATCTTTGGCATATCTGACCCACAGTGACACCAGATTAATAGAAACTGGATTATTGTATGTAGAAAAATTTTTTTTTCAAGAAGACTATTATTGCTCATAAAACAATAGCTCTTATCGCAGATAACACCAATGTCAGTCCTTTCCTTTACATAAAGCCTAAGCATTCCAAGAAAACTAACATTTAGAGGCCAAACCAATTGACATCATGGATAATCCTAAAAAACAAGGAATGTTTATCCCCCACTGGGACACAACTCTCTGAAATTGCTGACCTGTGTACATTCATTAACAGAGAAATATATCTTATCTGGCTGTACAGATGGTATAAGGAATGTTGAACCTTTTGTTTTCGTCATAAAAATAACTTTCCCTAAGAACAGTTTATGTAGCCCTGTATGTCAACCTGGCTGTCAATGCCACATCTGCCATTTGAACTACAGTTTTGATAGCTTGCTGTGATAATGAGTTTGATCCAGACTAAATTAATGGTTCTAATTTCCCATCATGGGGAATTAAGTCAAGTCATGTCTAATTTTTCATATTGCCTTGAGCATGCTTAATTCTGTATTGGATTTAAGCCTTAGTCTGGATCCCACCCAATATGAACACATTTGGATGTAGCCACAGGAAAGATGGCCTTTTGGAAAGACCTACCACTTGTCATGGCCCTGTCAGAGGACTCCTCAGATGAGGACGACTTGGGAGTAACAGCAGCAGACCCAGGAGCAGCAGGAGACACGGAGGAGCCTCCTGAGAATCCAGCTCCTTCTGCCCCTCAGCTGCAGAGCACCCCAGGGACAGCAGAGGCCCTGCAGCCAGACACAGACAGTGAACAGGATACTCCCCCCTCACCTGCAGAATGTAGACAGCAGAAGGTCAGGCAGAAGAGAGGCAGGCCTGTCTCCTTAAGGCCCAAACGCTGAGGGCTCACACCTGCTGTCCATCCTGCTCTTTATAAGGCACACCTTGGCTGCAGCTTGTTGCTGATTGCAATGTCAGGCGTGGCTTTGTGTAGACCTAGTTTCCCTGCAGCATCTCTTTGACTGACCTCCTTGGCAATTGATCCCAGACCTCCACTGACCTCGCTTCTGGACTTCTGACTCGGCAAGTACACTTCGGATAGGCCTGACAGATTTACAACCTGACTGCTGGCTAAGGACTTTCCTTCCCTGCCAAAGACCCAGGAATTTCCAGCCCCCCCTGACACTGCTGATGTAGTGTAGAGCTGACACCACTGTTGCTAGTATGGCTGCCTTTAGTAAATGTTGCTAATTGTGATGAAATCACAATGTTTATTTCTGTTCTCATGTTTAGGTATGATAGGGTTAATAGAATGTTGAGTGTGATTGGCTGGAGTATTTGCAAGGGAGGGTGGAGTGAGTGAGTGAAAGGTTTAAAAAGGGGTAAAGTGGGTAAGAATCTCCTTTTCTCACTCCATCATTTTACTTTTGTTGAAATCTTTAAGGGTATGTCTCCAAAATATCACTTTCCCATTAAAGATTGGGGAGAAATTTTATTCAGTTCATATTTAAAGTAGAATTTATCAAATGTGCACTTTTTGAAACAACATGAGAACCGAAACACACCCATCCTTCAAAATGTGCACTTATCCGAATTTTGCAGTGCAATTCACCAACCAATGTTTACAAAAATGCATATATTCATGGAAAATATGCATTAAAATGAATATATGAGTGAAAATTACACAAAATGCATATTAGGAGAAATTGTTTTTAAAAATGTCTATGTTAGTCAAAACTTCATACAAAAATGTGTTAGTAGGAGAAATTTGCACTAAAATGTTGAAGATTTTTTCTAAGGATTTCTTTTTAAAAAAATGCTTCTGAAATGTGGAGAACAGAATTTAAGACTGGAAAACATGGGAAACTTAGAGAACCAAAACTGACAGATCTTTCCATCCCTATTCCCCAGAAATGAAAGATCAACCTGGAATCATTCCACAAAAGACGCCAATGTGTTACAGCATCTAAAGCAGCATCCACACAAGAACTAGTTCTACAGAGTTTAGATGATCTTGAGAGTTATTTGAATGGATGCCTTTCTTTTTTAAAAATAAGCACTATAAAGTTTAAACCGACAGCATACTCTAGCCCTCTCTCCAATTACTCTAGATTATTTATGAAACTGACTAGGGAGGGGGTGTCCGTCCAACGCTGGAAGTATAGTTCTACAATATATGTCATTTGTTTCCTTCAGTGGTTGGATTCACACTTAATGCAAAACTATGGTTTATTTTATTTATTTATTTAAGGCATGTATATACCACTTTTCAGGAGGACCTCACAAAGTGATTTACATAAGATTATTACAACAATTATTGATTTTTTAAAAGTTACAATAAAATGGAAGATAGCTTGTTGTTTAAAAAGAAGTTGTTACTGCTTTTAAAATCTCACTCCCCTCATGGCAAGATGGTTCTGCTGCAGATGGCTCTGTGGTGACAATTTGGGGAAGGATGGAGGGGCCCACTATGGCAGCTGGATGGTCACAGTTCAGCTTAAGAACATAAGAAAAACCTGAAGGATCAGTCCAGTGGCCCGTCTAGTCCAGCATCCTGTCCTCACACTGGTCAACCAGTCATCATGGGAAGCCCTCAAACAGGACCCGAGTACAAGAGCACTCTCCCTTCCTGCAGTTCCCAGCATCTGGTATTTGGAAGCATATCACCTCCATCTTTCTTCTCCTCTCCCCTCAGGGCAAGATGGTTCTCCTGCAGTTGCTCCTGTGGTAACAGTTGGGAGAAGGAGGGAGGGGCCACTATGGATGGTGACAGTTCTAGCCATTATTTGTTCAAGAACAGGACATCTCACAGATGAGCAAACTAGTCATGGCTTTTTTTTCTCCAAGGTTTGGCTTGTTTGGTGAGCAACTGGAGTGGGGTGATCAAACAAACGATGGTTAAGTAAAGCTGTTGGGTTTAAACACAAGGCCAACCCATAGTTAAAATTGTTTGAATAAGCAAACTTGCATGTTCCCTTTAAGGGATATTTTGGGAAATATCCCATAACCTGTTTGGTATTTTAAAAATGAAATAGGAACAGTTTCTGGGTTTTATTTTTGAGTATTTTTGGCATATTTTGTTTTTCCCCTTTTGCCCTAGTGCCTGGTAACACTAGTTTTAAAGAGACCTTTTTTGGGCTGCTGTTTTTCTGAGTTGCATTAGCAAACCAAAGCTCTTCTCAGACCAGCAAGAAAGAATGTATCAGCATAACAATAGTGGTTATTCCAGACTGCCAGAGCTATCTGCTGTTAACTTTGAACAATGGAAAAGCAGGATTAAAATTACGCTGGGTGCAGAAAAGGCTCTTTACTGCATTGAAAAACCTAGACCACAGGAAGATCCCCAAAAAATAAGCCATTGGGATGACAAAGATGCAATCGCAAAAGCTGTCATATTTTATGCTCTTAAAGATGAACAGCTAGTATATGTAGAAAGATGTACATCAGCCAAGGAAATGCTGGATAAACTCCAAGCAGCATTTGGCTTTACAAGTTTTAGATCTCAGAAAATGTTGATTCACGAAATAATGAAGCTAAAACTAGAAACAATTGAGACTGTGAAAGGCATATAATTTCCCTAGTTACAATATTCAGCAAGTTAAAGCTAACTGAACTTGAATTTAATGACCAACAGAAGTTGGGTTTCCTTATGGGCATGTTGGGAGAGAGATTTGAACCATTTGTTTCTCTTTTAAACTACAACCATGCAATTCAATTTGAACAAGCTCTTGCAAAGTTAAGAGAGGAATGTATTGTTGAGTCTGATTCAAATGAGAGTGGATCAAATTACCTGGCTAGCAGGAAGGATAAAGGGAAGGGAAAAGCCCCTCCCAAGAACCAATCACAATGCTGTTTTTAATGTGGGAGGCATGGTCACATGGCTAGGGACTGTGACTCACCCAAAAGTTCAACAGCCAATGGGAACTCTCCAAGTTTCAAACAAAGAGAACAAAGAAAGCATCAACATGTTTTACCTAAGCATAAGCAGGGACCTCAGAGAGAGGAATCCAAAGGAAACAACTTCCTTTTAATGCATAAAGGTCTTGTGGCAAATAATTATAAGCAAAATTCAAACAATTGGATATTAGACAGTGGGTGTACTAACCATAGTTGTTATAATGAAGCCTTATTTGATGAAATAAGCAGAGATACTAAAGGAAGAATTCAGACTGCCAATGGTCAACATATGAATATTAATGGATCTGGAACTGTTGTTCTAAAGTGCAAGCTACCCAATGAAACCATAGAAAATGTAGCAGATCATGTTTTATTTGTTCCTGAACTGAGTTGCAACATGCCAAGTGTTTCTGCATTAGATAAGAAAGGATTTGCAATACATTTCCAGGATGGAAAGTGTACAGTAACCAAAGATAATACTTTGTTTGCACTAGCTTATGAAAATGACAGTGTATATGAACTAAGTCTTTCAGCTGAACAAGCAAATGCAGCTATGGTGGACAAGGATGATACCAGTCTAGAACTTTGGCACAGGCAACTGGGACATCGCGATCCATCATTGATCACAAGCTGAATATGAGCCAACAGTATGATGTGACTGCAAAAAAGGCAAACGCTATATTAGTCTGCATTAACAGAAGTATAGTTTCCAAATCGTGTGAAGTATTAGTTCCCCTCTATTCAGCACTGGTTAGGCCTCATCTTGAATACTGCATCCAGTTCTGGTCTCCGCACTTCAAGAAGGATGCAGAAACTGGAACGGGTTCAGAGGAGGGCAACAAGGATGATCAGGGGACTAGAAACCAAGCCCTATGAGGAGAGACTGAAAGAACTGGGCATGTTTAGCCTGGAGAAGAGAAGACTGAGGGGAGATATGATAACACTCTTCAAGTACATGAAAGGTTGTCACACAGAGGAGGGCCGGGATCTCTTCTCGATCGTCCCAGAGTGCAGGATACGGAATAATGGGCTCAAGTTGCAGGAAGCCAGATTTTGACTGGACATCAGGAAAAACTTCCTAACTGTTAGAGCCATACCACAATGGAATCAATTACCTAGAAAACTAGTGGGCTTTCCGACAGTGGAGGCATTCAAGAGGCAGCTGGACACCCATCTGTTGGGAATGCTTTGATTTGGATTCCTGCATTGAGCAGGGTGTTGGACTTGATCGCCTTATAGGCCCCTTCCAACTCTACTATTCTATGATTCTACCTTTTAACACAGGAGTGGCAGAAGAACAATGGCTAATAGATACATGAAAGTTATATTTTTTTCATCGAGTGGCCATGATTTCCATATGTGTAGGTTTCAAACTAGTCATAGGCCATAAGGGAAATGTAAATATCATAATAAATGCATACATAAACTATTAATAATGGAAATGAGATTTTGACATAAGTCAATGAAAAGCTTTTATTGAAATCATTCATTAGCATTTGTCACCTACTGAATCTTTATAAAACCCTAATGACACATTTCACAGAAAGGTTTGTCATGATCTTGAAGGTATGGAATATACTGGAGGATTTCTCTCTCTCACACACATAGTAATCCTAAACTGTTTGAACTAGTTTTTGCTAAAGATGTCATACAGATTTAAAGGGGGCAATTTAAAATGTCTTGACCTCCCCATGACATTTTCCAAGTAAAGCCCCTTGAAAGCCAGTGTGACAAGGAAAATAGATCCTTCTCGCATGATATTTCAATGCTTGTTTCTTTTTAAAATTCCTCCTTAGATATCCCAGAAGGGGAAAAATTAGAAGTATTCTCTTTTTGAGAACTCATATAATGGAATAAACAAATCAATAACAAATACTTATGGTGTTTTCATAACTCATAGAAGTTATGTTTAAAACACTCTAATACTTCACACACATCACACACATGTGCATGTACACAACACCAAGAGACAATATGGGGGTTAGGACATTGTAATTATACTGCGAGTTACCTCGTGGATGGTGGTTTCACACATTGTCGAGAATGTAGGTAGGAATATGTCTTCTTATATTATATTTTCATAACCCCTCACACTGTCATGTCACAGCACTGGCCACAGCCTGAAAGGTAGCGGTGGTGGCTGCAGCCTGGGTGGGAGATCGGATGAGAGGCCAGGCAGGAGACAGCAGCAGCAGTGGCAGTGGCAGCATCATGGAGGCTGGGAGGCTGGCTGGCGGTTTTGGCAACCCATGGAGGGTCGGGGGAGCTCTGCTGACCTGAAGGGGTGTAGCGGGAATTCTGGTGACCCACAGGGGGGTGGAGGGAGCTATAGTGAACTGCAGGGGGTGAGCTATGGTGACCCACAGGATGGTGGGGCTGGGCTCTGGTGATGTGCAGAGGTGAGGGGCCAGGCTCTGGTGACCCCTGTGGAGGGGGTAAGGCTGGGCTCTGGTGACCCTTGTGGATGGTAGGGGTGGGTTTTGGAGATCCCTGTGGAGAGGAGCAGGTGGGCTTTGGTGACCCCTGTGGGGAGAAGTGGTGGGCTTTGGTGACCCCTGTGGAGGAGAGAAGTAAGCTTCCCCTGTGGAGGGGAAGGGGGCAACTCTGGCAACCCATGGAGGGAAAGAGGGAAACTCTGGTGACCCATGGTGGGGAAGTGGGCAACTCTGGTGACCTATAGTAGGGAAGGGGGCAACTCTGGTGACCTCTATGGGGAGGGCTCTGGCACCCCTACTGGGGTCCTACTGGGAGGAAGGATGGGATATAAATATAATAAATAACTAACCTCAATGGGAGAAAGTGGAGGGCTCTGGAAACCCATGTGAGGGGATGAGGAAGGCTTTGGTGACTCATGTGTGGGAAAGAGATGAACTTTGGTGACCCCTGTGAGGGAAGGGGGTGGGCTTTGGCAATCCATGAGGGAGGGGAGGACTCTGGCAACCCATGGAAGGAAGGCTTTGGAGACCCATAGGGGGAAGGGGGCAGCTTTGGTGACTCATGAAGGGGCGAGAGGGATTTTGCAACACGTGGGAGTGGGGGAGCTTTGGTGATTGTAGGCAGGATTGGTGAGCAAAGCGAACAGGGGTGGTAGCTGTGACGCGTCCTTCCCTGGCTCTCCCTGTCAGGTTCCTACCTGCTCGTGGTTACTGCCTGTCTCTAGGCACCACCAGGGACTCCACCAGTCCGGACTGCACTCTCTTATGGTTTCTCTCCCCGCTCTAGCACAGATCTCAACAGATCCCCCTGCTAGGCAACCACCAGTAACGTCCCAATACTAGTATTCCCAGAGACTCTGAATACTGGTATTGTTATTCTCTTCACCGCTGCCACCATTTGTTACAGTTCCCCTTCAGCCTTGGTCATTACCTTACCCTCCCTTCTGGTCTGTGAAACCCCAGCCAAGGATCAGGCCTTTGGTAAACCAAATTAAGTATTTATTACAGATAACAAAGCTAACAAGATTAAGAATATTTCTTCTTAAGGCACATAAGCATATGGTTTTACTCAATACTAATCCGAACTCCACCTCCCTCCTGGTAAACAACTCTCTAAACCCCACCAAGCAATCCACTCTTTCTCTTCTCCCCCCCAGATTCCACTCCCACTCTTCCTTTTATACATTCAGCCATTTTAAACACTCAGCCAATCATCTCGCATTCTACTGCCCAGTCACTCCCCCTCTTTCACTCCACTTACCATGTATCTTCTAAAACAACAACACTTACCATATATACATATATATAGGAACATCACATTTCCCCCCCCTTAAACAACAACAGAGTATTATTCCTGTTCCAGGATTTATACGTCGCGTTAACAAATAAAAGTCTCTATGGGGAAAATGTCTTTCTTTGTTCCTCTGTCTGGTCACGTCACTGCAGTCCCAGCCATTTGCCTGGAAAGTCCATCGGCCAGTACATTGTCCTTGCCTTTGATGAACTGGAAGGCCACTTGATAGTCCTGTAGGGCCCAGGACCACCTCTGCAGCATAGTGTTATGGTTTTTCATAGTCTGCAACCATAACAAGGCCCGATGATCCGTAGTCACTGTGAATCTTCGTCCCCACACGTATGGGCGCAACTTGTTCAGTCCCCACATGACCGCTAGGCACTCCTTCTGGACCGACGAATAGTTTTTCTCCCTCGGCGTCAGCTTGCAACTCAGGTACGCCACTGGATGTCTGGTGCCTTCTCTCTCCTGTAGCAAGACGACTCCCAGCGCGAGGTCCGATGCATCTGTAGCCACGATGAATGGTTTCTCATAGTCTGGTGCTATTAATATGGGTCCTTGGCACAAGGCTTGCTTCAGTAGATCAAAAGCCTTCTGACATTCATCCGTCCATACCACACGCTCAGAACACTTCTCTTTGTTAATTCATGCAAGGGGGTTGCTATTTCCCCAAATTTTTTCACAAACTTCCTATAAAAACCAGCCACACCTAGAAATGCCCTAACTTGCTTTTTGGTTAAGGGGATCGGCCACGCTTGTATTGCCTCCATCTTGCTCTATAAGGGGGTGATTTTCCCACTCCCCACCTTATGTCCTAAATAGATTACTTCCTTTAGTCCAAACTGGCATTTCTTAGCTTTTATTGTGAGGCCTGCTTTTCTTAAGGCCTCCAATACTGTTGTCAGGTGTTGGACATGCTCAGGCACCGACTTGCTAAAAATGGCCACGTCATCGATATAGGCCACTGCAAAAGCTGACATGCCTCGCAACACAGTATTGATTAGCCTCTGAAATGAACTTGGTGAGTTCCTTAGTCCCATGGGTAAGGTCACAAACTCATATAACCCATCTGGTGTACTGAAGGCAGTTTTGGCTCTGGATTGCTCGTCTAGTTCCATTTGCCAAAATCCTTTACAGAGATCTAGTGTAGAGATAATGGTTGCTGCCCCCAATAACTCTAACATAGCATCTACCCTAGGCATAGGATACGCATCTGGGACAGTAATTTTATTGATTAGCCGATAATCAATGCAAAACCTTGTCGTTCCATCTTTTTTCGGAACCAGGACAATACTTGAGGCCCAGGGACTGATGGATTCCCTGATCACTCCTAATTCCAGCATATCTTCCACCTCCTTTTTGATCTCATTCAAAACTTTCCCATTCACACGGTACGGAACAGATCTGATTGGGGCATGATCTCCAGTATCAATGGAATGTATAACTATACTGGTTCGGCCAGGTTTGTTGCTAAAGAGGTTCCTATAGGTTTTCAAAACTCTCAGAATCTCTTCTTTTACTTCCTCCTCTACCTCCTCTGACCATTCCACTTGATCTACCCCTCCTTTGTCTTTGCTTTCCTGTACCAAATCTGGAAGTTCAGGCCCACTTCCCTCAGGGAATAAGGTAACTTGCAACACCTGTGCATCCCTGGTATGGTAAGGCTTTAACATATTTACATGAACCACTTTGCTTTTGTTTAATTGGTCTGTGGTGATTACATATGTCACTGTGTCAAGCCTTTCTCTGATGGTATATGGTCCTTCCCAGTTAGCCTGTAATTTGTCATGTTTCCTGGGTATGAACGCCATAACCATATCTCCCACATCATACACACGTTCTCTGGCTGTTCTGTCATACCAGTAACTTTGCTTCTCCTGTGCATGACTCAAATTCTCTTTCACTACTTCCATCATTGATGTTAATTTATTGCGGAATTCCAATACAAAATCTACTACAGAAGTTTTGTACTCTCCCAGAGTTCCTTCCCATGAATTTTTTAGCAGTTCCAAAGGTCCCTTCACTTTTCTAGTAAACATTAGTTCAAAGGGTGAGAAGCCTGTTGACTCCTGAGGGACTTCTCTGTATGCAAATAAGAAGCATCCCAACCGTTTATCCCAGTCTTGTGGGTGATCTTGAACATAGCTTCTGATCATGCCCTTCAAAACGCCATTGAATCTCTCAGTTAGCCCATTAGTGGCGGGATGGTAAGTAGTGGTCTTTAGATGTTTTAGACCACAACATTTCCACATACATTGCATCACTTCTCCCATGGATACACTGCCTTGATCTGTCAGCACTTCATGAGGGAAACCCAGCCTCATAAAGATTTTTAATAAAGCCTCTGCCACTACAGGGGCTTCTACAGATCTCAGTGCTTCTGTGTCTGGGTATCTGGTGGCAAAATCCACCACCACCACTAGATATTTCTTGCCATGCCTTGTGGGTTTGGAAAAAGGGCCCACCAAATCTATTCCCACTCTATAAAAGGGTTGTCCAATTATAGGAAGGGGCTTTAAGGGTGCCTTGGTCTTTACTCCACTCTTTCCCACCTTTTGGCATATTCCACAAGATAGACAATGTTGTTTTACATCCTTGGAGATATTTGGCCAATAATAATGTGCAGCCAATCTCCTCTTGGTCTTTTTTATTCCCAGATGTCCTGCACATGGGACATCGTGGGCTACCTCTAGCAATCTGGTTCTGTATTTGCTAGGTACTATCAATTGCTTCACTGGTTCACATTCATCCTTTCTCTCAGCAGGCATCCACAGTCTATATAAAATCCCATTCTCACACACAACTTGATTCCTCAGTTTGTCAGTGAAAGGAATCTGTTGGGTCAGGGCTTGTTCCTTTACCTGCTTCAAACTGATATCTTTATGCAGCTCTTCCCTGAATTGCTCTGCTTCTTCCCCAGAGACCACTTGATACAGTTTGTCTTCTTCAGCAGGCCTGCTAGTGGTTGCTATGGTGACCTGAGGCTGGTTAACAGATTCCACCCTGTTTGTTTCAGCCCCCCTTAATATGGCTTCTTTTTCTCTGCCAATTTGCTGTCTGGTCACTACATAGATCTTTTCTTGGGCGCCCATTACATCCCTTCCCAGTATTACTGGTTCTTGTTGCTGGGCATTAATGCCTACTTTATATCAGCCCTCTCGGCCTCTCCAAGTCATTTCCACCAGGGCCACAGGCAAACTTTCTGGTTGACCCCTCACTCCTTGGATAGTCACAGTTTCCTGAGGTAATATTACCTCAGATTTTATTAAATCTGGCCTCAGTAATGTCTGAGCGGCACCAGTATCAAGCAATGCCCAATAATTTGCCCCTTGTACACTCACTTCCTCTCTCAGACTTGAATCAAGGTCTGTTACTTCTGTCCAGTTTATCTGGCAGAACTGAACCTTTTTCGCTGTTTCTAAAGCCTTGGGCTCTGTTTTCACTGCCCTTGTCTGAGCAGGATTACTACTGGGGTTGGCAACCTCACATTGAAAACGTAGGTGCCCCAGTCTTCCACATTTGTAGCATAATTTCTCCTCACTTTTAGGGTACACAGATCCATTCTGGGGTGTCCTGTGCCCTTCAGATTTTAATGGAGGACTCACTCGCTGTGGTACCACATCCCTTCTGCCAGCACTATATGGTCTGGGTTTAAACTCTCTTGATGTTTTCCCCACCCAGCCAGTTCTGTTGGAGGCGAAGTGATCCGCCGTCTCTGCGGCCTCCTGCACAGATGTAGGGGAACGGTCTTTGACCAGGAGCCTTATTTCTGGTGGTAACTGATGGTATAATTGATCCAGTATCATGAGGCTTTTCACCTCTTCCACTGACTGAGCTTTGGCACTACTCATCCACTTTCCAAATATATCCATCAACTTTGCTCCCAGTTCCACAAAAGACCTCCCTGTCTGTATCTGGCAGTTTCTGAAAAGCTTTCTAAAATAATCAGGCCCCAGTCTGAATCTTTTAAACACTGCTTCTTTGAATTCAGCATAGGTGACGGGCCTGTCTGAGGGGAAATATTGGTATACCTCAGTCAATTCCCCTTTAATCAGGTTTGATAAATACTGCATGTATTTATCTTCAGGTAGCCCCCACAACTGAGCTGCTTTTTCAAAGGTGCTGAGGTAAATTTGAGGATCTTGACCAGGCTCATAGACAGCAAAGTCCTTTGGAGTAATTTTTATTTTTGCTCCATCTCTCTCTTTCCTTGTCTCCTCAGAGTGAAATTTCTCTCTATCAAATTTTAACTTTTCTACTTGTAATTCAGCATCCAATGCTCGTTGCTTCTCCCTCTCCTCAAACCCCAATCTCATTCTCTCAATTTCCAACTCCCTCTGTTTTTCCTTCTCTGCACCTTCCATCCTCAATCTCTCAGCTTCCCACTCCCGCTGTTTATCTTTTTCCTCAGCCTCAAAGACCCGCTGCTTTTCTTTCTCATCAGCCTCCCATCTTAACTTCTCTCTCAAGTACTCTATATAAGCGGGATTGCTTAAATATCCTTCTGGGGTCTCTTCTCTGACAGGTTGTTTTTGCTGGGCAGTTGCAAATCCTATAAGTGCTACCCTCAATTCATCTACCCCTTTACCCTCGTGAGGTAAATTGAATGTTATGCACTTCTCCACCAGCTCCTCTCTTTTCATTTTTATGTATTCAGCCATGGTGTTTGAGTTCACTCACTCTTTGCCACACACTCTTTGCCAGTCACTCTCACAAGTGATCTTGTTTTGTTATTTCTGTTTGCCACACCACTGTATCTAGATTCTCTGTTGTTCGTATCCCACCGCTACTGACACCACACATGTGACACGTCCTTCCGTGGCTCTCCCTGTCAGGTTCCTACCTGCTTGTGGTTACTGCCTGTCTCTAGGCACCACCAGGGACTCCACCAGTCCGGACCGCACTCTCTTATGGTTTCTCTCCCCGCTCTACCACAGATCTCAACAGATCCCCCTGCTAGGCAACCACCAGTAACGTCCCAATACTAGTATTCCCAGAGACTCTGAATACTGGTATTGTTATTCTCTTCACCGCTGCCACCATTTGTTACAGTTCCCCTTCAGCCTTGGTCATTACCTTACCCTCCCTTCTGGTCTGTGAAACCCCAGCCAAGGATCAGGCCTTTGGTAAACCAAATTAAGTATTTATTACAGATAACAAAGCTAACAAGATTAACAAGATTTCTTCTTAAGGCACATAAGCATATGGTTTTACTCAATACTAATCCGAACTCCACCTCCCTCCTGGTAAACAACTCTCTAAACCCCACCAAGCAATCCACTCTTTCTCTTCTCCCCCCCAGATTCCACTCTCACTCTTCCTTATATACATTCAGCCATTTTAAACACTCAGCCAATCATCTCGCATTCTACTGCCCAGTCACTCCCCCTCTTTCACTCCACTTACCATGTATCTTCTAAAACAACAACACTTACCATATATACATTAATATAGGAACATCACAGTAGCCCCTTCTAATAAATACATGTGCATATCCTGTCAATTATGAAGGATATGCATAATAAACTGCCACATTATTTGGACAATACTAACTGCTCTATTATACAGCCACAAGTCATTTTTCATATTCCTCAATGTTAAATTGAAAATACCCCCATGCCATTCTGATGCTTCCCATAAGCTCATTTCAAAACAAAACCTTACAGATCTTATACTCCTGAGCTCAGAAATGCTTGCTTAACAACCCTCTCAATTTTCATGGCGATACACAAAACAGTCAGAAAGAATCGAGAGTTCAAAGTCTAAAGAGAGAAAGAGAAAACCCAGATGCCTTTTGGACTTTTTTCTCTCAAAGTTCTCATAATCTGTTGAAATTCATTAAAATCAGCCATGTTCACAGAGTACCTGTAATCCTGTTACTGAAGTTGCCCCATACTCTGACCTTCATCTTCTGCAGTTTAAAAGTTGAAAAGATGCCTGGCTGATTTTTAATTAATTTAAGAAATTTTGGATGGAACTCTATGATAGTGTTAGGCATGCTCAGTAAGAACCAACTGTCAGTGTTCTGAAAGTCAGACTCATAGCTGATGGGCTTGCCTAATCAGAGGGCCACACCCACACCAGACTTTGATTTCAAGCAAGACAGTCATGGCTTCCCCCAAAGAATCCTGGGAAGTGTAGTTTGTGAAAGGGGCTGAGAGGAGATTTCTATTCCACTGACAGAGCTCCAGTGACCAGAGTGGTTTTACAGTCAGCCACTCTGATTGAAGGTTTGTGAGGGGAACAGGGCATCTCCTAGCAACTCTCAGTACCCTTCACTAACTACACTTCCCAGGATTCTTTGAGAGAAGCCATGACTGTCCAAAGTGAAATAAAGGCCTGGTGTGGATGTGGCCAGGGACAGCTTTGATTTAAATTTGGGTGGGAGAATACATGTGCCTGTTGTAGAATAAAAAGGTGGGGGAAACCCTGAAAAAGAACGATATTATTCACAATGTTTTCCTTTTGGACAGGAAAGGGGCTTCCTCTCTGCCCAGTGCCCACCCACCCAATCTCCTACCTTCCCCTCCTCCTACCCTCCCTGCCCCTCCTCCGGGTCAGTGTTGGACTATGACCTGGGAGACCAGAGTTCAAATCCCCACACAGCCATGAAGCTCACTGGGTGTCCTTTAGCCAGTCACTGCCTCTCAGCCTCAGAGGAAGGCAATGGTAGAACCACCTCTGAATACCATTTACCATGAAAACCCTATTCATAGGGTCGCCATATGTTGGGGTCGACTTGAAGGCAGTCCATTTCCATTTTCAAACATGATTGCATAGAAATAAATTTCAAAGAACTCAAAAAGTATGCAACTGGTCAAACCCACCCTCCTTCTCCTCCATCCTATCCCCTCCTTCTTGTCCCTTCCCTTCCCTTCCCCTCCTCCTCCTCCTCCTCCCCCTGGTCAGTTTTACCTATCTTAAGCATGATTGCACTGAACTCAATAAACATGCAAATGATCAAACCTGCCCTTCTCCTTCCCTCCCCCTCCTTCCTGCTCCCCTCCCCCTCCTCCCCTTCCTCTTCCTCTTCCCCTTCCCATCCCCTGTGGTCAGTTTCACCTATCCTAACTATGATTGCAGGGGAGTAATTCCCACTGAACTTAATGAGCATGCAAATGATTAATCCATTCTCAGCAAGCATGCACAGGATCCAATTTCTTACCTCCCAGATTAAAAAGCAGAGAAATTCACTGACAGGCAAAAAACCTTGCAGTTTAAGAATGTACCTATAACCCACAGATATTTCTATCAAACTTTAAAAAGCAGGGAAATTGGTCAGCTATAGTGAATGCACCAGGGGAGCAGGAGACCTGAACTCCTCTCTGAGACTTACAAAGTTGTCAAAATGCAAACACAAATTGGGTTGGTCTTTCATAGTCCAATCCACTTCCTGTGTAGCTTGGAAGAATTTTGTAACATGTGCCTCTGAGCATATGGTGAGTGGTGGCAACACCTGCAATCAGCCCAAATAATAGAAACAAGACACGTGCTGTGCTGATCTTGTTTTAGCAGGGATGAAGCAACATTATTAAGACAGTTGACATAGTTCACTTTAAATATGTCTGATTTAATTTGCGATTTTAGTGTAGTTTCCTATAGAAATCATTTTATTTTGCTTCTATTTCTGTGAATATGTGAACTACAGCAACATTGCAAAATTTACACTAAAATAACTCCAAATATAATTGTGGAATAATGGCACAGTGGACCTCCGGAGTGTCTCATGATAAAACAGTGGGAGGTGAAATATGTTCTAGCAAAATTCTAGGTGTGCACTGTGTTTGTAATTGATGATGCCCACCTTTCCTTAAGTGAAGTGGTTTAAGCATAGCAAGTTGAAAGCATGTATCTTGGGCAGGCTAAGTTTGTTTTTTCCAACAGCTAGAGTTATTCCTGAAGTAGTAACATATTGTAATCCGTCTGATTTTACCTCAAACTGCCGTTTCAGATTCAACTGTTAATGCACCCAAGATAGAAATAGAACATAACCTCCAATTTGAAAAACAAAAGGTTGTCTTCACCATCATATGACACTGACCAATAAAAAGGATTTGAAATTAATAAAAATAAGTTTGACACAGGTTTCTAGGATGAATAAGTAACATTTTCTAAATTAGATTCTCTATAGAATCATAGAATCATAGAGTTGGAAGGGGCCTTGTAGGCCATCGAGTCCAACCCCCTGCTCACAGCAGGAAATCCACAGCTAGAGCATCTCCCGCAGACAGCCGTCCAGCCTCTGCTTGAAGACATCCAGCGAAGGGGATCCCACCACCTCCCTAGGCAGTCGGTTCCATTGCCGAACCGCCCTTACAGTCAAGAAGTTCCTTCTAATATCCAGTCTGAATCTACGCTCTTGCAACTTAAAACCATTAGACCTAGTCCTACCTTCTGGGGCAGCAGAGAACAAATCTGTACCCTCCTCTATGTGACAGCCCTTCAGGTACTTAAAGAGTGCAATCATGTCACCCCTCAGCCTTCTCTTCACCAGACTGAACATGCCAAGTTCCTTCAACCTTTCCTCATAAGACTTGTTCTCCATACCGGCTATCATCCTCGTCGCCCTCTTCTGAACCCACTCTAACTTGTCTATATCTTTCTTAAAATGAGGCGCCCAGAACTGAAAGCAGTATTCCAGATGAGGCCTGACTAATGCAAATAGTAACACAGGAATGAAGCAAAGTAAGAACACCAACAAACATACAAAAATGTCATTCTCCATCTTTGGAGATGGCAGGTATTGCCACCACTCACCATATGCTCAGAGACACATGTTACCAAATTCTTCCAAGCTACACAGGAAGTGGATTGGACTGTGAAAGACCAACCCAAATTGTGTTTGCATTTTGACAACTTTGTAGGGCAGTCCAGTATTTTAGAGAGGAGGTCAGGTCCCCTGCTCCCCTGGTGCATTCTCTATAGCTGCCCAATTTCCCTGCTTTTTAAAGTTTGATAGAAATAACTGTAGGCTATAGGTACGTTCTTAAACCGCAAGGGTTTTTGCCTATTAGTGAATTTAAATAGTAGTATTTGGGTAGTTCCTGTATTATCTGGGCATATTGTCCCTGTCCAGCATAGCAGTGGCATTGAAATCTGAAGGAGAAGGGGGTATCATGAACATTATATCTACTCATAGTGATTCCAGGATATTGCTGTTAGTTTGAAATAAGGATACCATGAAATATTGCTATCACTGCTGGCTGGTCATTCCTTTTGTTGGGCAACTTTGCATCTTAGTGACCCAGAATGGCTCTTAGATACCTCCTCAATGGGAGCTGATGGTTTTGTAAAGTAACTTTCGTCTTACCACACTGAAGAGAAACACAGCGGTATACTTTTAACAGGTTATGAGCCCTGGAGTCCTCAAGAAGCTTCAAGATAAACTGCAGCCAAGAATAACCTTGAGGAATTTTAACCACCTGAAAAGAGTGAAGATCAAAAAGGAAACTCCCAGAAAGGCCTGCTGACTGCAAGTAAACTAAATCAGGATTTTCAAAGGGGTTTTTTTTCCTCTCAAAATGAAACACAGGGGAGAATAAAGGGGAAGGGAGGCAACCTTGACCAGCAACTCCAATTTCAAGTTTTTAGTGGGCAAGCTCAATAATGAGAATGATCAATTATGGAAGTTTAAAGTTGAAATGCTGCTGTCCAAGGATAACTTACCTGAGGCAATCAACATTGACAGGCCAGAAGCAAACCCTCCAAGAATGGGACAAAAAGGATAGACAGGAAAAGGCAACAATAAATTTACTTAGTAAAAGATCAGTTTGAAGTTTATAGTCATGTGTGTCTTCATTATGGTGAGATGAAACCTGCTCTGCAACAGATGGCTAGGAAATAGATAGAGATCTCTCTTGAGATCAAGGTAACCAGGGTTGGGAAATCCCTAAAGGAGTTTTGGGAGAGTATGAGCTCATAGGTCAGTCCATAACAGGAAATAATGACCAGCCACATGCAACAATTGTTCTTGGTGGGCAGCTGGAGCAGCTCACATTGTCTGCTGTTATAAGCCATTTTCGATCCCAGACTATGAGTGCTACTGTTAGCAGTCAGCAATATGAGAACCTCTCAGTCCACTTCAAGTCAAACAGACAGAAGCTGTAAGCCAGGGAGTGGGGTAGTGTAGGCTTCCAACTGCTGTTGGACTCCAGTCTTCATCAGTGCCAGCCAGCGATTGCTGTTAGTTGCTGTTACTGCTGCTCCTCTGGCTGTTACCATCGTTGCCCAATTTTTTTTTTCTGGAAGGAGAGTTGCTATTATTGCTGTTTTAGCATCTATTGCAGCTTTTGTTTTGTGTGAGAGTGTGGTGGTGTGTGATGTGAGTGAATGTGTTTGTGGACTGAGTGTGTAAGTCTTGGGTTTGCACCATGTGCCTGGGAGAGAGGATTCAGAGCCGAGTGGGAAGATTTGAGGGGGCCCAAATTGGTGTAGTGACGGGTAGAGGGATATATGGCGTTGTGCGGAAGACTTGCCAGGTGAGGGGAACTCGGCCCAGGCAATTAACGGCTGTGCCTTGTTCCGATCTCCCCCACAACCACAGGTCTGTTGGTTGTCCTATCAGCCAGCTCTCAGATCTCCGGATGTTGCTTCTAAATGCCAGATCGGTACATAATAAGATCTTTCTCATTCATGACTTAATTGTGGATGAGGTAGCCAATCTGGCATGTATAACTGAGACCTGCGTGGGTGAGCAGGGAGGAGTTAGTCTCTTCCAGCTGTGCCCACCAGAGTACTTGATTCAGCATCAGGGTAGATCTGAGGGTTGGGGAGGGGAGGTTGCTGTGGTCTATAGGAGTTCCATCTCCCTCTCCAAGCACCCTGTCCATGTGACTACTGGTCTGGAGTGCTTGCATCTTGTGTTGGGCCAACGGGACAGATTGGGGATTCTGTTGGTGTACCGCCCACCCAGCTGCCCAATGGACTCCCTAACTGAGCTGACGGAGGTGGTCTCGGATGTATTGTTGAGATTCCCCAGACTGTTGGTGCTGGGCAATGTCAACATTCATGCCGAGACCACCTTATCTGGGGCAGCTCAGGACTTCATGGTTTCCATGACAACCATGGGGCTGTCACAATATGTTATTGGCCCAACGCATGTAGCAGGACATACTCTTGATTTGGTTTTCTCAACTGGACAGGGGGATGATGATCTGAATGTTGGGAGCTTTACATCAGTCCCTTTGTCATGGACAGATCACCGCTTGTTGAGGTTTAGACTTACAGCGGCTTTTCCCCTCTGCAAGGGTGGGGGATCTATTAAGATGGTCCACCCCCAGAGACTGATGACTTCTGGTGATTTTCAAAGAGCTCTGGGGAGTTTTCCGGCTGATAGGGCTGGCGCTTCTGTCAAAACCCTGGCTGAACTGTGGAATACAGAAATGACCCGGGCAGTTGACATGATCGCTCCTGTACTCCCTCTCCTGTGTAGAGCTCATAAAGCCCCATGGTACACTCTGGAGCTGAGAGCGATGAAACAGGCTAGGAGACGGTTCGAGTGCAGATGGAGGCAAACTCCTGATGGATGCAATTATGCATTGGTAAGTGCCTATAATAAGTTATACTTAGGAGCGGTGAGGGCAGCAAAAAAGCAATATTTTGCTGCCACTATTACATCTTCCATCTCCCACCCGGCGGAGCTTTTCAAAATTGTCTGAGGTCTATTGCATTCTGGCCCTAGGGACATGGTGGAGCCATCTGAGGCCCGCTGCAATGAATTTGCTAGGCACTTCCAGGAAAAAATTTCTTGCATCCGCCAGGATTTAGACTCCAATGTTATAGCAGTTGAATCGAATGAGGTGTCCAGATTTTTTGGATGAGTTTCAGTTGGTACAGCTTGAGGACGTTGACAAGGTGCTTGGACTGGGTTGGATCCTTGCCCCTCTTGGCTGATAAAAGCTAGCAGGATTGGGACAGCCAGCTGGGCCAGGGAAGTGATTAATGCCTCATTGCAAGAGGGAGTGGTCCCTAGCTGCCTGAAAGAGGCGGTAGTAAGACCACTTCTGAAGAAATCGTCTCTGGACCCAGAAAATCTTGATAACTATAGGCCGGTAGCAAATGTTCCATTCCTGGGCAAGGTCCTGGAACGAGTGGTTGCCAACCAGCGCCAGACACTCTTGGATGAGACCGATTATCTGGATCCATTTCAGTCGGGTTTCAGGCCTGGTTTTGGTATGGAGACAGCCTTGGTCACCCTGTATGATGACCTTTGTCGGGAGAAAGACGGGGGGAGTGTGACTCTGCTGATTCTCCTTGATCTCTCAGCGGCTTTTGATACCATTGACCATGGTATCCTTCTGGGGAGACTCACTGATTTGGGAGTTGGCGGCACTGCTTGGCAGTGGTTCCGCTCCTACTTGGTGGGCCGTCTCCAGAGGGTAGTGCTGGGGGAGCATTGCTCGACATCCTGGGCCCTCCAGTATGGAGTTCCACAGGGGTCAGTTCTGTCCCCCATGCTTTTAAATATCTACATGAAGCCCCTGGGTGCGGTCATCAGAAGTTTTGGAGTGCATTGCCATCAGTATGCTGATGACATGCAGCTCTACTTCTCCTTTTCATCTTTTTCAGGTGAGGCTGTCAATGTGCTGAACCAATGCCTGGCTGAGACAATGGACTGGATGAGAGCTAACAAACTGAGGCTCAATCCAGACAAGACTGAGATGCTGTTAGTGGGCGGTTCTCGTGACTGGATGGTGGATGTTCGCCCTGTTCTGGATGGGGTTGCACTCCCCCTGAAGGAGCAGGTTCGTAGCTTGGGAGTTCTTTTAGAACCATCCCTGTCACTCGAGGCACAAGTAGCCTCGGTGGCACGGAGTGCTTTTTACCAACTTCGGATGGTGGCCCAGCTACGTCCCTATCTGGACAGAGAGAACCTCACTTCAGTTGTTCATGCTCTGGTAACCTGTAAATTACATTACTGCAATGCACTCTACGTGGGACTGCCTTTGAAGACGGTTCAGAAACTGCAGCTCGTACAAAATGCAGCGGCCAGATTGATAACAGGGACCCGGCGGTCCGAACATATAACAACGATTCTGGCCCGCTTGCATTGGCTGCCTATATGTTTCCGGGCCCGGTTCAAAGTGCTGGTGTTAACCTATAAAGCCTTATACGGTTCGGGACCACAATACCTGATGGAACGCCTCTCCCGATATGAACCTACCCGTACACTACGCTCAACATCGAAGACTCTCCTCCAGGTGCCTACTCATAGGGAAGCTCGGAGGATATCAACAAGAAAAAGGGCCTTTTCTGTGGTGGCCCCTGAATTATGGAACAATCTTCCTGATGAGGTACGCCTGGCGCCAACATTATTATCTTTTCAGCACCAGGTCAAAACTCTCCTCTTCTCCCAGGCATTTTAATATTTTAGTATGTGTTAAAAATTGTTTCTTAACTTTTTTTTAAGAATTTAAAAATTTAAAGTTGTTTTAAATTGTCTAAATTATGTGGCTTATTGTATTTGATGTATGACTGTTGTGAATCGCCCAGAGAGCTTCGGCTATGGGGCGGTATATAAATTTAATAAAATAAAAATAAAATAAATAAATAAACTTCTGGAGGACCACCTGTCCTCATCCTTATTGTAAGCAATAACATTGCAACCCATTCCAATCCATTCCTATGTGTGACTCTTCTTATCTTCCCTCTTTCCCAACTTTATGCTGCCCATTACAGGCATAATTCTATTTTATATCTTTTTAAAGTGCTTTATGTACTTTAAACTTTAGAATTTTATACGTAGTTTTTGCCTTAGTGGTATTTTGCAACCTGTTTTAAAGGCAGTCTTCATTGTAAGCTAACCTTTAAAAAAATCTCATAGAATGAAGATCATAGGGTTTGATCCTGAGGCTTATTTGTAGCATGTAATTAAATAGAAGGGGGGTTACCACTTATACAGCATCACACACTGTATGGTGTTACCAGGACACTGCAAGGACCTGACCTTCCACTGGTGTTCCAAGGCAGGTTGGCCTGTGGAACTGTTTAGTACTAGAGAGGCAAAATGTGAAGTGAAACTGAACTATGCTTGTGATAACAGAATAGTATAGCCTTCCATCTTCACTCTTCTTGGGAGCAAAATGCAAGGCAGATTTCTGAATCTTTAATTTTGAAACACAATTTCTCACTTCAGTATCATTTTGGAAATTTCTAATAACACAGCTTTTGTGGGGGCGTCCTTGTATTCCAAGGTGCAACGATAATTCAGACAGACCATGTTTTCATTTATTTTAAAGGAAAGCTCAGCCAAGAAGCTATCAATAATCAAAATGCATAATATAGCTTCAAAGCATCTTGTGCTCAAATATTTGCATTAACATTGCCTAATAAAAATCTTCTTTTCCACACCTCATGACTTTTCATGGGGATTGATGGACCCATATTTTCCAAGCCAGGAAAATGCTTTTATTACCAACACCTTCTACCAAACAATGAAAATCCAGCAAGCTCGAAACCCCAAAAGAGGCAGACTCCTCCACAGAATCGTTGTGGGTGGTGATACCATGCCCCAGGAGGGACTTAATACTGGGAACAATCTATTGTCCCCCTGATCAAAATGCTCAGGGAGACCTTGAGATGAGATATGAAATTGAGGAAGCATCCAAACTAGGAAATGTGGTAGTAATGGGTGACTTCAACTACCCGAACATAGACTGGCCGCATATGTGTTCCAGTCATGACAAAGAAGCAAAGTTTCTAGATATTCTAAATGACTATTCCCTAGACCAGTTGGTCATGGAACCGACCAGAGGGACGGCAACCCTGGACTTAATCCTCAGTGGGGACCGGGACCTGGTTCGAGATGTAAGTGTTGTTGAACCGATTGGGAGCAGTGACCACAGTGCTATTAAATTAAACATACATGTAACTGGCCAATTGCCAAGAAAATCCAACACGGTCACATTTGACTTCAAAAGAGGAAACTTCACAAAAATGAGGGGATTGGTAAAAAGAAAGCTGAAAAACAAAGTCCAGAGGGTCACATCACTCGAAAATGCTTGGAAGTTGTTTAAAAACACTATATTAGAAGCTCAACTGGAGTGCATACCGCAGGGCCAAGAAGATGCCAGCATGGTTAACGAGCGAAGTCAAGGAAGCTCTTAGAGGCAAAAAGTCTTCCTTCAGAAAATGGAAGTCTTGTCCGAATGAAGAAAATAAAAAAGAACACAAACTCTGGCAAAAGAAATGCAAGAAGACAATAAGGGATGCTAAAAAAGAATTTGAGGAGCACATTGCTAAAACATAAAAACCAACAACAAAACATTCTATAAATACATTCAAAGCAGGAGACCATCTAGGGAGGCGATTGGACCCTTGGATGATAAGGGAGTCAAAGGTGTACTAAAGAACGATAAGCAGATTGCAGAGAAGCTAAATGAATTCTTTGCATCTGTCTTCACAGTGGAAGATATAGGGCAGATCCCTGAACCTGAACTAACATTTGCAGGAAGGGATTCTGAGGAACTGAGACAAATAGTGGTAACAAGAGAGGAAGTTCTAGGCTTAATGGACAATATAAAAACTGACAAATCACCGGGCCCGGATGGCATCCACCCGAGAGTTCTCAAAGAACTCAAATGTGAAATTGCTGATCTGCTAACTAAAATATGTAACTTGTCCCTCGGGTCCTCCTCCGTGCCTGAGGACTGCAAAGTGGCAAATGTAACGCCAATCTTCAAAAAGGGATCCAGAGGGGATCCCGGAAATTACAGGCCAGTTAGCTTAACTTCTGTCCCTGGAAAACTGGTAGAAAGTATTATTAAAGCTAGATTAACTAAGCACATAGAAGAAAAAGACTTGCTGATGCAGAGCCAGCATGGCTTCTGCAAGGGAAAGTCCTGTCTCAGTAACCTATTAGAATTCTTTGAGAGTGTCAACAAGCATACAGATAGAGGTGATCCAATGGACATAGTGTACTTAGACTTTCAAAAAGCGTTTGACAAGGTACCTCACCAAAGACTTCTGAGGAAGCTTAGCAGTCATGGAATAAGAGGAGAGGTTCTCTTGTGGATAAGGAATTGGTTAAGAAGCAGAAAGCAGAGAGTAGGAATCAACGGACAGTTCTCCCAATGGAGGGCTGTAGAAAGTGGAGTCCCTCAAGGATCGGTATTGGGACCTGTACTTTTCAACTTGTTCATTAATGACCTAGAATTAGGGTGAGCAGTGAAGTGGCCAAGTTTGCTGACGACACTAAATTGTTCAGGGTTGTTAAAACAAAAAGGGATTGCAAAGAGCTCCCAAAAGACCTCTCCAAACTGAGTGAATGGGTGGAAATATGGCAAAAGCAATTCAATATAAACATGTGTAAAATTATGCATATTGGAGCAAAAAATCTTAATTTCACATATACGCTCATGGGGTCCGAACTGGCGGTGACCGACCAGGAGAGAGACCTCGGGGTTGTAGTGGACAGCACGATGAAAATGTCGGCCCAGTGTGCGGCAGCTGTGAAAAAGGCAAATTCCATGCTAGCGATAATTAGGAAAGGTATTGAAAATAAAACAGCCGATATCATAATGCCGTTGTATAAATCCATGGTGCGGCCGCATTTGGAATACTGTGTACAGTTCTGGTCGCCTCATCTCAAAAAGGATATTATAGAGTTGGAAAAGGTTCAGAAGAGGGCAACCAGAATGATCAAGGGGATGGAGTGACTCCCTTACAAGGAAAGGTTGCAGCATTTGGGGCTTTTTAGTTTAGAGAAAAGGTGGGTCAGAGGAGACATGATAGAAGTTTATAAAATTATGCATGGCATTGAGAAAGTGGATAGACAAAAGTTCTTCTCCCTCTCTCATAATACTAGAACTCGTGGACATCCAAAGAAGGTGAATGTTGGAAGATTCAGGACAGACAAAAGGAAGTACTTCTTTACTCAGCACATAGTTAAACTATGGAATTTGCTCCCACAAGATGCAGTAATGGCCACCAGCTTGGACGGCTTTAAAAGAAGATTAGACAAATTCATGGAGGACAGGGCTATCAATGGCTACTAGCTGTGATGGCTGTGCTCTGCCACCCTAGTCAGAGGCAGCATGCTTCTGAAAACCAGTTGCCGGAAGCCTCAGGAGGGGAGAGTGTTCTTGCACTCGGGTCCTGCTTGCGGGCTTCCCCCAGGCACCTGGTTGGCCACTGTGAGAACAGGATGCTGGACTAGATGGGCCACTGGCCTGATCCAGCAGGCTCTTCTTGTGTTCTTATGTTCTTATGTTCTTAAAATACCTTAGTGTACCTCTTGTCCTCCACAGCCATGTCTCTCGTGCATTCATATAGCACCACGACTGCTTGACAAACAAAACAAGTTTCAACCACACACCCTAGATATGTCCTTTTGTTCTCAGGCATACGTCATTGCAGACTATATATATAATCTGATTTGGCAAGCCCTTGTCTTCTCCACTCTATGTCTAAGTTCTGTCTCTGGAAGAGAAGAGTGAAAAAATCCACAGATCACCTTGGGAGAAAATAAACGCTTTTTTAAACAACTGATGAATAAATGTAATAAATTTACCAATGAAAGAAGTGATAAACTGGAGCATCTTACTTTAACACATCTTGGCCCTGGATTATAGCAAAGCTTTGCTAAATTATTGTTGATAGTATTCAGCAGTCTATGTGCATTTGGCATGGCTGAAGGACTTCACTTGCTATTTTATATTTATTCAAAGATTTCTTGTCCACCTTTCAGGGGACATTTGTCCTCACAAAGTGATGTATAACACTCCTCAACAAAAACTGAATAATATATAAAATCATCAAATTAAAGCCACATTACCATTTGAAAACAAACAGTACAAACTAGCCCCTAGCATAGCAATAAATGAAATATGGACTGAAATTAAAAATGTATTTTAAGATTTCTCTTCAAATTTGCCAGAGATGGGGCTACATATATTTCCTGGGGTTGAGTGTAACTCCATAAATGCAAGAAAATTTGAAAAAGCCCTAACCCTAGTACCAATCAGCCAATAGGCTGTAGAACAAAGGCTCAGAAGCTGATCTTAAATCCTGGTCAGGTTGATGTTGGTGCAGGCAGTCCTAATCTTTCCCACTCCAGAGAGACAATCCAGAAGGATATTCTGTGGTGTAGAATGCCCTTGAAAGGGCCAGGAGAACCAACAGGGTCACATTCCCTTCATTCACTCCCCAGCATACGTTATCTACCAGGGTAACCCAGGGCAAAAACCAGTTTAGAAAGGATCAAAATGATCAGTGTTCTCCAAGGCTGCCTGGAGCTCCCAAGGCACCACCTTGCTCAAGAATAGTAGATTTGAAAATGGGTGATCATATTCCAAAACCCTAAACTTGGCTTCTTAGCTGCCCAACAAACTCTTTCAGGGTGGCAGAAACTACACCATTCCTTGACAAAGCATAAACACCTCTGAGATACAGATAGTATGCTCAGCCCTGATATTATCATTCAGGAAGGGCAAGAATGCAAAAAGCAAGTGGTGATTTGCAACCCTCCAGGTAGGGAAGGACCGTAGCTCATTGGCAGAACATCTGCTTTGCATGCAGGAGGCCCCAGATTCAATCCCCGGCATCACCAGGTAGGTCTGGGAGAGTCTCAGTGCCTGAAACCCTAAAGGACCACTGCTGCCAGTGGAGACAATACTAAGCTAGATGGACCAACTCTCTGATTCAGTGTAAGGCAGCTTCCTGCATGTCAGTGTCCTCAGGTTACAGACACTGGGGAAAAAACCCATAAAGACAGAACTGGAGGGAGTCCTGACTATATCCATCTCTGATTCTGTCAAAACTATGGCATCCAAGTTGGATTGGATATGAGCCACCTTATTGACAAAATGGATCACAAATTGGTCACAATGACAAGGTGTCATTATGTATATCATTACCTTTCTGTCTATCGTATTGTTTTGCATCTATTTACAACCTCCTTTTGAACATGCAGGTTGTTGATTTGGGACAAAGATCTTTGCAGTCAACACAATTCAAATCACAATGTTAGACTCTGATTTTCAAAGGATTCAGAACGATTATCTGGTACATATTAAGTGTTTTGATAGCTGTTTTCTAGAGCTATGTACAGTCACTCCCCATCTGATCTGGGCCCAATCCAGTATTTCATCATGGTGGGAAGGATGGGGGGGATCTGCTGGATGAGGAGCTCTTAAAGCCAGCACATCACCAGGGACAATTCCCCATCCTGGATTATAGTGGCAAAGTGCTTCCCAAGCAATGTCCCCCAGATGGGGTCCACCAGGGGGCATGGTTGCCAGAGCAGGCAGAGTCTCTCCAGCCTGTCCATCTACTCCTGCACTCTCCCCCTGAGAAGAGAGGAGATGGACTTCCCAGCCCTGCTCCTTTGCTGCCTCCAGACTGGAATAGCACCAGCAATCCATTGATGGCAGTCAAGCAGTAGCAACCAGTGGGGCGGCGTTGCTTACCTGGCTTCCCAATATGGAGGTTTATGCTAGTAATAGAGAGGGAGAGAGGGAGGGATGAGGTGGCAAGGAAGTCTGTGCAGTGTGGACCATGTGGTAGAGCCAATCCAGTGCTCACACCACTATGCCCAGACTATGCCAACCTCCTGGCCACCTCTCCCGCTTCCTCTTACCAGCAGCAACCTCCACATTGGGAAGCTAGGTAAGCAATGTTGCTCCATCCTGCTCTGCACCACCAGGCACTACTGCAGTGAAATGTCACTGAGAGGGAGTGGCTGCCTCCTTCTGATGGCACCCGTTACTTGCTTTGGACAGTGGAGATGGATTTCCATACAGTTTTGGACACAGATTGCCCTGATTTGGGATTAGGCACCAGGCTTTCTCCATTAATCATCCAAATAAACTGGGGGCCCTTCCAGAGGTCCAACTGAACATATGAAAATCTTCAAAGGTTTTTTTGTCAGGAGTTTGGAAGACATGAACACCATGATTTGGCTGTTACTTCCTCCTTTCTGCTATCATTTTCCCTTTCCCAAAGTCAAGAAATGCCTTACCTTACTATAACCTTAAGCTGAGGACTCCCATCATTTGCCGACTGAGATTGCGGACCTTACTCTGGAGTAGGGGTGGGGGAGAAACCTGATCCAGGTTTGCATTTAAAGGTCAACCTACTTAATTTGCACTTTCCAAAACAATATGAGAACCAAATCACAGACATCCTTTGAAATTCACACTTCTCCCAATTTTGTAGTGCAGTTCTCCACCCAGATAATGTGTAGAAAAAATGCATATACTGAGGTAAAGTGTGTATAGAAATGCATATATTAGTGAAAATAAGATATGAAATGCATTATATTAGGGAAATCACTTTAAAAATGTGTGCATTAGACAAAATTGCATACAAATATATGTATAGTAGGAGAAATTCACACTAAAATGCTGGTGAATTTTCACGAGGAATTAAAAATATGAAACCAAACTTGACAGATTTGCCCCTCCCTACCCTAGAATCTTTAAAACATAAGTGGTTGCATTCAAGGAAGTGTTCCTGTTAGCACAAGGACTTTCACTTGCACAACAGAAGTTCCACTCTTTCTCCTCTCCCTGCGTGTGCCACCCTCCTAAAAAATGTTCCTTAGGTTCAGGAAAACATAGAACAGATGGGAACATGGGGAGAGGAGAGGGAGGGGAAGTTTCATTGCACAAGTGGAAATTCTTGTGCTAATGGGACAACTTTTTTGGATACAACCCAAGGTAAAGAAACATTCAAGAAGGCTTGACTAAATAATAGTTTGCTGTTACTTTTTATGACTTCTGTAGTATGCATTTGTATGTTTTTCCATCACTGAATAAAGGAAATATTTTAGGCAGATTTTCTAACCTGACATATTTTTTACTATGTTACTGAATGGTTGAGTAACACTATACTATTTTCTTCCTTTCTCCATTGTTGTTTATTGCATTGGCCTAAAGCCATGTTTCTGTTTCCTTATTTTAGTTTAGGCTCTGTGTGTGTGTGTGTTTTAAAAGCTGGATTTTGTTTGGATTCTATTTTCTCAATGATTCTCACAGGTTATGAAACATAAAAATTTATCCCAGAAACAGTGAGAAGCTTGTATTCAAAGCTGAAACTTTATAATATGCTCTGCCTAGGGTTGCCAGGTTCAAGGCCTGAGACTGATCCTGTATCTTTAGGAGAAGAGAAAGTCAGCCAAGTGCAGGTGTTCTTGCAACCCTGTAATGGGAAAAACCACAAGGTAGAATTCTCCCTTCCCTCTGCACAACTTTTAAAGATACAAAAGACCTCTTAGAGGCAACCAAGAGGTCTTCTGTATCTTTAAAAGTTGTGCAGGGGAAAGGGAGAATTCCACCTTGTGGTTTTTCCCATTACAGGGTTACAAGAACACCTGCACTTGGCTGACTTTCTCTTCTCCTAAAGATACAGGATCAGTCTCAGGCTTTGAGCCTGGCAACCCTAGTTCTGACCTTGAAATTCTTTCCTTCCATGGTCTGTTGAGTTTCAGCCAAGCAATTTTCAGCTGGTGAAAATGAGCTCTGATGAGAAGGCACTATTAACATAAAGGTAGAATATTTATTGAGAACCAACAAATATATTAACATGCTGGTCAATATATTCACTTTATTTTATTTCTTTCAGTATAGGTATATGAGGTCTCTCAAATTTTTGTGACATGGTATAGAGATGTAATTTTTATTCATGGTTGCTTTAAGTACCTTCTTTAATTGATTTCCTGTTGTACTGTGGCTATATAAGACACTAAAGACTTTGCACATGAGCACATATGAACTTTGAGCAAATCAAAGTTTCACAAGATTATTCCCAAACCAACAGTAACTGTGAATTTAAAGAAAGGATTTAGATCCTGCTGTGTGCATTTCCAAAAAGACATACCCACATTAAATGGTTTTCACTTCATTTGCATTTTTAAATATTGCATAAAGATTGTGCATGCTACAGATCTGGGCTGCATGCCTTGGTTTTTAGCATCAAAATCCATTATGTACTAAAACAAGTACTGATCCTCCTTATAATCATTTCCTGTAATGCTAGCAGTGGTTATTTGGGGAAATGTTTTATCTTTCTTTAGACTCTGATCAAGGTCCAACATATTCCCCCAACTTGTATTGAGACCTTTATCTACTGCCCCCCCCATATCCATCCTGATTCTGCACACATCTATCTATTCAACCAATAGCCATCTCGTTTGCTTCAACTGTGTTCGGGTTTTTGTTTGTTTGTTGACATATCTAGATTATTTGGCAATCCCATAGTAAGGTCTTCTTTTTCTTTTTCTCTCCTATCTCTATTTGAGCAATGTTAATAGAGCCTAAGAATAGAGTGCAGTGTGCTCTGTGTGAATTTGGCATTACAAAAACATTACATCTGCCTTAGAAATATACAGAAGAGACCAGGAATCATGAGAGGACGTGTGTGTTCTCATCAGCAAATTCTAACATACAGTACAATGATGTAGTAAAAAAAAAAATACTAAGGATTGCTATGAAGGATCCCTCATCCAGACACAGTTTAAAATCCGTTTTATTACTCTATTTACAGTAAGAAAAAAAACCTTTATTTCCTGGTTCTAATGTGGATAATTTCCTGCTTCTGAGGAAACCTGGAACATTTAGATTACCAAGCACCTGAATGTTAGAGAAGTTCTGGGCTTCTCAAACTGATTCAGGATTCTTCTTGATTTTAACCAAGCTGCCTGCGCTGTTTACCAAGCCAGGATCTACATCAGGAGTGGCAACCTGGGGCCATCCAGTTGTTGTTAGACTCCAACTCCCATCTCCCCAGCTTCCATGGACAATGGATCAGGATAATGGGAGTTGTACTGGTGGTGGGGGAGCACAGGTTACTCACCCCTATCTACATAGATCCATTTGTCCACTTCAAATTTTCCTGTGTTCTGTTTACTTGTGCAACACAGTCAGATACTCATCTGAACATATATGCAGTCTGTCCTCCACACTGGAGCATATTAACACCAACTCACTCTTCCCACGTGAATAGCTACATGTGTTCACAGTCACACAGGCATCTTAACAACAACAACCACAACCCACAACCCACCACAACCACCACAACAACAACCAACAACAACCAACAACAACAACCAGCAACAACAACAAACAACAACAACAAACAAACAACAACAACCACCAGCAACCACAACCAACAACCAAAACCAACAACAACCACCAACAACAACCACCAACAACAACCACAACCACCAACAACCACAACCAACAACCACAACCAACAACCACAACAAATGCAGTCATTCATCCCTACCCTTAGCTACTATCATGTATCTTCCAATTTGGTGTTTAAAAGGAAGCATAAAGTGAGGCAGGTTTCACTGTGGCTCAGCCTTAAAATAAGACTCTGTTTTCACTAACAATGCCTAGCCCGGCAATGTGTGAATTACAGAAGAAGAAGAGAGATGCGTTCAGACTTATACAGAGCATGCTTCCTTTCCCAGTGGGATCTGTTGCTGTTGGTTGTTGTTGTTGGTTGTTGTTGTTGTTGGTTGTTGCTGTTGTGGTGGTGATGGTTGTTGTTGTTGTTGTTGTTAATAACAATAAACAACAACAATCACAATAATAGTCTCCAGCATCAGGTATTTATAGAGTGCATCTGAGCCTGGCGATTCCAATGGGCATGTGCCCATCATTGCATCGTTGTGTCAGCAAATTCCACATGGTACTTATGTGTTGTGTGAATAAACAGTAGTATGAAAGAGGGAGAAAGGTGTGTCTCTGTCCACTTTCTCCATAACTTTCATAGGACTGTGCCCAACTAAGTCATATTCAGAGTAGAATATTTTAGAAATGTCTCTGTGACGCCCTCCCCTGGTTCTCCCTGTCAGGTTCCCACCTGCTTGTGGCTACTGCCTTTCACTAGGCACCACCAGGGATACCACCAGTCCGGACCGTCCTTTATATGGTTTCTCACTCCGCTGTAGCACAGATCTCACTAGATCCCCCTGCTAGGCAGCACCACCAGTCACATCCTATAACCAATACTCCCAGAGACTTTGCCTGAGTCTCTCTCTAGCTGGTTACTTTTGTGACTGCGTGCTTATGCTGTTCCCAACCCCCTTGTATCTTTATAAATAACGCATACAACTCTGGGTTGCTCTGGATACTTGAATTGTTATTATTCCTCCCTTCACCGCTGCCACCATTAGATACTGTTTCTGTTCAGCCTTGGTAATTACCTTGCCCTCCCTTCTGGTATGTATATCCCCCACCCAAGGATCAGGCCTTTGGTAAACCAAATAAGTATTTATTAAATATCAGAAATAACAAGATTAGTTTTAGAATGTTTCACAAGTGTATGGTTTCATCTATTCCTGTTTTGTACTTGACTTATTATTAATCAGAACTCCAACTCCCTCTTTCTCCACACTCCTGACCTCCACCCTCAAACACCTCTTTCTCCACACTCCCAACATCCAACCAGATTCAACTGTCATTCTTCCATTTATACTCCCAGCCATTCAAACACTCAGCCAATCATCCAGCATTCTACTGCTCATGTACTCCCCCCTCCTCTTTCACTCCACTTACCATATGTCTTCTATATAAACAGCACTTACCATATTTACACTATAAGCAGGAACATCACAGTCTCTTCCATTCCTCAACCTCAAACCTCAAATCTTTTTTTCAAACCTAAAGGCTCTACAATACTTCAGCTTCAACCCCTTGACAACTGCCATTTTATGAACCTTTTGCAGCTCTTTGATGTTATTTTAAAGATGGACTAACTAAAAGCATCAGTAGTGGCTGCAGAAGCACTACTGGAGAGTTCCTGTTGCTCTCCTGGCTTCCAAACATGGCGGGGTCACTCCTGCTAACCAAGAGGGAGAGGGGCAAGGCACTAGGAGCTTGGTGTGTGGCATTGCATGGCAGCAAAGCCAATTTAACTCTCCTGCCACTGCACACGACATTGCAGTGACCCACCATGTTGAGAAGCCAGAAAAGCAATGATGCCTCACCTGTATTGTCTCACTGGCTGCTACTGAAAGCCATATGCAATGATCCAAATGAAACCACGCTGCAGAATAAAACACCATGATGCTGGCAGATTCATTTTGTATCTCTTTCCTAAGAATCACAAACATGGTATTTGCCTTTGTCATTGGCAATGATCACCAAAAACAGAAGTCAAAGGAGCACAGTTCTGCATAAAATTTATATATGCTAATTTATACATATAGATGTAAATTTGGACATTTGAATAAAATTACATCTCACCACTGTAGCGAAGACTGTGCAGAGTGACTTGTCCTGGTTGCTGTCCAGCTGCTAACTAACAAAGGACCACATCAAGGCCCTTTTTATCTCTTCGTACTGTTGTTCATCTTGGACTAGGCAGCCTTCAAACAGAGGACTCCTTTAATAGAAGACTGTCACCTGGCAGCCCTATCCTGAAAAGTAGGGCACATGACCACTTGGTTGACCTATTTATGGATCCATCCACCACATAAAAAACACAATTTATGAAATATGCATTCAGAAATTGATTCCTCAACTCCATTTATGGGCCAAAGTCGCCTCAAATTTATACACTTTTCCAGCTCCTGAAGAAATATATGCACAGGAAATGTTCTTTCAGTCCAAGTAATTATGTCTGTGTACATTCACAGACCTCACCTGACACTTCAGCCAGAGAAAGCTTGCTCTATTATTTGTGAAGGAATTCCAGGACAGGTAGCAGAGTGAATCAGAATATCTCCTAGGTAGTATAACTCCCCCTTCTCTGCAGCTGGCCTTGGTGAAAGACAATAATTCCATCTAATTATTGTGGAAGCAATAGTTCCTTGCTGTGTAATCTTTGTCAGAGCAGTACTGCATCAAAAAACCTGAAGTTTTATCCTGCCGCTATAATTTAATGTGTTAAGAAGACAATCATGGCAATAAAAGAGTTATAATGATGAGTTCCACTTTTACCCTTGTATCTCTTTGCAAATAATGGGGTTTTAAGAACTCTAGTTTTTCGCTTACAGTTTCTTGGAAATTTGTCCACCAAGCTGCTTTTGTTCAAGGCTGCACTCAGCTAGAGAATATATATACATATAAGCAATATGATCTCTCTCACACATAAATATATATTATACTTCATAGGAAGTACTAAAAAAGAAACCACTTAGGTTTCGTTTTTGGAGCATGTGCACAAGTGTGTACTTAAAAATAAGATAAAGACTTGATATATTTCACAGATTTATTTTAGAAGTGAATAACTAATAGGTGCCCTATGCATGTTTTATATACAGTAAATTTGTGAGGGTTCAGAGTTTAATCTAAGCAACAATCATGCTTAGTATCTTCAGAAGTTTTACAAAAGGAAAGTATCCAGCAGGAATTACAGAAAATTTCCCAAACTGTGAGCCAAATCATCCCACTCCAGGTGGATGGGATCAGGGAAAACATGGATTCTGGATTGAAACACAGGACTTTTATTTTATGTTAGTACAGTCAGACAAACCAAAACTATATTACCTGTATTATTTGTAGCAGTATAGTGGCAAATTTAGTCTGACCACTGTTGTCCATGCACTAGTAAACTCCAGGCTGGATTACTGTAATGCACTCTATGTGGGGCTACCATTGAGGTTGGTCCAGAAGCTGCAGCTGGTGCAAAATGCAGCAGCAAGACTGCTCACTGGGGCAGGGTATCGCCAACATGTCACCCTGCTGCTGAAAGAATTGCACTGGCTGCCCATTTGCTACTGGGCCAAGTTCAAGGTTCTAGTTTTGGTGAACAAAGTCCTATACAGCTTGGGACCAGGATACCTGAAAGACCATCTTATATACCCAGTCAATCACTGTGCTCTGCAAGTGAGGGCCTCCTGCAGATACCATCTTATCAGGAGGTTTGTTCTGCACAATATAGGAAACGGACCTTTAGTGTGGCGGCACCTACCCTGTGGAATTCCCTCCCCTTGAATATTAGGCAGGCGCCATCTCTGCTATCTTTTCGGCACCTTCTGAAGACTTTCCTCTTTCAACAAGCCTTTTAAGTTGAGACCTATCCCAGTCTGCGTCTGTGTTAGAATTGCTTGTTAATATGTTTTTTAATAATGTTCTTAACCCTGTTATTAAAGATGTTTTTTAAGCTTTTTAAAAAATGTTTTTACCATTGTTTTGTTTTAATGTATTTTAAGGTCTGGTTTTATGATGTTTTAAAGTGTTTTTAGCACTTCTGTTTGCCGCCCTGGGCTCCTGTTTGAGAGGAAGGGTGGGATATAAATCAAATAATTAATAAATAAATAAATTTAGAAGTGCAGGATCCTGTCATGAGTCATGCCATGCCCCCTCGCAGCCTCTCTCTCTCTCTCTCTCTGTCTGTCTCTCTCTCTCACACACACACACACACACACTACTTGAGCACCCCCCTTCAGAAAAGATTATTCCTGGTGCAAGGAAACATCTGCCACCAGCTCCATCTTGCTGGCAGGCAACAGCAAGATAAGCATGCAGAGATCCACCCACTGCTCCATCTGTCCTCCTCAATGTTTTTTTTTAAAAAAAACAAGCCTCAGTCTCCCCATAAGTTTGCTGAAGTCTGGCAGCCTGAGCTTGCAGTGATATCCCTCCTCAACACAGTTTTTTTTAAAAAAAAGTAAGCCCAAGCCACAGGGTGAAGGAGGTGTGGACCACAGTTGGGAAAATGGAAATGGACTGCCTTCAAGTTGATTCTGACTTATGGAGAACCTATGAATAGGATTTTCATGGTAAGCTTTCCTCTGACGTTAAGAGGCAGTGACTGGCCCAAGGTCACCTAGTGAGCTTCATGGCTGTGTGGGGATTCAAATCCTGGTCTACCAGGTTTTAGTCCAACACTCTAACCACTATGCCACACTGGCTCTCACAGTTTGGGAACCTCTGCCTAAAGAATTGAACCAAGTAAATACCTGGCTTTGGCTGTCCACCCACCTCATCTATCTATATACTTCTCTCTCTTGACTCCTTGTGACTGTCTCCCTCATGACTTTCATCGTCTAGTTAACTGCTTATAGTGCTCTAGTACATAACTTTAATCATGGCTTACACTATATAGCATATAGTACTTATTTGATGGTGTCTATCCTTGGTGAGACACTCATTCAACACTCTCCAGTGTGTCTTCCATCTAAGCTTCAGCTAAATGGGGAGAGTCAGGAGAGCAAAACATATTATTCATATAACCAGACATGTGCAGTATGTTTCCCAGACATTTCTTCTGGTTTTCAAGCCTTTTTCCTGTTAGGTCAGGCGCCTAGGTGCTTCACAGCTGTTCTATAGCTGATTAGCTGGGTTCTTCATCTGCCTTCTCCTTTCTGGGAGGAATTCATAGCAGGATGGCTTGTTTCTTGAGCAGCATTTCATCCTCTCCGCTTCAGAAATCTCTAGGGACCAGGCATCCTGTCTTCTGAACATCCCTTTTGGTTTGTTCTGGAGCAAACCAGGCCGTTGTATCAATTTCTTGTTTGAAACTTGGTTTCAATATTAATGATTAAAACAAATACAAAATACAGCTTACATCCCATGAATGTTTTTCGTGTGGTCCCCTACCTTTCTTTTCTTTGACTAGGCCTAGAGAGAGCTAAGAAGAAAATCTATAGATGAGAGATGTTTTAAGTTATTACTTCAGTGCTTTTAGCATATAATATGATCATTTAAGGGAGGGTGTTCTGTTTGTTTAACTGTGTTTAGTGGTTTTGAGCCAGCTATTTTAATTACTCTGAAGAAGTGAACTCTGGGATCTGTTAGCTTAATATTGTGAGTAAAATGAGCTTGTTCTTTTGCTGTGTTTTGTAGTCAGTGCTGGATTTAGGAACAAGCCAAGTAAGCCATTGCTTAGGGCCTCACATTATGAGGGGCCTCTAAACATGTTGGAATGACCAAGAAGATTTATTATAATTGAAATCACTTTGGTTTAAATTACCTTTCGTTTAAAATCCGCCACCAGAATTCTGAACCCTGACCTCCCCTTCCCAATCCCATCAGTTTATCTTTCAGGGCTGCTAGACTATTTGCATCATTCACAAGTTGCCCAGCCTCACCTCAGACCTCAAGAGGAGGCAATGGGAGCTAGCCTACCAGCACATTATAAAGTCCTATTCCACACTAGGTTAATCCCTCCTTGTCACTTTTCCACCCCTCTATACACCACCACACAGTCTTGGACTGTATTGGAAAATACATGCAAGACAAATATGTATTTTGACCGGATAGGTGGAATCCATTAGATGCCCCATCTGAGGTCCATGTAGGGGCCAGAATCTGCTTAATAATATGCTTTTATATGTAGCTGAGCCATTGCAATATTTGAATCTCCTTTCAGGCAGTCACTTGTTAGGAGTAAAGCCTGCGTAGGAATGAATGACAGAAGGAGGGGCTGTGGTCTTCAGTTTCATATATGCTAATTAAAAATCATAAAGTATTTGATAATGCAAATAAAGCTTTTTTGCAATAAGTATGTTTTATTTAGTTGTTTTTCATTGCATATTTGCCTACATATATATGTAATATAAATGTAATGCTTTGACATTTTTAGTACCCTTTCTATTATAATACACCTTTTTCTCTTTATTTTTTATGGTATGGGGCCTCTGAATCTTAACATGGTTTAGGGCCTCTGTTCGTCTTAATCGAGCCCTGTTTGTAGTAGAATGATGGGAGCAGGTACATTTTTGGCAAAGTGACTTGAACTTTAATAACCTTTTACAAAGAGAGATATCAAAGCCCTGATTTTTAAAGACAGGGCCTTTTCCCCCAGATACCTACTGCCATCCATCAAAATGCATAAGTATAACAGAATTTCTCTCCCTCCCAAAACCTTTTTCTGGGGGAAAGAAAAAGAGGCAGGACTGTGAGGACTGTTGCTGTACAACAGAGGGATACGTAGCATACAAAACACTCAACAGTACAGGAATTAAGGTGTATCTAGAAACTACAGATCAGAGCTGCCAGAACTGAAAAGAGTCTTGTCCTTCTTTTAAGTGAGGAAAAGCACAGCGCCAACCTCCATGCTCCCTCCTTGGGTGCTTCAGGAAAAGGCCTAGGTGGAAAGTATGAAGTCCCATTTTTGCATATGTTTAAGTCCTTTCTGTCCTGCTTTCACATTTGCATTGCATACATTTCCACATTTTAGTATGCATTTCTTTTTAAAATACATATTGTCATAAACATATTTTTTCACCTGAGAACTGAGGAAACCTACAGATTGTCACTATTTTGCAGGTAGGAATCAATCACACATCAGCAAATTTAGGCTGTGCAATTAAAGTGTGTTTGGGCTCTTGCCTGCAGTGTCTGGTGTACATTGGGACTGGTAGGGCATGGGGCAGGAGGCCAACAGTAGGTGGAGCTAGAGCCACTGTCAGGCAGAACCAGAGCCAATGACAGAGTCTATAATTAGTCAACTAATTCTAGTTTGTCCCTATCTTCCTCTCTGCTAAGTTCTGCATGTACAACACTAAGCCTAAGGAAGAGGAAGCTGACAACCACAGCCACCCTCTGGACTGGTTAAGAGCCAGTGTGATTTATTTATTTATTTATTTATTGCACTTGCATACCGCCCCATAGCCGAAGCTCTCTGGGTGGTTCACAGCAATCAAAAACATTAAAACAAATATATAATTTAAAACACATATTTTAAAAACAATTTAAAAACAATTTTAAAATTTAAAACAATATAAAAACAATTTAAAACACATGCTAAAATGCCTGGGAGAAGAGGAAAGTCTTGACCTGGTGCCAAAAAGATAACAGTATTGGCGCCAGGTGTACCTCGTCAAGCACATCGTTCCATAATTTGGGGGCCACCACTGAGAAGGCCCTCTTCCCTTGTTGCCACCCTCCGAGCTTCCCTTGGAGTAGGCACCCGGAGGAGGGCCTGTGATCTTGAACGTAGTGTATGGGTGGGTTCATATCGGGAGAGGCGTTCCATCAGGTATTGTGGTCCCAAGCCGTGTAAGGCTTTATAGGTCAAAACCAGCATCTTGAATTGAGCTCGGAAACATACAGGCAGCCAATGCAAGCGGGTCAGAATCGGTTTTATATGTTCAGACCGTCTGGTCCCTGTTACCAATCTGGCCGCTGCATTTTGCACAAGCTGCAGTTTCCGAACCGTCTTCAAAGGCAGCTCCACGTAGAGTGCATTGCAGTAATCTAATTTGGAGGTTACCAGAGCATGGACAAATGAAGCCAGGTTATCCCTGTCCAGATAGGGTTGTAGTTGGGCCACCAACCCAAGTTGATAGAAGGCACTCCATGCCACCGAGGCTATCTGAGCCTCAAGTGACAGGGATGGTTCTAGGAGAACCCCCAAGCTACGAACCTGCTCCCTCAGAGGGAGTGCAACCCCATCCAGAACAGGTTGGAATCCACCATCTGGTCAGAAGAACCACCCACTAGCAGCATCTCAGTCTTGTCTGGATTGAGCCTCAGTTTATTAGCCCTCATCCAGTCCATTGTCACAGCCAGGCACCGGTTCAGCACATTGACAGCCTCACCTGATGAAGATGAAAAGGAGAAATAGAGCTGTGTGTCATCAGCATACTGATGCCAACACACTCCAAAGCTCCGGATGACTGTACCCAATGGTTTCATGTAGATGTTGAACAGCATGGGGGACAGAACTGACCCCTGCGGAACCCATAGTGGAGAGTCCAGGGTGCCGAGCAATGTTCCCCAAGCACCACCTTCTGGAGGCGACCTGCCAAGTAGGAGTGGAACCACCGCAATGCAGTCCCACTCCCAACTCAGCTTGTCTCCCCAGAAGGATACCATGGTCGATGGTATTGAAAGCCGCTGAGAGATCAAGGAGAATCAACAGAGTCACACTCCCCCTGTCTCTCTCCCAACAAAGGTCATCATACAGGCCGACCAAGGCTGTTTCCGTGCCAAAACCAGACCTGAAACCCGACTGAAATGGATCCAGATAATTGGTCTCATCCAAGAGTGTCTGGAGCTGGCCTGCATACACTCATTCCAGGACCTTGTCCAGGAATGGAACATTTGCTACTGGCCTATAGTTGGGTCCAGGGAGAGTCTCTTCAGGAGTGGTCTCACTACTGCCTCTTTAAGGCAGCCAGGGACCACCCCCTCTTGCAGAGAGGCATTAATCACTTCCCTGACCCAGCCGGCTGTTCCATCCCTGCTAGCTTTTATTAGCCCAGAAGGGCAAGGATCCAGCACAGAAGTGGTTGCACGAACCTGTCCAAGCACCTTGTCAACGTCCTCAGGCTGCACCAACTGAAACTCATCCAAGAAATCGGGACAAGGCTGTGCTCTGGATACCTTGCTTGATTCACCTGTTATAACACTGATGTCATGGTTAGAGTGTTGGACAGGGACCTGGGAGACCAGAGTTCCAATTCTTCCTCATCCATGAAATTCACAGGGTGACCTTGGGCCAGTCACTGTCTCTCAGCCTAACCTACCTCACAGGATAAAAATCAGGAGGGGGAGACCCATGTTTGTACACCACCTTGAGCTCCTTGGAGGAAAGGTGGGACATAAATGTAACAATATATATAAATATATAAGAAGCAGGTAGGTGGAGGGATGGCTAAGGGCAGTTTGAGACAGTGCCCCATTCATATTGATGGATTAGCCTCCACTGACTCTTATGCAACAACCCACTCTCCCCCCCCCCCAAAGAGAGACTTTTTGAGGTAAGGAAAGTGATGAGAAAATGCACTGGAGAGTGTGGGATAACAATGGCTTGATGCACTGTCGAGTAACCTCTCTGCAAACAAATGAATGCTCAATAGCGCACATTGTATAAGCCCTCCACAAAATTTGTGCAAGCAAATCAGGGTGAATGCTTAACAGTGCAGTTGCCTGGAAGTGACCTGCATCACAAAAACTGAAGAAGGTCACAATCTGAAGAATAACCAAGTTCTGATCTGTGCATTAGCCTGGGAAGCGTGAATTAGAATAGCTTAGCTAAAAATGTGAACTGAATGAAATTCTCTTCCATCCATACCAGGAAGGTACAAATAACAGCAAATTATCAGACAAACTGGCAAAGGTGCAGAATGTCATCAAAAAGGGGAAAAAAGGAGCAACTCCAAGACACAAATACCAACCTTCTAATAGTCTTCTAACACTTCCTTTTGCAAGGACTGCTGGGAAATAGGGGTCAAGCATGGAAAAGCACATCTACAGCCCTTGGAACCGCTTTAAGGTGCATTAGGACAAAAATAAAGAAAGCCTTGAAACTGATATCATCTTACCTCGAGCTGACCTTGGGATCATTTTAGGCATCACTTCCTCCATCAGCCCCATGCCAGCTCTACCAGTGCTGCTTCTAATTTTTTACATCAGGGAAAGTTAAATTGTGAACCTCCAGGTGTTATCATACAACTTCCATCAGTCCCAGCCAGCATGGCTAATGGTGAGGGATTATGGGAGGACAACACATTAGCTGCTATGCCTTCTTTATATGATGGCCTGGACAAATATCTCAATAATCCTCATTCCCTCCAGGTTGCAGCCTTGGATATGTATTTCCTTAGGAACTGGTTCTTTTATTTTTAAAGAAAATCTTTTGTTCCTGTTGTAACTCAATTTAATATGATGACTCAATTTAATTTGCTGATTGAAATGGAAATGGCATAGGCTGACAGTTTCTGTTTTGTAAGATCCGTTTTCCCCTTTATCTGCAATGACAAATCATCCCTGAATGGCAGAGCATTAAGATAATGCAAAAGAGAGGGGATTTGGGTGTATGGTATTGAATGCTTTGAGTAAGTATATGTGGAAAACAAAAGGGCTAATCATATGTACAACAAGCATTCCTTTTTATTTCTGAAGGAAATCAGTCATTTTGGATTTTATGTGATTACTTTCCTTACCATAGCCATCAGCCTATGCAAATAAAAATAAAAAGCAGTGCTTAAAAATGCTCTTTGGCACTTCAAAAGGCAATATATTAAAGAGATAGTTGGTACAGTTTTTATAAGTTTCTCATTGATTTTACCCCCATTGATTTTCCTTCAGCTGTGACCCATCTTTTCATCCTGCCACTGTCTTGATGATTTCAGCATTCCAGATAGACTATGTGCAAAACTGTCGTATGTGGGTGAATATACTGATTTTCTGGAGGGTTTGTTGCTGCTTCTCTGCCTTCTAAGTTCAGCTTGTTAAATGAACCCTGCCTTTTTTTCCAGCAGTGTTCTTCTGTATACAGATATGATAGGATTTAATAAATGTTAAGAACCTCTTTATTTTGCAGGTCTCTGGATAATTTCTTGCTTGTTAAAATGGTAACAGTGGGTAGTATTTGACTAAGTCATATTCAGAGCAGACTTCTTGAAATCAATGGACTAAGTATCCATTGATTTCAACGGGTCTACTGTGACTTAGTCGGATTCCACCTAATACCTTGGTTTCTTCATCCTTTAAGATCAGCCTTTCCCAACCGGTGTGCCTCCAGATGTTGTTGAACCACAACTCCCATCAGCCTCAGCCATTGGCAATGCTGGCTGAGGCTGATGGGAGTTGTGGTCCAACAATATCTGGAGGCACACCGGTTGGGAAAGGCTGCTTTAGATGCTTCATACATGCCTTTTTAAAGAGAGGGGAGATTTCCCAATCAACAAAGGTAGGAGTTGCTTACAATTGTTTATAATGGTCGTTAAAGAACATAAGAACATAAGAAGAGCCTGTTGGATCAGGCCAGTGGCCCATCTAGTCCAGCATCCTGTTCTCACAGTGGCCAACCAGGTGCCTGGGGGAAGCCCACAAGCAGGACCCGAGTGCAAGAACACTCTCCCCTCCTGAGGCTTCCGGCAACTGGTTTTCAGAAGCATGCTGCCTCTGACTAGGGTGGCACGGCACAGCCATCATGGCTAGTAGCCATTGATAGCCCTGTCCTCCATGAATTTGTCTAATCTTCTTTTAAAGCCATCCAAGCTGGTGGCCATTACTGCATCTTGTGGGAGCAAATTCCATAGTTTAACTATGCGCTGAGTAAAGAAGTACTTCCTTTTGTCTGTCCTGAATCTTCCAACATTCAGCTTCTTTGAATGTCCACGAGTTCTAGTATTATGAGAGAGGGAGAAGAACTTTTCTCTATCCACTTTCTCAATGCCATGCATAATTTGATACACTTCTATCATGTCTCGTCTGACCCGCCTCTTCTCTAAACTAAAAAGCCCCAAATGCTGCAACCTTGCCTCATAAGGGAGTCGCTCCATCCTCTTGATCATTCTGGTTGCCCTCTTCTGAACCTTTTCCAACTCTATAATATCCTTTTTGAGATGAGGCGACCAGAACTGTACACAGTATTCCAAATGCGGCCGCACCATGGATTTATACAACATCATTATGATATCAGCTGTTTTATTTTCAATACCTTTCCTAATTATCCCTAGCATGGAATTTGCTAGGTTATATATTCAGTCCATTAACCCATAGTTCAGTTAAATCTGTTTGGGTCCAAATCCACTAGTCAGTTAGCACGGACTCTTTACCAATATGCATCCAAACTATAGCATCTGCACCTTCAAAAATATACTTTGTACATCAGTTGTGCATTGCTAGCAAAGAAAAAAAAGCCATACTCTATGAACTGCGTACACGACTCAGTGAAATTTGGTGGTGTGACAGTTGTGCCAGGATCTGTGTGGGCTCACATGTGTGTCTTGGCACTCTTTATCGCACCCTTTCAAGTTCTAATACAGCTGCAGCAACAGAAAGTACAGTCTCTGAAGCTCAGAAAATAATTCTAGTGAGAATGCTTATCTTCACCCTGTAGAGGGAACAGTTATTTTAATGTAAGGGATGGCATTTGTCAGTGCTTTATCCAGGACATATATGGCATACACAAAAGAAGTAAATTCTGTGAAAGCTGATGCTACTATGCATCATCTCATGATGTCCTCTTTGCCAGTCTCTGAAGTGAAAATGAATTTTACAACATCTACAGCAAATGGTAGAATTTTGCAGACAGGGCTAGCCAAGATATTTTGCTGCCTGAGGCAAAGGACAAGATGGTGACCCCTCTTATTCTATGTTCAGAAGTCAGCCAGAATGGCAGATTTATTTATTTATTTATTAAATTTCTATACCGCCCAATAGCTGAAGCTCTCTGGGTGGTTTACAACATAAAAACAAATACATTATATAATATACAATTCATATTCAGTACAATTAAAAGGAAAAATACATCACATTTTAAATAAACATAACTAAACAATAAATCTCAACAATGTACATAACATAACAAAATAAATAAACCAAACATAACAATTATAAAACTATCTAAAACTATTCTCCAATGTCCCATTCTGCTTCTCCCCACCTAACCCCATCTTCTGTTACCAATAGCACTATAAACATTTCTTCCATTGTCTTTTCTCCAAGACAACCCCAAGACGACTCCAAGTGCGACTCAACGCTGAGGCAGCTCTTCCGCTTCATATACTTCACTGTTTAAAGTGAAATAATACTATGTGAAATGTATATAGACAGGGCCTATACATTTGCTTTAGTTTTAACAGTCTGTTGCAGTGCCAGCAAGTAATAATGGAAAACATAAAATCTGAGTTCATTCAGAATAATCATTTGTGGTGGCGATTGGTATAGTAAAGTCACCATGGACATTTCTTTTTAAGTGCTCAAAGATGGTTGATATATCACAGACTTGTGATGAGATCATGGCTTGTCACCTAGTTTGTTTGTGCATGACATGAGTATGCTCTTATAAAATCACAGCAGAAATATTCTGTGAAATCTAAAAGCTAATTTATAAGTTCAGCAGAATAAAGTAGTCAAGCTTTCCCTGGAATGTCCTATTCAGGGTACATAAAAAGCAATACCATGACATCAATCTACTATAGTAGTGATGTGATTTCCTTCCTTCCCCCTTTTTTGTTAAAGAAAGTGTTCAGAAATATTCGCAAATCAGAAAGACAAAAAAAAGCAAGCACCAATGCTTTTGGTTGCTATTAATTCCAGCGGAAATAAAATACCATCTGCTACTCACTACAGTCTGGTGTATATCTTATCTTGGATAACAGGAGCATTTAAAAATGTAGTTCTGATTTAACAGCATACCTATATAGAAAAATTCCCTAAGTAACAACATCTTAGCCATTTTCAGCTATCTTCCCCAAAATTTATTTATTTGAAATATGTTTATACCACCTTTAAAAAAGTAAAAACTTTCTCAAGGCGGTTTACAAAATAAAAACATGAAACAGTGAAATATATAAAATACATTTAACTACAAAAAATGCTATTAAAATAACATTCCAAATCAAAATACCAGTAACAGTCAAAACCATAATATAAAATATAAAACCAGCATTAGTTAAAAGCAGACTGAAACATCTGGGTCTTGACAGCCTATGCAGAAGTAGTCAAGGAGGGAGCCAGGCATGCCTCCCATGGAAAGACATTCTATAAGGATGGGACTACTACCACAGAAAAGGTCCAGTCTCTTATACCCACCAAGCCGATAATGCTCATCAGCTGGTATTTGAGCAGGAATTCCATGGTCAATCTTGGAGCCCAAGCAGTTTCATACAGATATTTCTTGTTCTTTAAATAACCTGGCCCTAAGCCATTTAAAAGTAATCATCAGCACATCAAATTGGGCCTCCAAACTGACTAGTAATTGCTACAGCTGGTGCAGAATTGTGTTTATGTGCTCTGATTGCCTAGCCCCCACAAGCAATTGGACAGCTACATTCTGCACAAGCTAAAGCTTTTGAATGATCTTTAAAGGCAGGCCTACATAGAGTGTGTTACAGTAGGCTCTATCCAGATCCAGGAATACTTTGGGAAATTATTATGGTAGTGTAATATGTGCTTCAATGTAACTGGGAAATGGCATCATTTAATTTTACAATGAGAACGTTGCTTTTCGTGTCATTTCACCTCAATCTTTTTGAGAAAGAGAACCAACCAGAGTTTTTCTTTTCTTTTCTGCCCCGGAGAAAAAATCCATGCAAAAAATCCATGCTGGCTATAATATACAACCAATCTCATGGCTGTATACTATAGCCAGTGTGGATTTTGCACATTCCACAATGTTAAATGGAAAATACCCTCATGTCATTCTGATGCTTCCCATAAGCTCATTTCAAAACAAAACCTTACAAAACTTATAGTACTGAACACATGCTTGCTTAACAACCCTCTCAATTTTCATGGTGATACACAAAACAGTCAGAGAGAATAGAGAGTTCAAAGTTTAAAAAGAGCAGGGGGAAACCCAGAGCCGTTTTGGACTTTTTTCTCTGAGAGTTCTCATAATCTGTTGAAATTAATTAAAAATCAGCCGTTTTCACAGAGTACCTGTAATCCTACTACTGACCTTGCCCCATACTCTGACCTTCATCTTCTGCAGTTTAAAAGTTTAAAAAATGCCTGGCTGATATTTAATTAATGTAATAATTTTTGCCTTGAACTCAATGATAGTGTTGGGCATGCTCAGTAAGAACCAACTGTCAGTGCTCTAAAAGCCAGTCTCACAGTTGCTGGGCTTGCCTACTCAGGGGGCCACATCCACACTAGACTTTGATTTCACGTGAGACAGTCATGGCTTCCCCCAAATAATCCTGAGTAGTTTGTGAAGGGTGCTGAGAGGAGACTCCTATTCTGCTGACAGAGCTTCAGTGGCCAGACTGGTTTAACAGTCAGCCACTCTGATTGAAGGTCTGTGAGGGGAACAGGGCACCTCCTAGCAACTCTCAGCACCCTTCACTAACTACACTTCCCAGGATTCTTTGAGAGAAGCCATGACTGTCCAAAGTGAAACAAAGGTCTGGTGTAGATGTGGCCAGGGACAGCTTTGGTTTAAATTTGGGTGGGAGACTACATGTGCCTGCTGTAGAATAAAAAGGTGGGAGAAAAGCTGAAAAGGCAGTCCATTTCCATTTTCAAACATGATTGCACAGAAATAAATCCCATTGAACTCAAAAAGTATGCAAATGATCAAACCCTCCCTCTGTTCTCCTCCCTCCATTGTCCTCCCTCTTGCCCCTTCCCTCCCCATCCCCATCCCCTCCCAATCCTCTCCTTTCCCTTCCCCCTCCTCCTCCCCATGGTTAATTTTACCTATCTTAAGCATGATTCCGATTCCGATTGATTCCGATTGATTCCGAACTGTGGAACAGCTTACCGGAGGAGATACGCCTGGCGCCTACGGTTCTTTCTTTTAGGCGCCAGGTTAAGACCTGGCTATACTCCCAGGCATTTTAATGTTCAATGTTTTTATGTTTAATGTTTTAGTTTAATTTTGTTGCTTTTTGTTAGTGATTTTATTCTAATATTGTATTTTAATCTTGTTTTGTACACCGCCCAGAGAGCTATTAGCTATGGGTGGTTTAGAAATGAAATAAATAATAATAATAATAATAATTGCACAGGAGTAAATACCACTGAACTCTATAAGCATGCAAATGATCAAACCTGCCCTCCTCTCCCCCTTCCTTTGCCCCTTCAATCATCCCCTTCCCTTTCTCCCTCCCCCTCCTCCTCCCCTATGCCCAGTTTTACCTATCCTAAACACGATTGCATAGGAGTAAATGCTATTGAACTCGATAAGCATGCAAATGATCAGACCTGCCTTTTTCCTCCTTGCCTCCCCTCTTCCTCCCCTGCCCACTCCTGCCCTCCCTCCCTTCCCCCTGGTCAGTTTCACCTATCCTAAGCATGATTGCAAGGGAGTAAATCCCACTGAATTCAATAAGCATGCAAATAATCAATCCATTCTCAGCAAACTTGTACAGCATCCCATTTCTTACCTCCCAGATTAAAAAGCAGAGAAATTCACTAATAGGCAAAAAAACCTTGCGGTTTAAGAATGGACCTATAGCCCACAGATATTTCTATCAAACTTTAAAAAGTAGGGAAATTGGGCAGCTATAGTGAATGCACCAGGGGGGCAGAAGACCTGACCTCCTCTCTGAGATATTGTACTGCCCTACAAATTGGTCAAAATGCAAACACAATTTGGCTTGGTCATTCACAGTCCAATCCACTTCCTGTGTACCTTGGAAGAATTTGGTAACATGTGCCTCTGAGCATATGGTGAGTGGTGGCAACACCTGCAATCAGCCCAAATAACAGAAACAAGGTATGTGCTGTGCTGATCTTGTTTTAGTGGGGAGGAAGCAACATTATTAAGACGTTGATATAGTTCAGATAGTCACCTTAAATGTTTGATTTACTTTGCAATTTTAGTGAAGTTTTCTATATGAAATCATTTTCTTTTGTTTCTGCTTCTGTGAATATGTGAAGTACAGCAACACTTTGCAAAATGTACACTAAAAAAACTCAAAAAATAATTGTGGAGTAATGGCACTGACTATTCTCCAGTGAACATCAGGAGTGTCTCAGTTTGCACAAGATAAAACAGTGGGAGGTAAAATATATTCTAGAAAAATTCTGGGTGTGCTCTATCTTTTCAATTGACCATGCCCACCTTGCCTTAAATGAAGTGGTTTAAACATAGCAGGCTGAAAACATGCATCCTCTCTTTTCCGAGTCATTGCTGAAGTAGTAGCATATTGGAATCAGTCTGATTTTACATCAAACTGCAGTTTCAGATTCAACTGTTAATGCACTCAAAATAGAAATAGAACATAACCTCCAATTTGAAACACAAAAGGTTGTCTTCACCATCATATGACACTGACCAATAAAAAGGCTTTGAAATTAATAAAAATAAACTTGACACAGATTTCTTGGATGAATAATGAGGGAAATAAAATTTTCTAGATTAGATTAGAAACATTAGTAACACAGGAAAGAAGCAAAGTAATAAGAACACCAACAAACATACAAAAATGTAATCCTCCATCTTTGGAGATGGCAGGTGTTGCCACCACTCACCATATGCTCAGAGGCACATGTTACCAATTTTTTCCAAGCTACACAGCAAGTGGATCGGACTGTGAAAGACCAACCCAAATTGTGTTTGCATTTTGCCAATTTTGTAGGGCAGTCCAATATCTCAGAGAGGAGGTCAGGTCTCCTGCTCCCCTGGTGCATTCACTATAGCTGCCCAATTTCCCTGCTTTTTAAAGTTTGATAGAAATATCTGTCAGCTATAGTTACATTCTTAAACCGCAAGGGTTTTTTTGCCTATTTGTGAATAATGATGTGTTATGGGATCATTTTCAGCTTATGCAGTCAGCTTTGGTGGACAAGGTGCTGGCAGCTACACATTTGACCCCTGGCCCTCCTGGCTTATTAAATCTAGTAGAGGGGAATTGACTGGTTGGCTCCAGAGTATCGTTAATGCTTCATTGTGTGAGGGGGTGGTCCCTGCAGCCTTAAAAGAGGCAATGGTGAGGCAACTCCTAAAGAGGCTGTTCCTGGACACCTTTTTGAGGAAAGTGGTGAAGAGAGTAGCAGTGGGGCATCTGCAAGCATTCTTGGATGACACAAATTATTTAGATCCATTCCAATCTGGGTTCAGGCCTGGCCATGGGACTATGTCAGCCTTGGTTGCTCTGATGCATGATCTCTATAGAGTGCAGAACAGGGGGAGTGCTACCTTCTTCCTGCTTCTTGACTTTTCTGTAGCTTTCGATACCATTGACCATGGGTATGCTCATGGTCCAGTTCTGTGGAATGGGAATTGGGGCACCATGTTACAGTGGTTCCAGTCCTACCTACAGAACCGAAGCCAGAGAGCAGTGCTGGGTTTTTGTTTTTCAGCCCCCTGGCAGTTGTGCTGTGAGGTGCTGCAGGATTCCACCTTATCCCCAGTGCTATTTAATGAAGCCATTGGGAGCAGTCAGTAAGAGATTGGGTGCAAGGTGTCGTCAGTGGCTGCTTTCACACATGGGCTGATTGTATTCGTTTAACTGATTGAAAAGGAAACGTTTCTGTCCCGATTTCTGAAAAACCCTTCCCACTGCAGTACCTGTTATACCGGCATTTTGCGCAACGGTCTTTCACACACAAAGAGCTACAATGAACAGAGCAGAGTTTTTCTCTCGCCCCTCATTTTAGGGGGTTTGGTGTATTTCCCCCCCAACTTGGTTTTCGAGGCTTGTGGAGGCGGCCCTGGGGGTTGGGGGAGGCGCCGCCACCTGCTTTTGCACCTGCTGGGAGCTCACAGAGGTGGCTTTCCTTATTCTTAACTTTTATTTTGGGGGCTGTGGGCGGCAGCACCAGCTTCAGCGGCCATTGGGAGTTCGCAGAGGCAGCTCCTTTTACCCTTGCTCTTCCCGTCTCGGCTGGACTATACCGGAGCTCACAGCTTCTTTGGTCAACTGTGGAGTGGGGAAGTGCCTGATAAAGCACCTCCCTTCACCCAGAGCCTGGAAAAGTTACTTTTTTGAACTACAGCTCCCATCAGCCTAATCCAGTGGCCATGTTGCCTAGGGCTGATGGGAGTTGTAGTTCAAAAAAGTAACTTTTCCAAGCTCTGCCTTCACCCTTCTTTGGTTCCAGTCCTCATTTCCCCCCTCTGTTTAAGGTGGCTCCTGCTAATTTCCCCCCTCTATTTTAAGGAGGCTCCTGGTCGTTTTTCCCCTCTGTTCCACACTGCATGCTGTGATGCCTGTCACGGGAGCAACAGTAACTAGCGGAAAGCTCCTGCAATGTTCCGTATTCACAGCCTTGCTAATGGATTATTTGTGGTATCATTTGTCACTGAAATCAACGCTAAACTTCCACTAGATTCCACCAGAATTCCGAAGCTACCCTGTGCGTCGTGTGAAAGGTCAAATATAATGTGGAAATTAACAGGTAAGAAACTGTCAGAATAACGGAATAAACAGTGTGAAAGCACCCAGTACCTGATGACACTCAGCCCTGCTTCTCCATAACACTGGCATCAGGAGAGGCTGTGTGGGCCCTGGAGCTTTAATTCTGGCAAGATGGAGGCATGGGATCAGTGGTCCCCATGTCAGAGAAATTGGCCTCCTCTGGATGGGGTTGCACTCTCCCTGAAGGAACAGAAATGCAGTCTGGGATGCTTCTGGAGCCAGCTCCATCACTGGAGGCTCAAGTAGTCTCAGTGGCTAGAAGTGCCTTTTATCATCTGTGCCCGGTAAGACAACTGTGACAGTTCCTGGACTGGGACAGCATGGCCACAGTAGTTCAGGTATTGGCAACTTCAAGACTGGGTTACTGCAATGCATTCTATGTGGAGTTTCCTTTGCACTTGACCTGGAAACTGCAATTAGTGCAGAATGCTGCAGACAGATTGCTGACGGGAATGAGACCTCTGCTGAGAGATCTGCACTGGTTGTCAGTTTGTTACCAGGCCAAGTTCAAGGTGTTACTACTGGTATATAAAGCCCTTAACAGCTTGGTACTAGTTAAGCTGCAAGATCACCTTACCCCACATGTGCACATTCAAGTACTTCATTCTGCGGAACAGGCACTGATGCAGGTGCCTGCTAATACTAATTCTGCACTTGCAAGAAATTGTTCTTTTAGTCTGGCATCATCTACTCTTTGGAACTCCCTGCCTATTGACATCAGGAAGGTGCCTTCACTGTATTCCTTTCAGTACCTGCTTATTTTTTTTTTTGTTTAGGCAAGTCTGTCCAGACACGTAGATATTGATGTGTTTACCACTAAGAGGGTTTCTTTTTACAATCATATTTTAAAATTTATTTATTTATTTTTATTATTTTGGAGTGAATCAAACCTAGTCTGAACCTGAACAAAAACCTATATCCTTTGTTGTCCTTGTGACATCACTCTATCCCATATCTTCTCCTTATTTTGTCACATCATGGAGTTTCTTGGTAAAGCAGATTATATAGTATATAGATACTCCAATTTTAACATTGGGACTACATTTTCCTATCCGATTTTCTCCCGAGATTTTGGAGTTTTTAAATATCTGATGTTGGTTTGATGTGATAACACACAGATGTTTCAGCATGGCTTCACTCCTCCCCCCCCCATTTTATATATGGACTTTGCTCTGATAACTTCATTTGTGCCCTGTGCTGCAATTTTCAGTTCATTTGGTTCCCCCCTCTTTACAAGACACTGATACACCTATACACATTGAAACACAGCGCAAAATGAAATGATTGTGTGATTGCATCAAAATGTCTCCCTTCATTTTTTTTAATCAATGCACATATATGCAGCTTCGCTTACCTGCGCGAAGCTCTGGGAAGCAGGAGCACAATTGCGGCCGAGGGTGAAGCCGCAGTAGCCATTTGGAAGAAGGGAATGTCGCGCATCGCATTGGGATGACGCGCAACGTTCCACACAGAGGGGGTGGAGCTAAGGGGCTATTTAAGCCCACTCAGCCCCCTCCGACTTCCTCTTGGCTTGCGACTACAGGAGAGGACGGATCGACGAGGGACAGTTCTAGTTTGCTTGTGGCGGCCATTTTCTTCGGCCGCGTGGCCAGCGCCATTTTGGAGGCACCGAGTGTGGTCTGTTGGGGCCTCAGTAGGCCCGATTCAGCTAGTGGAGATAGCGGGAAGGCGGGACTGGGCCCGGATTGCAGCCACTCAGGCTGTGCAGGGCTTTTGGAGCCCGTCTTTCTCCCGCAGCCACACAGCACGCGAGTGCCGAGGCCTTAGAAGCTCTTCTTCACAGGCCTAGTGGTGGAGCTGGCACAACAGGCCTTAGAGGCTTTGAGTGCTGCCAGCTCTGGCCCTGAGGCAGGCAGCCCGGCCTAACCAGCGCAGCCTGACACGGTGCCTGCCTGCCTGCCTCTCCCCCCTCATTATAGTTACACAAGCACTCCAGCAAGCCAAGTTTGTCAGGGAGACCACTTGCTAACACTAAATTGTTTAATAACATATTTCTAAAGGGATTGTTAATTTCCCCTGCAGTGGGTTCAGTCACTCTATTGAGGCATATCATGCCCCCCAAGAAAGGTATAGGGGGTCCCAAAGGGAAGGGGAAGGCCAGCAGGCTTCCACCCAAGCGCCCCCCCCAGTGGCAATGTCTTCGGAAGAAGATGAGGTGCAGCCTTGGGCAGCCATTCTAGCACGGTTAGACGTGCTAGAGAAGCAGAGAGCTGGTCCACCAGGGCAGGGTCACATTCAGGCAGAAGGGGGAGAGTTACCCTCAATAGAAGGGATGGCTGCAAGTACTGCAGCCATGTCCAGACCCAGAAGGGCCAAGGCACGGGGTAGGCACACATATGGTCAACAAGCGAATAACGGTGCTAATGTTGCTGCATTAATCCTAGCCAGATTGGATGCGCTAGAGGCAGGACCCAGTTCGGCTTCAGCAGCAGTTGGGGGGGTAGAGGCTTCTCCCCCCCAACTGGCATCATCTGAACCAGCGGCAGCAGCACAGGTCCCCACTGACTCACAGTCCTGGGCCGAGGATGGCGGAGATTCAGAGGTTCCCAGGCCGAGAAGTGGGACAGGTGAGTCACCTGCACCCACATTTACAGATGCACCTACACCTATGCAATCAATGGGGTGGCCGGGGTGGAGCTGGCTGCCTCGGGGGCCGGGGGCCTCAGTACAGGGCGGACAATCCTCCTCTCCGGTCCATGCTCCATCACAAGGCAGACAAGGAATTGCTGCTACCCAGGGAGACAGTCCACCTCCTCTACAAATGGCTTGCCAACAAGTTTGGCAGCATGCTGGAGGGGATTCAGTCTTTCAGGCTGCCCCCCCCAACATGGCAGTGACACATCCTGATAATTCCACAGTGGAGCCACAGACCACTGCTGTGGAGGCTGCAGCTGCTTCAGACCCCTTTAGTTCGGTTGCTGCAGGGGCCATTCCTTTTGGGGAGGCATCTGTCTCCTTGGGATTTCACCTCCTTCCTGCAACTAAGGAAAGGATTTGGCATGGGGAGTACGTGGACTTGTTCACACTTCTTTACAGGGAACAGCCCAAGAAAGATAAGGATAGGGATGGAGATATGGAGCCAGAGAGGCCTAAACGTAAAAGGGTTGAATGGACTTGGCATAATTGGTTGCCGGCCTATATGATTTACGCAGGGGTAGTCATGGGAAAACAGCCATTGCGTGGGCCCCTGTTGATGAAATACCTAGATATTGTTTATAGGGCCTATATTGAGTTTTCTGGCCTGGCTTGGTTATCTTACGACGAGGCCTTCCGTATGCGGGTGGCCTGTAATAAAACACTCCCCTGGGACAAGAAGGAGCCCGAGCTGTGGCTGCAATTCATGGCAGCAGCGCGCACCATGACTGGGGACAGAGCAGATAGCGGGCATTTACTTGGCAAACAGTCGGCTCCCCTGCCCCGCAGTAATGCGGGGCAAGGGGTTCAACAACGGCTGTTTTGCTGGGAATTTAATTCCCGCGGATCCTGCACCCGGAACCCATGCCGTTTTCGTCACGAATGCTCCATATGTGGGGCGACACACTCAAGTGCAAATTGCCCCAGGAGCAGACCCTTTCGGGGTGGGGGAGGCCGGAAACAGACCCCTGCAGGAGGTAATCAAGGAAAAGGGCCCCTCCCCAGTTAAATTAAACATTTTAAGACACCTCTTGGACAGTTACCCGAACCAAGGGGTCGCACTTTTTTTGTTCAATGATTTTTCATTAGGCTTCCGAATTCTCTACACCGGCCCACATTTGGCTTTTAGATCTCGCAACCTCCGCTCCACCGTGGGAAAGGAGGACTTAGTGCAGCACAAAATTGATAAAGAAGTGCAGGCTGGGCGAGTTCTCGGCCCATTCCAGTCTCCCCCTTTCTCTAACCTTAGGGTGTCTCCCTTGGGCATCGTGCCCAAAAAGGCAGCCAGGGAATTTAGGCTCATTCACCATTTGTCCTACCTGCAAGGGATGTCAGTTAATGATTTCATTCCAGATAATTTGTGTTCTGTTCACTAGACGTCCCTGGACATGGCAGTCCGCATGGTGCACTCCTGTGGTAAAGGGGCTTTTATGGGAAAGTGTGATATCAAGTCCGCCTTCCGTCTCCTGCCAGTTCACCCAGCGGATTTTGAGCTACTGGGCTTCACCTTTTCAGGCCATTTCTATATTGATAGGGCCCTACCCATGGGATGCTCAATTTCTTGCGCCGTTTTTGAGCGCTTTAGCTCTTTCCTGGAATGGGCTGTCAGGAGACGGGGGGGGGCTTACACATGGTGGTGCATTATCTGGATTACTTCCTATTTGCGGGTAGGGCAAACACGGGGGAATGTCAGCACTTAATGTCCCAATTTAGTGAGTTAGCTGGGGAACTTGGTGTGCCTTTGGCCTTAGAGAAGACGGAGGGACCTGCCCAGGTCTTGACATTTTTAGGTATTGAAATTGACACAATAGCCATGTGCTGCCGGCTTCCCATGGCTAAAATTAATCTTTTGCGCGTCTAGATCTGGGAGGTAGTTGGGGCTAAAAAAGTTTTCCTTTCTACACTCCAGGAACTAGCAGGACACCTGAACTTTGCTTGCAGGGTTGTTGCACCCGGACGGGCCTTTCTGAGGCGCGTCTATGATGCTATGATAGGGCTTTCAAAACCCCGCCATAGATTCAGGGTTACAACTGCCCTGCGCGCCGACCTAGCAGTTTGGTCCTCCTTTTTGCAGGACTACGATGGGATCTCTTTTTGGAGACACGAACGGCTCCTGGAAGCAGAGATGCAAGTTTGTTCGGATGCATCGGGGTCTTATGGTTTCGGAGTAATATTTGGGTCTTCCTGGTGTAAGGGACAATGGCCTCAGGGTTGGGTTCAAGAGGGACTGGACAAGGACCTGACCTTTCTTGAATTCTTTCCCATTGTACTGGCAGTGCATTTATGGGCAGAGAGGCTGCAGAACTCTACTGTCCATTTTTGGTGCGACAACGAGGCCACAGTACATGTTATCAACTCTCTTACATCCAGGAACACCAGGGTTATGGGCCTAGTCCGTGCTTTTGTTCTCCAGTGCCTGCGTTTTAATGTTCTCTTTCGGGCACGGCATGTTCCTGGCATTGACAATAGTGTTGCTGATGCTCTGTCACAGAACCAGATGGACCATTTCCATCAGCTGGCACCGTTGGCCAGCACTCAGCCAGATGCCGTGCCCCCTACAATCTGGGAGATTGGAGAGCGGAGTCGGAGAGGGCCATAAGCCTATCTGTTGCCCCCAGCACGCTCGTGAGTTACCAGAGAGCAGGTAGGGCAATTGAAGACTTTTGGGCCACCAAGGGATATACGCCCCAGTGGCCCATTCCGGTGAGTCAGCTGCTGGAATTTCTGGTGGATGGCAAGAGGCAGGGCTTGTCTGTCCGAGCCTTAAAAGGTAAGCTAGCCGGACTTTCCTTTCTAGCTAAGGCACAAGGTTTCTCGGATCATTCCACGGATTTTAGGGTCCGGCGCATGTTGGCTGGGTGGGCTAGGGAGCATCCAGCTGCCCCTGATCACCGTCGCCCTACGTCTCCAGCACTTCTGGAGAAACTCATGAGCCAATGGTCAGCTGTATGTTCTTCCACCTATGAAATACAGCTATTTCAAGCAGTGTCCCTTACATTATTTTGGGGGGCTTTTCGGATTGGAGAAGTAGTGGCTGGGTCTAAGATGGACCAGTCACAGCGCGCCCTCTTAATGTCAGATATCAATATGAAAGCAGGCAGAGCTTACCTTACGTTACGTAGGTCTAAGACCAACCAAAGGGGTAGGACTGTTATCTTAGCTCCCTCCCCCTTGCCACACATTTGCCCAGTGATGGCCCTGCACACATTTATGACAGCTAGAGGAGCAGTGAGTGGATATTTATTCGTTCACAGGAATGGTGATCCCCTCACTAAATATCAATTTTGGGCGCTTACGAAGAAGGCCCTACACAGATTGGGAATAGACCCATCAGGTTTCGGGACCCACTCTTTTAGAATTGGAGCGGCTTCCACAGCAGCGGGGCTGGGTTTTCCACGGGCCAGGCTGCAAGCTGTTGGAAGGTGGGCTTCTGGGGCCTACAGGAGTTATGTCTGCCCCATGACTGGGCATGGTAATACGGAAGCCTAATGGTGTTGCCTTGTTTTGGCAGGTTGCCGGAGGGGGACGGAGCGGATGTGCATCCTAATCTGCAGCCACAGCATGATTTTCTGGGCAGGCCGCAGGGCCGCATCATCTCGAATGGGCTCGCAGCTGGGGCTCAGTCAACGAGCTACTGTACAATGGCTTGGCCAGCGAGGGATGCGCTGGGATGGGCTCCTACCCGCGCTATTCCGGCAAGGGTTAGTGCGTGACGTTCCGCACATTTCGGTCATTCACTTGGGAGGTAATGACCTGGGTTTACTGAAGGGCAGGGCCCTTACTCTTCAAGCATGTAGCGACATGCGCGTTATAAGGCAGCGTTGGCCTTCAGTTTGTCTGCTTTGGTCAGTCATACTGCCACACAGGGAATGGCGTGGAGTTTGGGACCCCCGGAGGATAGACTGGGCACGTAAGAGGGTCAACCGACAGATTCGGTTGGCTCTTCTTGGGGATGGTGGGTTGCCCATTCCGCATCCGCTTATACAGCATTCTTGGGTTGAACTCTATAGGGCCGATGGCGTTCACCTGTCGGACACAGGGAATTACATATTTTTGCAAGACCTGCAGAGGAGTCTGCTGGAAGTTCTTCTACACAGTGGGGAAAAGGGGACTAAATAGAGATTTGTCCCCTTTTTGTGGCGGTAAAGTGCGGGAGGGGAAATAGGTAATGACAGCTAGGTGGCCCCCTTAGGCACCTTTCAAGGTGATTGGTGGTTCCGGAGGCCTGTCTCTCAGGGTTTTACGGCCCGAGGGCAGGATATGGGCTGCTTTTGGGGCCAACTTACCTCATCCACCTGAGGGTTCTACGGCCCCGGGAGGTGGTGACGTGGGAAGGCCTCCCTACTCACCTACAAGGTGTGGCCGGGGCAAGGTGTAAGAAAAAGGGGGCTTGCCCTTGGCCCCAGCAGGGGCTGGTCGCCCAAGAGCTGTAGGGCAAGCTGCTTGCCTATAGTTAGTTCCCGCACTTAGGTTACACCTCTGCAGGTCGCTTTAAACATTCTTGTTTATAATTTAATAAAGTGGCCCTTTATTCAACCATAGCTGCTGTTGTCTGCGTATTATTTCACCCATCAACCGCAAATGATTTTGCACATTGGTAAACTTTAAAAATGAAAATGGCCTGGCCAAAAAACTGGCAAAAGGCACATACGTCAATTCTGAAATTAAGTTTAGAAATTTTCTTTTTTTTTTACAATAATTTTTATTCAAATTTTCATAAAACATAGAAAACAAAATCATAAAACATTCAAAGACAAAAAACAAAACAAAACAAAAATGATTAAACAAAAAAAAATAAAATGTTGACTTCCCATTTGTCACATATCAAATCAGTTATAGGTCTACAATATATAACAATCCTGTCTCTTAAATCATATTATAAAATCACTTTCCTCCAGTAGTTATCTTAATTAATCATCAAATCTCATAAACATTACTTTATTCTTTCCACAAAAAGTCAAAGAGAGGTTTCAATTCTTTAAGAAATATATCTATCAATTTTTCTCCAAATAAACATGTCAATTAATCCATCTCGTTAATAATTATAATAATCTTATTGTCATAACCATAGTCCAAATAAACATTTCGATTAATCCATCTCATCAGAATCTGTTAGGTCCAATAATTTCAATAGCCATTATTCCATTATCCCTATTAGTTCCATCTTCCATCTTCAATAGTCCTGTTAAGTCCAGTAATTTCAGTGTCCAATCTTCCATTATCAGTATTCCATAATAATCTTGCTGTTGTAGCCATAGTCATATAATAAGAGTCTGATGGGAATTTCCTCTATCCCAAATATTTTCTTGCCATCCATTCTGAATAAGTTGCTGAAATACTGTTGTAAAGTCATATCTGTGTTCTTCTTTTTTACAAAATGCACTGCCTCATCTCTTAAGAGTTTTTCCATTGTCACATGGCTGCAGTTAATTCCATAGATTTTCTCTATATCAAGCTCCATCACATCATTCCAGTCCAGAAGATTATCCAAGCCATTGATAACTTTATCTCTAATATCTTCATTAATTTCTTCAGAGATAACGTTAAATTCCAAACAGTAGATTTTATTTCTAAAATCCATAAACTCCAGATCTTTTTCCAATTCCACATTTGTTCCAATCTCCAGGGCTTGTATCTTCCCTTTATTTTTTCTTTTCTCATCTCTGATCTCATTCTCCTCTCTCACAGGATCCCCTATTTCTTTACACTCCTGCGTCATTTTGCTCAGTTCAATTTTCAGCTCCTTACTGCCCTGTCGCAGGGTTTGTTTCGTTATCTCAATCTCATCCATTATTTTCTGAAACATAATTACTTCCAGATTCTCAGCCACTTTCTTGATTGCCATTTTTAAAACCACGAAAACAAAATAAAACAAAAATAAAGAAGAACCACTTCTTATTTCAGCAACAATTGGGTTAATATTCCAGGCTTGATGACATCACAGTATAAACAGAGCAACCTGCCTTATCTCTCTATGTTCAAGAATGCAAAACAAATTTAGTTCCCAGCATCAAAACAGTTAGTGGCGTCGTGAAGAAGCAGAATCGTCAAAATAAAATAGACCAAAAAGAGAATAGTCCCAGACAATATAATATTCCTCGGAATAGAAATCAGGAATAGAAATCCCTCTTCTGTTTATTATCTTTAGAATGCACTTCCAGGACAGCTTTTTGCGACAGAAACAGAGATAAGCTGTTAATTTCGTGAATAACAGAGAAGAGCTATATCTCACCCAGAAGTTGTCCAAAGCCGATCAATCTGACAAATCTCCTTTTGCTGCAACAATTTAAACCAAGTAAAAAAAATAATAGAAAGAAGGGTGCTTGCCTGTTAGTCCGTTCTCTCTTTAAAGAAAAGATAAACGTATCGCTTAAGCAGATAGAGCTTGTTAGGAAGTCCGTCCGGCATTGTTGGCTGGACCTTATCTCATAAATTAATGAAATCCAGTCCTCCCAACAAAAACAGGCTTTGAGGTTGATCTCTACGTTTCTCCCTGCCCGGGAGAAATTTCATCAGTCAAAAAAAAAAATGTTCTGACTGATTTATATCTGAATAAGCTTCTTTTGAGGCGGGAGCCCGTCCCAAAAGCAGGCACAAGCAAAGTCACCCTTCCCGGAAGTCAAGTTTAGAAATTTTCAAAAGAATTAGAAAACAGAAATTACAGAACTCAAGGTAGTGTTGGCTCATGTTTAAGCTGAGTCATTCCCCATGTTGGGAATGGGTTAAAAGCTATGCAATTAGTCAAGGACACACAGCTGCAACTGATCTAATCTACTGGCTATAAATTAGAAGCCTAGAGAGCCAGGCGGTGTGGGGGGATAGTAGGAGCATGTAATGTTGGTGAATGTGTATGTATTTGTTAAACTGCACGTTGATAAAGATTTCTGTTACTGGCACGAAGCTGGACTGTGTCGGAGTTCTTCATTCCTGTTTGCCACCTTACTGGACCTGTTTTGTCAGTAAACCTCTGTGTCCTGTGCAGCAAGCTAATTCTGCCTAGCCTGTGAAGACTAGAGCTCAAAGGGTTATGGGCCCAGTCATTGCAGCTGACACAACGATCCTGTGAGGTTGTGCTACAGGCAAAGAATTACAAAGTGCAACAGAACAGAACAGCCGAGAAGGGTGAGAAGAATGGCAGCGTTTGGAAGCGCGTCTTTTCCCTTGGAAAGGCTGGGGAGCACCAACTACTCCTACTGGAAGGTAAAGACTGAAATGCTGCTGGTGAAGGAGGGCGTCTTGCACACTGTTGCAGAAGACCCCCCAGCAGCCCCACCGGCAGAGTGGATAAGAGCAGCAGAGAAAGCTAAAGGTCTGCTTATCCTAGCTCTGGAGAATGAACAGTTAATACATATCAGAGGCTTAAACACAGCAAAGGAAGTTTGGAATGTTTTACGTGCTGTACATGTGAGTAAAACTGCAGGCTCTAAAGTTTTACTTGCTAAAAGACTGTACCAGACCCGACACAAAGAGGGTGAGTCCATGCAGAGGCATTTACAGAACTTACAACGTTTGTTTGCCGACCTGCAAGAAATGGACATGCAGCATACACAGGAACAGATGGCATATATTACGCTGTCTACTCTAAATGATTCCTGGGAAGGAGTGATAAGTGCGTTAGAAAGTCTTCCAGATGCAGACCTCAGCATGACGTACATCACAAACAAACTACTTCAAGAAGCAGAACACCAACAAGAGAAAAGTAAACAGAGCAACAAAGAAAACCCGGAGCGGAATGCGCAAGGACCGATGGTGTTTGGAGTGAAACGTTGCTACAGATGCGGCTCCACAACTCATCTACGCAGTCAATGCCAGGCAGAGACGAAAAGAAGATTGCAACAAAGCGAGGAAGACCCGTTTAAAGTGCATGTCGTTGGCACTAAAGACAAGGACAATGAACTGCAAAACACATCCTGGGCCGTAGACTCGGGAGCAAGTCATTTTCTAGTAAATAATGAAAAACAGTTTAAAATCCTGACCCCAACAAAGAACCAGAATGTTTATTTGGCGGATGGAAGCTGTCGGCAAGTTAAAGGGATAGGAGTAATATATTTAAAATGTTTAAAAACGCTAGTTACAAATGTGCTTTATGTTCCCAGTATGGACAGAAATATTATGTCAGTAGCCAAGTTAAATGCTATGAATTATGTTGTTAACTTTGACAAAGGGAAATGCACAATAGCTAAAGGGAATAAGATTTGTGTGATAGGAAAGTTCAAAGAAGCCTTGTTCATAGTAAATGATGAAGCCCCACAATGTGTAAACACAGTAAGAAACAAACAAATGCATGAAAAATGTATACATTTGTATCATAGAAGATTGGGACATGTAAGTTATGCTACTCTACTGAAAACAATGAATCATAGTGCAGACTTACAGTTTAAACCTTGTAAGCAGTATGAGGACTGTGATGTTTGCAGTGAATGGAAATCAACTGCAGCTTCCATACACAAAGAAAGGCTAATTAGCATGCAAAGACCATTTCAGTTAATCCACATGGACCTGGCCGGTCCCTTTAAACAGTCAAAAGGAAATGCAAAAATTTATTTTGTGTTGGTCGAAGACTACTCAAGATACGCTTTTGTTTACCTATTGAATAACAAAGCACAAGCCGCTGGGAAGCTACAGCATTTTGTGGAATGGGTAGAGGCGAGATTCAAAACCAGGATAGCTACACTCAGGTTGAATAGAGGAGGGGAATTTCTCTCCTCAACTCTGCAAAGGTATCTGTACAGAAAAGGAATAAAACATGAATTAACAGCTCCTTTTGTGCCACATCAGGACGGTGTTGCAGAGAGATATCATAGATTTTTACAGGACACTGTGAGAGCAATGTTAGCAGACTCTAAACTTACCAGGGATTTCTGGGGTGAATGTGCAATTTATGCTAATTTTCTGTTGAACAGGGTATATAAAAGTACTGTGGATTGTACACCTTATGAAAAGATGTTTAACAGAAAGCCTTATCTAAATCATGTAAAGAAATTTGGAGCAATATGTTGGGCACATATTCCCAAACCTCAACGTAAAGGCAAACAAGGTCCGAGAGCGTTAAAGGGTTACTATCTCGGCTTTGAGGGGGCATATCACAGAGTCTGGTTAATGAAAGAAAAACGTTTACTTGTGTGTAGAAGTGTAAAAACGCAGGAGCAAGACTGGGAAGACAGTACTCATCATGGAGAAATACACATAGATAGCACACAAGATGAGACACAGGACAGCATTCAACATGTAGAAATACACATAGATAGCACACAAAATGAGCAACAGGAAATAAACATTAAACCTGATCCCCAGGAAGAGAGGGGAGGGGGAATTGTAGAAATTGCAGAAACTGAAATTAAACAAGAGGCAGAGGAAAGAACAGATGAATGTCAGAATGTTGAAGAGATAGAACAAAACATAGCACAAACAGAAAGTCCAGAAGTACCAATAGTTGAACCTACACCCATACCAAGGAGATCAAAAAGAGCTAATCTGGGGCATCCTCCAGAGAGATTTAAAGTGACGACTGTAAAAGTAAAACAGGAACACAAAACACCAGCAAAGTGTCAGAATGGGGAAGATGACTGGACCGAGCAGGATTTTCAAGAATGGTTTGCAATGCTGGATGGGGGTAGAGATTGGCGAGATAAGTTACATAACATAAATGCTGACCAAGACATGTAATAAACTGACGTTAATGTTTAATGAATGAATAATTAAATGAATATCAAATATGAAAATGTAACTCAAATGGAACTGAGACTGTATGTATACAACTGTATTAAGTATGTGTTCTAAAACTAAATGTAAATGTAAAATGAAATGTAAAACAAAATTATGTAAAAATGTAAAACAAGAATTGCGGAGCAACAGCAACACCCAACATGTGGAATGAGGTGGGGGTTGTTGGCTCATGTTTAAGCTGAGTCATTCCCCATGTTGGGAATGGGTTAAAAGCTATGCAATTAGTCAAGGACACACAGCTGCAACTGATCTAATCTACTGGCTATAAATTAGAAGCCTAGAGAGCCAGGCGGTGTGGGGGGGATAGTAGGAGCATGTAATGTTGGTGAATGTGTATGTATTTGTTAAACTGCATGTTGATAAAGATTTCTGTTACTGGCACGAAGCTGGACTGTGTCGGAGTTCTTCATTCCTGTTTGCCGCCTTACTGGACCTGTTTTGTCAGTAAACCTCTGTGTCCTGTGCAGCAAGCTAATTCTGCCTAGCCTGTGCAGACTAGAGCTCAACAGGTAGAGCCAAGCTCTAGAACAATAAAGAAACATCTGTTCATCGGTAATTTATATCATTCTACCATAGATTAATGTTATATTTGATATTACAGACCTGATCTGGATGTTCTAGATCTTACTAAAAGTTAGCACATGACTATCAGAAACAGTGTACATAATGCTAAAGTTGGAGTTTCTATTACACACACACACACACACAAGATCCAACAAGGCCACATTCACACTATACATTTATTCCACTATTGTTCCACTTTAAAAAGTCATTGCTTCTCCCAAAGAATCATGGGAAGTGTAGTTTGCTAAGGGTGCTGAGAGTTGTTATGAGACTTATTCTCCTCACAGAGTTACAATTGTCACAGTGGTTTAACAGTCAATCCCTCTTCACAGAGAACTCTGGGAACTGTGGCCCTCTGAGGGGAATAGGGGTCTCCTAAAAACCGCCAGCACCATTCACAAACTACACATCCCAGGATTCTTTGGGGAAAACCATGACTGTTTGCAGTGGAATAATAGTGGAATAAATGAATGGTGTGAATGTGGCCAAAGAGTCTTGTACTACAAATTTATTGTGGCATAAACTTTCATGAACTACAGTCCACTTCATCAGATGTATGGATGATGAAGTATAGGTATTTGCTAAGTACAGGTGTATACATGGGGGGGTTGGGGGGAGGGGGATTGTAAACAGTGAGATTAGAGGAAAATGAAGTGCAGAAAAGCAGAGATGGTGATAATTACTTTATTAACAGTGGTCATTCATTTAAAAAAACAGCCCTTGTTGATAACACAGATATCCTGATTTTGGTAAGTCAACTCATATAGTGTGATTCAGTCTTTCAATTCAGTCACAATTGTCTACCATCAAAGTTTGCTGTCACTCAGGATATTGTTTGCTAAAGTCATGTTATTCTAGCTATTCTCATAGAAATTGTTGTTGTGTAAAAATCACAAAGATTTCCATGGATCACACACAGATCAAGGATGTATTTCGGGAAAAGCAACATGAAATAGGACTATTTCTTGAAACTATTCTTTTAGTTAAGGAGTTGAGAACTCTTGCACTATATCCTGGTGTTAATTATGTAGCATAGTTCAGTTCCTCATTTGTTATTTGCTAAAAAATATTCTGTTAGTTGATAGTTTATTTCCTGTGATTTAATCTACACAATTTTAATATCAAAGCAGAAATCTGAACATACCAGGTCATAAACTCATGCACCGTCATGTGAAAGTGTTCACTGTTTCTTTCTGAAATTAATGGTTTTCATTTATCCTGACCACACATTTAAGTGAACTATCAGGAGTTTCTGTCTGTATTCTTTCTCTGCATGTTGTCCTTTCATGAGTTGGGGAGTCTGGGAAGTATAAGAAAGTGCTATCATTTGCAGCGCACCTATCTTATTTGAATGGTTTAGTAGCTTTCTGAACTTCCAGAGGGAATAAAAAGGTCCATTTTTAGATTAGAGCATTATAATCAGACATTTAGCCAGCTAAGTGACTTATTACACTGTTGCAATTTATCCTGCAATAATTGGAGCTTACTAAATAAAATGTGGTTTGAATGTGTGAAATATTCCCTGCCATCATAATTAAATGATACTGAAACCAAACTTCATCTTAATTAGTTTGAACTACAGCAGGACAGGATAATAATTACATCCATGATCTGTTTGGTATGCACTAAAAATACCTTGCATAATACTTCCCTAGACAATGCGTATAAGAGAATGAGAACTTTCCTGGAACTAGAGAAAACCTCTCTTCTCTCTAGGGTAGCAATGTACACTTTGCCAAAAAGGAGGGATATATAAAGGACACCTGTTTGCATAAAAAATAAAATTTGCACATGCTAATTTACCTGGATAGATGCACCTTTAGAAATAATGACTATAATTTATATAGAAACACATCTCACCAGAAAGACTGTAATGAAGTGACCTGTGTGCCTGCTGAATGTGTTGTCCAGGTGTTGATGATGAGCAACTTCCAGGAACCTGTTCTCCTTTCTTGTGGTTCTAAACCAGACTTGGCCCAGACAGCCCATCAAATAGTGGATGCCTGTGAATAAAGTACACTCTCCTCTGTGAAGTAGGACACATTGCTCCTCTCCTGCCTGGAGAAACCTAGAAGATCAACAGTAAGAATGAAACGTGAACCACAAAACAGGCCCTGAGAGGTTGTCTGGGCATTCTAAATGTTTCAGCAGCAGAATGCTATCCATGGCAGTATCCAACTAAATTATGCTAGTGTAAGTATTTCCTGTTAGGGATTCCCATAGAGTCTATTGCATAGCCAAAAACCTTAAAGCCCTTATTCAAGATTAACAGCTCCTTTCCTCTCCAGCCCTCTCTGAACTAAAACCCACAAGTACAGCCCCTTCCTTAAAGTTTTCCCACCCATTGGGCCAAACCATAGAGGTTATACTAGTGCTATGAGTTTTAGTTGTACAACGTAACTTCCCCAACCTCTTCTCTTCCCAAGCATCCCCTAAATCTGCTCTGGGGTTTTCTGCCAACTCTCTGGAGCAGATTTAGGGGGTATGCAGGGAGAAGAGACAGCAGCACTGTGCAGCTAAAGGTTAATGTGCTATTGTAACCATTTAGTTGAATACCACCCCAAGTTCCTAATAAATTATACTCCCCACAAATAACATCTTAATCTGGGAGTGTGCAAATAAAATTCCATCTGTGCTGGTGTGTCTTTACTTCTTCATAAAAGTTTTGTAATCATTGATTGTTCATTTCTCAAAAAATCAGCAGAGGTGAGTATGCATGTTCAGATCTGGAATACTGCATCTAAGTAATTACAAAATGCATCAAATTATTACAGATGCAGAGAGCAAGTCTTACTGTTGTGCAATAGACCACATCAGAAAGCATGAAGAGTCAAATGCAACAATAAAAATTAGATGTAACTAGGCAGCAACTTTATTCAAAATGAATAATTCATAACGATCATAACCAGGCAGAAATCGAAGAGAGCCAAGGAAGCCTCAGTGCTCCTGAGGCTTGGCATGGCTGTCCCAGCAACTGACCTCAGGAGGAACCAGCTCGTCACTGAGCCATCCATAACGGGACAAGCCTGTCCCAATCCCAGAATGAGCTTCGGGCCAGATAAAAACAGCAGCCACCCAGGCGCTGCTAGCCTTTAGGTGATAACAGCATCAGGAGCTGTGCTAATCTCTCTCTACCTACTCTTGACCAAGATGTTATTTCCCAGGTTTGTTTTCCTCTCTGACTGGTTCCTTCTCGATCACTAGTCACCTGCCAAGTTGTGACAAAAGGGACAAAGGAACACTAATCAAACCAAATCAAGGAACATACAACTCTCCTCCCAAAGCAGCTCCACAAGTTAGGGCAAGGAACAATCTCACAGCCCTATTCTTTAATGCAAAACAACATAGACAACATTAATGAAATGACACCCTTGGGTAGAGATTGGGGAACAATTCAATTTAGCTTGAATTTAAAGGCAAACCTACCAAATTCACACTTTCCAAAACAATATACACATGGAAACACAGTTATCCTTTGAAATGTATGCTTTTCTGATTTTTGCAGTTCTGTTCTCCAGCCAAGAAATGTTAACAAAAATGCATATACCAAAGTAAAGTGTGCAGGAAATGCATATGTTGGTGAAAATGGCATGTGAAAATGCATTATATTAGAGGATATTGCTTTATAAAAATGTTTATATTAGGCAAAATTGCATACAAAATGTTTATAGTAGGAAACATTTACACCAAAATGCTGAGGAATTTTCATGAGGACTTTTTAGAAAATATTTTTAAAAACAACCAGATGTGGAAATGTAGAGAACTGAACTAATGACTGGAAAAATGAGAAACTGAGATGAAATGAAATTGACAGATGCTCTTATCCCTACCTGAGGATTCTATCTGGTTATTTGGGGTAACCCCCTCCATCTCTTTACTTTGCTTTAGCAGATCACTGGGAACTATTTCCATATCATCAGTGCAAAAGGCAACAATTATATGTCCTATCAAACTAATATGTTAGCTACTACAATACTAAAATGGGTTATAACACTAACATCAGGGAAATTTGACATGAGACACTTAAAATATTCCTCCTAAATTAAACATTTCATTAGAAATCTTTCAGCTTTTTGGGAATCTGTTCATTGCTCAGTTCCCTATTGATGCCTTGGCCCTTTGCTAGATATATTGGGACCTCAATGCCTATCAAGGGCCCCAGCTCATTTAAAGAGATCTCAAAATCAGGCAGAACTGCTGTAGATTCCAGTGAATGGCTCAAAATTAGTTTGAAGTATACTCTGGACAAGAGGCTACTGTAATGACAGAATATGGAGAAACTGACTGGTTCCCCATCGGAAAGGGTGTGAGATGGGCGTATTTTATCACCCTATTTATTTAATCTATATGCAGAACATATCATATGGAAAGCAGGATTGGACCAAGATGAAGGAGGTGTGAAAATTGGAGGGAGAAATATCAATAATTTAAGATATGCAGACAATTCCATACTACTAGCAGAAACCAGTAATGCTGATGAAAGTTAAAGACGAAAACACAAAAGCAGGACTACAGCTGAACATCAAAAAGACTAAAGTAATGACAACAAAAGATTTATGTAACTCTACAGTTGACAACGAGGACATTGAACTTATCAAGGATTATCAATACCTCCTCACAGTCATTAACCAAAATATAGACAATAGTCAAGAAATCAGAAGAAGGCTAGGACTGGGGAGGGAAACTGTGAGAGAACTAGAAAAGGTCCTCAAATACAAAGATGTATCACTGAACATTAAAGTCAGGATTATTCAGACCATGGTATTCCCGATCTCTATGTATGGATGTGAAAGTTGGACAGGGGAAAAAGCGGATAAGAGAAAAATAAACTCATTTGAAATGTGGTGCTGGAGGAGAGCTTTGTGGATACCATGGACTGCCAAAAAGACCAATAATTGGGTGTTAGAACAAATTAAACCAGAACTATCTCTAGAAGCTAAAATGATGAAACTGAGGTTATCCTACTTTGGACACATCATGAGAAGACATGGTTCATTAGAAAAGATAAAAACAGCAGGGAGTAGAAAAAGAGGAAGGCCAAACAAGAGATGGATTGATTCCATAAAGGAAGCCAGAGACCTGAACGTACAAGATCTGAACACGGTGGTTCATGACAGATGCTCTTGGAGGTCACTAATTCATAGGGTCGCCATAAGTCCTAGTTGACTTGGAGGCACATAACAACAAATTTTGTTTCCCCTTTAACAAAAGCAAAAAAGAACAAGGACATTAAACTATGATTGGGATTACATATACGGTACATGCAGGAAGTCCCAGGCACAATCTCCTGTTTCCAGCAGGGCTGGAAAGACTTCTGCCTAATTTATGGAGACCTACCACTACCCATCAGAACAAACAATACTGATGGACTAGTAAATGATCCGGGTCAGTATCAGACAGCTTTATTGAATTCCACAAGAATCTCCCTCTCCCCCTATCATCAATAAAGGGAAAAGAAATATTTCATGACAATGACATATTGTAAATCATTATGGCTCTACAGGTTGCTATAGATAGTCCTCTTTAAGTGTCAAATGAATTCAAACTGGCCTCAAGCCTTTTAATTTGAGAACCTGAGTAATGGAGTCATAAGCCCTCTTCAGGACTCCTTTCTTCATACAAATAACACTGCATGGAGGAGGAAGCAAAGATGAGTATTTACACTCCATCCCCTTTGTCACTGTCATTGTCACTCCCCATGAGTTGGAGGGTGACTGTCTGTAACAGGGAGCCAGCTGTACTCATGTAGGAGGTACTCTGGGTATGTTAGAACCCTAGCTTTCCAGGTTTCTAAAATGTGCAGAAAGCACATACAACTAGAACAGGCTCCCGGCTGCACCCTCCAACTCACAGAGTGCAACAGAAGGGGCAGGAGTGAACTTGTTCATTCCCACCTCCACCTTCATGCAATGAACCTCAAGAGGGGAATGCCTGAGAAAGGCTTATGGCTCACACTGCTTCAGGTTCTCAAATCAAAAAGCTTGAGGCTAGTTTGAAGTCAAACGAGTGATTAGCAGTTTGGAAATGCTAGTGTGTGTTTTTCATTTCTAAGTGAAACTACCTGGCTGGCTACACTGAATTAACCAGGGTGCCAGCAAACATCTTTGTTCCTAACAAACAGCTAACTTGAGAAGTTTAGGTTAATAGAACTGAAAATGAAGCATTTATTAGGATTGATACACATGAAAGCCATTTGTTATATAGGAAATACAATAGTCCTTGTTTTCTACAGCCCTAATAACCCGTATTTTCTTCCCATCCCTTCCACATTACTGCTCGCTTATCAATGGGCAACCAAATCTCAGGTATATATTGTCATGAACTGCTGCCAGTTCAGTCCCAGGACTCATTTCCCAAACCCAGGGCAAATGATCCTGGCTAGGCACAACCCGTGTCTCTCTTTACCAGGGCTGAGTAAACCAACAACAACCCTGCAAGATAAGTAGACTGCCACCACCCCTTAATCCTGGTCACCCACTGTGGGCCAAGGGGAAACCCAAAGTGCCAGAAAAAGACCTGCGAAGGATTCCAGGACTCCTTGTCCTGGAGCCTTCAGGCAAAATACCTATATATCCAGTTGTCTGTGGCTAAATGGCCAAGGTGCTAGACTCAGAGCCAAATCTCCCCTGCAATGAACACACACTGGTAAATAAGAAGTAGCTTTATTAGAATAAAAATATAAGTGCTCAAAGATATGGCAGTAAAATAATTCCTTAAAACCCACACCCCTGAGGGCCAGGTAAAATACAGAAAGAGTAACAGTCACAAAAAATAACAAAACTGTCTACCCTAATTATACTTACAACAGAGGTAAACAGCAAACCACCTCATGGTTCCACATCTCCCCAGAGATGCAAAGCTTGGATAGCTGATGAAATATGGAATCCCAACACAAGTAGCACCAGAAACCACTGGAGAACCATGAGGAACATTTAGGAACAAAGACTCAGAATCTGTGTCATATTCCTATGGGAAAATTCCCAGCAACAGCCAGGAATTAAGTAGCCAATAAGGGGGCTTTCTGATGATGAAACCTTCTGGAGCTTTTGTGCCTAACGGTCAGGCACTCACCAGCCTTCCCAGGCCAATTGGCCTTGAAGTACCAGTCTCAACTGATAAGCAGGTGTTCTTGCTTGTAGTGTAATTAACTAGCTTCAGCTGTGAGAACTGCAATCTCATGGCCTCTCAGAGGCCCCATTTCAGGCAAGATGTTTTCCCCCACAATTCCTTGCCTCAGAACCATTTAAGTTTTTTACCTTTCAAACCAGGCATTCTTGACATATGTGAAGCTTTATATGTTACAATAGATAGACATTAGATCAGCTATATTTTATGAATTAGTTCACCTCATTTTCTTCACCAAAGCTGAATGTTCAAAAAAACAACAACACCCAGTCGCAGTAACACCTATTAGTTAGAATACTATTCCTGTGACAACATATGCATATCTTGACAACAGGATCAAAAGGTGCTAAAATTTAATTGGACAAAATAAGCTCATAGAGATTCAGTCTCACTAGATGAAGGTAATATATGAGTGTGGAGAAAAACAACTAAAAGTGGAAGTTAGGAACAAACTTTACTTGATGCCAGGGTTCACTAACCAGGTACATAAGAATGTAAGAAGAGTCCTGCTCATCACACAGCTTACAGATGTTTTAAAATTTTAATGGTGTATAAATGTTTCTAGATATAAATCAATAAATCTAGTCCAGCATTCTTTTCTCACAGTGGCCAACCAGATGACCATGGGAAGCTTGCAAGCACAACTTGAGCACAACAGCACTTATGATTCTCAGCAACTGGTATTCAGAGGCTTACTACCTCCAGCAGTGGAGGTTGAACAGCCATCATGGCTAGGAGTTACCAATGTGAAAGTTGGGAACAAACTGGAAAAACTGGAGGGCAAAAACACTTATCCCCAAATTTTTCCAAATTTTTCTTGGCCATCGCATCTCTACTAGCAGCCATTGTTAACCTTGTCCTTCATGAACTCTATGTAACTCTTATCTTACATAACTCTAGCAAAGACAAATGGTGTAGAGGGGATATAGACAAGGGCATGATCTAGCAGGGAAGCCTGCACAAGCTTCTGTGAACCAAATGGGATGAAAATGATATGCAAACACTGGTTGTTCTCCAGAGGGGTACATGGGAATCATCTCCTTGTAGGCCTACTTCTTTTTCCCAAGACTTGGAAGTTTCCAAACTGGTCCTCAAATTTCCCTAAATTCATAAGGCAAACATGAGAACATTTTAAATGGAAATGCTATTCATATGCTCATGCTATTCCCTCCACAACCCCTTCTTAAAAGAAGGTGAGGTACATGGTTCTTCCCCCTCCCATTTTATCCACACAACAATGCTGCAAGGTAGGTTAGGCTGAGACTGGCCCAAAATCATATAGTGGGCTTCATGGCTGAGTGGGGATTTGAATCCTAATCTCCCAGGTCCTAATCTGACAGTCAAACCACAACACCACACTGGCTCTCATCTATGTTTGATCCAAAAGAAGTTGTGAGTACACCTAACATAGCAGTAATTTGGAAGTAAATATTAACTGAGCTCCCAGAAGACATGAAGGGCAATTCTTACATACAGAACTGATACATGATGGTTGACTGCTCTGAACATGGTATCAAAATTGTCCATCCAACTCAACAATGGAGGTCATATCTTTACACTCAACATGACTGATTGCCAGTTCCACTGATTTGTACATGGCTGCTGAAGTGCACTGAGTTATTGAGTAGTTCAGCTCTGTTGACCAACCAAGAAAATGAACATGCCTCTGCTTTTGCAGTGTCGCATACTGGTTTGATGTTAGCAAGGGAATCATTTCCCTCTGATTCTTGTGTTTGCTTATTCAGAAGCAGGCTTCCTGCTATCACCTTGTACTGTCCAAATATCTGGAATGCCACCAGTCTATAGACAAACTCATTGAAGCACAAGTTAACATCTGCTTCAATTGCATCATAGAAAAATTGCTTCTTGAATTTGCCAAATGCATAATGACCACTATCATTATAAAGGTCCAAAGAATACTGAACATATTCTATCACTGATGCTTCCTTTGTCTCCAAAATGTGGTCAGTCAGAATCCAAAGTATAGACATCTCAGTGAGAAGTTGTATCCTTCTGCCTATTGCTATTTTCAAGAACTCCTTTTACCATAACTGGAACAAGTCACTACATAGTTGTAGGGTTTCACTGAAATTTATCACATGAGTGTAGAAGAAACACTCTTGATGGAATTTTTCTATGTGCAATAAGACAGTGAATTTTCTGCAACAGGTTCCAGTAAATGGAGATTATCACTAATAATGTTGGAGCACATTTTACTACAGAACATGAAGTGCTGATGTTTCAGAAACACTGGTCCAAGCCCCTGTTGGGTGCACAAAGCTAGCTGGATTCTCCTCTAAATTGTGACTATGGCATCTGTCTCCAAGCCTGCAAGTTAGAGAATGACTTAGTATACCTAAGAAAATGGGAGCACCTGCAGGCCAAATAACATGAGAATGAAGTGCTGCTGGCACTTATAATACCTCATTTATGTAAGCCATTTTGCAATGCCATAAAATGAAAATGGTGAGGTGGAGGGGGGAGGAATGGCTTACATGAAGCAATTTTCAGCTTGATCATCAGCTGTGGCAAATTCAGCACAAATCCGCTGGAATCTGTTCAGCTACATATATTTACCCCAGCACAACATCTCATTGTTTGCTTTTGATACAGCCCGAGGGATTTTCTTTCCAAGTCGTATTATATATTGATCTTCTCTGAAGTATGTATCTTTATGTTATGACTGAAACAATGTAGAGAAAACTAAAACAATATAAACTAAATCTAATAAATGTTATAAACAAATAAGGATTCACTCAATTATATTGATCTCACCGATTTGAAGACATTTGGCTTACAATCAGAAAGTACTAACTGTGCTTGTAAGAAGGAGAATGTACTTTAATTTCCTGCAAACAGCAGTCTAACCCCACACTCTGGTGAAGGAATTCCTCCTGTGTTTAAGTTGCCGTGGAGATTTGTCAATAACAGTTTAGCACTCACAGTTCATAACTGAGAAACTGGACAATGATAAAACAGAAAGCTTGACAGAGCCCTGAAGATCCTCTATGTGGCAAAACAGCAAGTGGTATCTATCTGAGAAGTGGGGAGTCTGCAAAGTACTTCCTATCCAACACAAATAGCTCTCCTGTTGTCTTTTTTTTTTTAAAGGCAACCATTTATTGGCAAAAATGGATTTTCTTTGCTCAAAGTAAAATAGCTTGCACTTCCATTCTTTTTTAGTATATTTTTTCTTGGAGGAGTCATGGAGCAACATCACTAGCTCTAATGGACTCTGAATGCATCAGCCTTGTAACATTTCCACTTCCTTTTTTTTCCTATCAGTAATGTTACAAAATAATTAATAGTCATGGTGCATAATCTTAGTGACTGAAAGGTTGTCTTTCTACTATGATAAAAAAATTCTCTGTTGAAGATCTTCAGCTTTATTTCTGATAACTATGAAGGTGTTATAGAAAGTGACTCCAATGTTCAGCATACAGCTTGGGCACACTGCCATTTCGCAATTGTTTTCCAAGAGCTTGGCAGTAATGGCAGAATCAAAAGCCAGGTCACATTTTACTTCAAATTGCAGTTCTTCAACTTCTGCTTTAAAAACTAAACTTGAGTCATTCTACTTGTGTTGCTCTTGGAGAACATGTTTTAGTATGGAGGCTGTGGCAGAGTTTCAATGCTGTTCTCATACTTCCTAGGCTGGTTACAGATCTTGGAATGGAACTGAGATTCTGTGTTTGCTCTTGGCAGTAGCTATTAGTCATTTTTTTTTAGAACAGGAGGTTCGTGAACCAAGCACACACACACACACACAAAAAATTTGCAATGCAATGAAATAAATTGTATGCAAAAATTTGTGTGTATGTGTATATGTACATTGAGCTTTCATCAGATTTCCAAAAATTGTTAGGAACCACTGTTTTAGATGAAGATCACGAACCACTCTCTGGAACAAATTTCATTTTCACTTTCAAAAAATCATGTGTACTACCACAACCAAATTAGAGTAAACAGAGGCTCTGGGGCAGTGGGGTCCCACAGGATTCCATCTTGTGCCCCATACTGTCGAACATCTACCTGAAATCACATAGGGAATGTATCTAGATACTTGAAGAGGATGCTATCAATAACCTCGTGATGCCCAAGTCTATCTCTCCTTCCATCAAATTCCAATGACAGTAATGTGGCTATGAATTTGAAACTTAATCTGGGCAGGAGAGAAGTGTCAGTAGCAAAACCAATCCAAGAATAAATCTACAACCTGTCTTGAACAGAACGCCAATCCCCTTGAAAAATCAGGCCTGAGGAGTCCGTTTGGGATCAATATTTGCAATTGGAAGTCTGGCTGGGTTGCAGGACAGGGTCTTTTTAGCTGTACCACCCAGATTGTGAAACTTGCTCCCTGGGAAGCCCAACTGGTCTACTCCTTATTGATATTTTCAAGGAGTCACATAACAAAACAGTATCAAACATGTGACTGCAGAGCAGTCCCTTGTACATTAAGATTACTTAAGTATGCTTTACTTGCATCTGGGACTGCATGCTAGATTTTCTCTCCTGATTATAATATTGTTTTTCTCATTCAATCCACTGGTGAAGTTTCCATGTTACAAAAAATACTGTTTTCTAATTCTGCTGTGGAGTTCTTCAACCATTCCTCACACTACTGCATCCATTTTAAACAATCTTTAATCATCCAAGGTGACAAGAGTGAGAACCTTTGATCAAGCATTCAGCATTTGAAAATAAAGCTATAGGAATGACATTAGATGCTACCACCTTCAAAGCCACTAACTTGAATAATGAACATCAATAGCTGGAGATAAAGGCAAATAGTAGATATCTTAATTACTAGGATAGGATGAGGAACATTGACCCCCTTCCTTCCTTTAATTTCCCCCACACACATACTTTTTATAAGTTTGTTTACAGGGCAGCCAGCTGCACAGCAAAGTGCAGTGCTGGAGAAATGCTGGCACTCCACTTTGCAGTGCACTCAGTTGCCATGTGAGAAAAGGGGCAAAAAGGAAGCCCTTCCTACGCATGCTTGAAAACTACATGGGACAAGGGAAGAGGTGGGAGCAGAGGAGGAGGAGAATGACTGTGCAGGTGAGGATAGCACAACAGCACGTGGTGGGGGGTGGCAGTGGTGAAGCGTACTGAGTGATCATCACTCCCCTGACAGCCTTACCCCCTTCCCTCATAGGTGTTTTATGAGAAGGAAAATATGAGCAAAGAGGGAAACCATTAACATTGCCCTGAACCCTTGGGAAAAGGGTAGAGGGAGCATGTAATAAACAAGATGTATTATTATTATTATTATTATTATTATTATTATTATTATTATTATTATTATTATTATTATATCCCACCCTTCATCCCAGTAGTAGTCCACTTAGTGCTGACAGGATGTGACACTGCCCAGAGTGCATTCACTTTACTTCCCATGTTCCAGGGTTGGCATTAAAAATGTTCCAGGATGGAGATCCAAGGAGCCCCTAGATATAATTGTCCTATTTTGTGGGTTATCTTTTTTTTCCACTGGGGGTGCATAACCCTGCTTTGCTTTGATTTAATCTAAGTCAGTCAGACCTTTGGGGGATAGATAGCATGGATGTGAGCTAATCAGAGCAAAGTCAGAGCCAACATGTCTATTCCTAATTATCATTTTAAGTGGATATTATTAAGAAGGATACTTGACCTAATCATGAGAATGCGACATCCTTGGAATAGTAAAATGAAACAGCCTCTCAATTGACCATCACTTTGGGGAAAAGGAAGAAAGAAATATAAGGCCAAATAGATGAACTTTCAATCAAAGCAATTAAAAGACAGGTGGCAATGTGCAGGAAAACACCTTTGCCAAAAATGCGTATTAGATATAGCATACATATAGGGTATGAAAAGAAATCCTGTTTCCATTGACTGTGTTTTGTCATGTTTACTTTGGAGGAAAATTATTTGGCATTACTGTCAATCTTCAATTAGACACAGTCATGTTTATTAATGTCAGAAATAATTCACCAATAATGTTCAGAGACCGATTTGCACAGAAATGTTTCCTGTAACTACTGTACAGTCTTCATTAAAAGAAACCAGTCAACAAAATGCATATTGGGTTAAAGAAGTAAATCTCAATTGTAAGTTTATTGTTTATAACCAAATGTCATCCCAATATAGGATGAAAGGAATTATAAAACTACATTACAAAATAGAAATGAAATATTCATACAAAAACATAAAATTATATAGGCACAATGACAGAAAAAGCAAAAAAAAGTATTTACCATCTAAACTGAAGTGTAACATAATCATATGATTTCCAATACAAGAAACTGAAACGGATAGAACAAATACATGTTAAATGCTATAAGCCAGAACAACGAATAAAGATATTCCTTACATGCTGTTTTATCTTAATATGAAAATAGGAAACTTTTAACTAAATTTGGAAACTGATAAATTGGCAATAAATGTAGTTCATGAGTCATCATGCAATGGGTAGTAAAATAAATAATGTACAACATCGCTTATCCTCCCCAGGCCACACATGAATAAATGTTTTCAGAGCCATTTGTTTTGTTGGTTTGTTTTGAATTGCCATCTAGCTACAAATTACAGGCTGTTCTGTCAGACATGATTTAGACAACATGACGCGGGTCGTATAATTTAGTTTCAGATCACACATATGCAAAAGCCCTATTCAGGCATTCAAAGAATGTGTGTGTGGGGGGGAATATAATATGGAGCAGAACATGTGCATTAACCCCACCACAATACCCATGTTCTTGCCAGATCCACCCCCAAATTACCCACACTGAGCAGGGATACCTGAAGAGGAGTTCTTCATCTGTCCAACAGATCACACTTAGAATCCTCCCCACAATAAAGAACCATGGGCAATCAGGGTTCCTGATCACAATGAGGATTCTTGCTACATTCAGTCAAATACATGAAGAACTGATCCCCCTTCCAGGGAGAGGGGAAGCTGTCGATTTTGGTTTCTCTCAGTTTTTCATTTTTCTAGTCTTCAGTTCTCCACATTTCCACAACAGTTTGTGTGTGTGTGGGGGGGGGGGGGGTTATAAGAGGTCTTCAGGAAAATTCAGCAACATTTCAATGCAAATTTCTCCTAATGTACACATGTTTGTATGCAGTTTTCCCTAATACAATAATGCATTGTCCTATGCTATTTTCACTGATGTACACATCTTTATGCATACTTTATGCTAGTATATTCCTTTTTTGTACACATTACCTGTCCTCCAGGAACTGGACCTGCAGTACAAAATTGGAGAAGTGTGGATTTTACAAAATGGCTCTGTTTCAATTTACATATTGGTTTGGAAAGTGTGAATTTGGTAGGTTCCCCTTTAAATGTGAACTAGTTTGAATATCTGCCCCATCCCTGCTCCTTCCAGACCTTTCCATTCAATGCAGGAAGGTTGGCGGTACATTCAATAGAAATGGAGATACAGGGGTCAGAGCTGATGTATAAAGCCCTGCGACCCCTTCCAAACGACTATATGCTCCCATGCCATGAATGTTTGAATTGGGTTGCTCAGATTGCACGATACAAAGAAGGGTGGCTTCAGCACAAAGCACAGCAATAGAAGAAACTTGAGAAAGGTACAAGAGAACTGATAACAGATGACTTCTACACAGTTCCACTCAGCTACATGCCATATTTTGGCATCATACTACATTTAAACTAATATTTTCACAGAAGTCTTAATTCTTGCATGCTAGTTTGGCCTTAAGTCACCAGGCACCTTCTCTTCTTTTCAATGCTTTATCTCGGAAGGTGGATCACTGTGCTACTTGCAACTCTCTTGTTTTGGTTGTCTTCAAACATGAATGAGCTTATTGCAAAAACTTTAACTGACAAACTTGATGCCTGATCAGGAACATGACAAAAAGACATTAATAGTCCTTAATTGTGTGTCCTCACTACCTTCAGAATTTGACATCAACAGTCAGAGCGAAACAGTGATATGTAGTGGCAGTTTTAAGGTGGGCACTGAGTGCAGAGTTTTAATTTATTTATTTTTTAAACTGGAGTTTGGCTAAAATTGAAACATCTTTGGGGTTCACCTCTTCTCCTTACGGATCTTATGAAGATTTAGCAGCTCTGTCTTCTTTGGGAATCCCAGAAGTGGCCTCACTGTACTCTGTTTGCATATTTGTAAATACAAAAATATTATGCTAACACCACAAGTCTCCAAGGACTCTTCCTTTCTCACCTCTTATTCTCTCTCTTTCTGTCTCTCGTCCAGAAAATAAAACTCTTACATATTACTCCATCTTCAATTATCTGAAAGGCTGTCACACAGATGATGGAGCAGACTTGCTCCTGAGGACCAGGCTAGAACAAAAGAAAGCAGATTCAGGTTAACGTTAGAAGGAACTTCCCAATGATAAGAGATGCAATGAACTGCTGCAGGAAGTGGGTAGCTCTCCACAGGAGCTATTCAAGCAGAAGCTGAACATCTTTATGTCGGGAATGCTATAGCTATATAGTCCATTGTAGATTGTGTGTTGAGCAGGAGGTTGAACCCAGAGCTTGGAAAAGTTACTTTTGTGAACTACAACTCCCATCAGCCCCAGCCAGCATGGCCACTGGATTGGGCTGATGGGAGTTGTAGTTCAAAAAAGTAACTTTTCCAAGCTCTGGTTGAACCAGAACCTGAACACATGGGGAGATGTTCAGTGCTAACCCACTGAAGTTCACAAACATGACTAACTTAGGTTCATTAATTTAATGGGTCTACCCTGAATAGGACTTAGCTTAATACAACCCATGAAGCTGCATTATAGCATGATGGGCTATTTGTCCATCTAGCTCACTATTGTCTACTGTAGTGGCTCTTCAGGGCTTCCAAGAGGACTCTTTCCCAGTCCTCCAGATGCCACGAGCTATGACAGGGACCTTCTGAGTCCAAAGCATATGCTCTAACTACCACTAAGTGGAAGTCTCTCCCCATGGTTCAAGGGACCTCTAAGTTCTATGAGTCTATGATCTTGATCCTTAGTGGAACACTTGGTAATGTATGAGTGGTATCCAATTAAGTGATATTCAGTGTAGGCCTATTGAAATCAATTGAAAGTTAGTCCGTTAATTTCAGTGGGTCTGCTCTCAGAATGACTCAGTTGCAGAGAACTCTGCATCTTTAGCTAGCTCACCCAAATTCCTATACTTCCAGTACCTACGAATAGATATTTCATAAACCCATGTAACACTTTGCACTTTGTTTGCAGTTATTTTGCATAGAAAATATACTGTTCCTTTATTTGTTGTTGTTATGTTCCTTCAAGTCGATTGCAACTTATGGTGACCCTATGAATCAGTGTCCTCCAATAGCATCTGTCATGAACTATCCTGTTCAGTTCTTGCAAATTTGTGGCTTCCTTTATGAAATCAATCCATCTCTTATTTGGCCTTCCTCTTTTTCTACTCCCTTCTGTTTTTCCCAGCATTATTGTCTTTTCTAGTGAATCATGTCTTCTCATTATGTGTCCAAACTATAACCTCAGTTTCATCATTTTAGTTTCTAGTAATAGTTCTGGTTTAATTGGTTCTAACACCCAATTATTTGTCTTTTTCGTAGTCCATGGTATGCGCAAAGCTCTCCTCCAAAACCACATTTCAAATGAGTTGATTTTTCTCTTATCCGCTTTTTTCACTGTCCAACTTTCACATCCATACATAGAGATCAGAAATACCATGGTCTGAATGATCCTGACTTTAGTGTTCAGTGATACATCTTTGCATTTGAGGACCTTTTCTAGTTATCTCACAGCTACCCTTCCCAGTCCTAGCCTTCTTCTGATTTCTTGACTATTGTCTCCATTTTGGTTAATGACTGTCCCAAGGTATTGATAATCCTTGACAAGTTCAATGTCCTCGTTGTCAACTGTAAAGTTACATAAATCTTCTGTTGTCATTACTTTAGTCTTTTTGATGTTCAGCTGTAGCCCTGCTTTTGTGTTTTCGTCTTTCACTTTCATCAGGATTCATTTCAAATCATTACTGGTTTCTCCTAGTAGTATGATATCATCTGCATATCACCTCCTTCATCTTGGTCCAATCCTGCTTTCCGTATGATATGTTCTGCATATAGATTAAATAAATAGGGTGATAAAATACAACCCTGTCTCACACCTTTTCTAATGGGGAACCAAGTGGTTTCTCCATATTCTATCCTTACAGTAGCCCCTTGTCCAGAGTATAGGTTGTGCATCAAGACAATCAGATGCTGTGGCATCCCCATTTCTTTTAAAGCATTCCATAGTTTTTCATGATCTACACAGTCAAAGGCTTTGCTGTAATCTATAAAGTACAGGGTGATTTTCTTCTGAAATTCCTTGGTCCGTTCCATTATCCAACGTATGTTTGTGATATGATCTTAGGTGCCACTTCCCTTTCTAAATCCAGCTTGGACGTCTGGCATTTCTCACTCCATATATGGTAAGAGCCTTTATTGTAGAATCTTGAGCATTACTTGCATGGGATATTAAGGCAATAGTTCGATAATGTAAGAAATCAAGCGTTTTTTTTTAAAAAAAAAACTTTTAAAGGGCAGATTATACCCAATAAGTAGCAAAACAATCACATTTTGTATCCTTTGCTCTCCATCAATGGCTGCTCATCTCCTTTGTTCATCTAGTCCAAATCAACACTTCCCAAGGATTTTAACCATGTGCCAGCAATAATATTGCTTGTTGCATTACTGTCATTTTTACATTGCAAAATGAAACACTAACCTAAACAAAATATTTATTTATTTATTTATTTATTTATTTATTGCATTTGTATACCGCCTCATAGCCGAAGCTCTCTGGGAGGTTTACAATTAAAAACATTAAAAACAAATATACAAATTTAAAACACATTTTAAAAAAACAATCTAAAAACACATGTTAAAGTGCCTGGGAGAAGAGGAAAGTCTTGACCTGGCACTGAAAAGATAACAGTGTTGGTGCTAGGTGCACCTCATCAGGAAGATTATTCCATAATTTGGGGGCCACCACTGAGAAGTCCCTCTCCCTTGTTGCCAGACTCCCGGCTTCCCGCGGAGTAGGCACCTGAAGGAGGGCCTTGGATGTTGAGCGTAGTGTACGGGTGAGTTCGTGTCGGGAGAAGCGTTCCATCAGGTATTGTGGTCCTAAACTGTGAAAGGCTTTATAGATTAAAACCAGCACCTTAAATCAAGCTCAGAAACATACAGGCAGCCAATGCAAGCGGGCCAGAATCATCTGGTTCATGTTACCAATCTGGCTGCTGCATTTTGCATAAGCTGCAGTTTCCGAACCATCTTCAAAGGCAGCCCCACACAGAGTGCATTGCAGTAATCTAATCTGGAGGTTACCAGAATGTGGACAACTGAAGCCAGGCCATCCCTGTCCAGATAGGGGCATAGCTGGGCCACCAACTGAAGTTGGTAGAAGGCACTCCATGCTACCGAGGTTACCTTAGCCTCAGGTGACAGAGATAGTTCTAGGAGAACTCCCAAGCTACGAACCTGCTCCTTCAGGGGGAGTGCAACTTCATCCAGCACAGGTTGGACATCCATCATCCGGTCAGAAGAACCACCCACTAGCAGCATCTCAGTCTTGTCTGGATTGAGCCTCAGTTAATCAGCCATCATCCAGTCCATTGTCACAGCCAGACACTGGTTCAGCACAGTGACAGCCTCACCTGAAGAAGATGAAAAGGAGTAATAGAGCTGTGCGTCATCAGCATACTGATCTCAATGCACACCAAAGCTCCGGATGACTGCACCCAATGGTTTCATGTAGATGTTGAACAGCATGTGGGACAGAACTGACCCCTGCGGAACTCCATACTGGAGAGTCCAGGGTGCCGAGCAATGTTCCCCAAGCACCACCTTCTGGAGCCGACCCGCCAAGTAAGAGCAGAACCACCGCCATGCAGTCCTTCCCACTCTCAACTCAGCCAGTCTTCCCAGAAGGATACCGTGGTTGATGGAATTGAAAGCCACTGAGAGATCAAGGAGAATCAGCAGAGACACACTCCCCCTGTCTCTCTCCCGACAAAGGTCATCATACAGGGCGACCAAGGCTGTTTCCGTGGCAAAACCTGGCCTGAAACCCAACTGAAATGGATCCAGATAATTGGTCTCATCCAAGAGTGTCTGGAGCTGGCCTGCCACCACTCGTTCAAGGACCTTGCCCAGGATTGGAACATTTGCTACCGGCCTATAGTTATTAAGATTTTCTGGGTCCAGGAGGGTCTCTTCAGGAGTGGTCTCAATACCACCTCTTTCAGGCAGCCAGGGACCACCCCCTCTCGTAGAGAGGCATTAATCACTTCCCTGGCCCAGCCGGCTGTTCCATCTCTGCTAGCTTTTATTAGCCAAGAAGTGCAAGGATCCAGCACAGAAGTGGTTGCACGAACCTGTCCAAGCACCTTGTCAATGTCCTCAAGCTGTACCAACTGAAACTCATCCAGATCAGATCAATAACTGACATGGAAAAGCACTAGATTGGGGTGGTGGGGTATTGTTACAAATATTGAAAATTTGCATTGTTGTGAATGGAAGAGACATTTCTCTGACCTTCTTGGTTTTAGTTTTGTCACTGTACAACAGACAAAACAGGCATTGTGCATTCATCTTCAATGAGAACAATTAAACTAGAAAGCCAAGTAGGGATGTGGAACTATCCAGCAGAGCTTGGAAAAGTTACTTTTTTGAACTACAACTCCCATCAGCCCCAGCCAGCATGGCCACTGGATTGGGCTGATGGAAGTTAATAATAATAATAATAATAATAATAATAATAATAATAATAATAATAATAATAATAATAATAATAAATTTAATTTCTTCATCGCCTATCTGGCCGATGGCCACTCTAGGCGACTTACAAATTTGTTAGAATACAATTGATAAAATATAATAATACAATATAAAAACAATACATCTGCAGCAACAATATTAAAACTGGGCAGGAGGCATTACAGTTATAACAATTAACCCTCCCCGGATACCCCGAAGGCCTGTTGAAAGAGCCAGGTCTTTAAGGCTTTCCGAAACACATTTAGGGAAGAGGCGTGCCGGAGATCTTGTGGGAGGGAGTTCCAGAGAGTGGGGGCCACCACTGAGAATGCCCTCTCTCTAGTACCCGCCAATCTGGCTGTTTTTGTTGGCGGGATTGAGAGAAGGCCGTGTGGCCGATCTTGTCAGGCGGCATAATTGGTGGCGTTGAAGGAGCTCCGTGAGATAAACTGGGCTGAAACCATGTAGGGATTTAAAGGTCAATACCAACACCTTGAATTGGGCTCGGAAAACAACTGGTAGCCAGTGTAGGTCGAACAACACTGGTGTGATGTGATCTCGGCGGCGACTATTTGTAAGTAGTCGAGCCGCCGCATTTTGTATCAGTTGTAATTTCCGGACCGTTTTCAAGGGTAACCCCACGTAGAGCACATTACAGTAGTCCAAATGAGAGGTGACCAGGGCGTGTACCACTAGTGGGAGCTGGTGAACAGGAAGGTAGGGTTGCAGCCTTCATATGAGGTGTAGTTGGTACCAGGCTGCCCGGCTCACTGCCGAAATCTGAGCCTCCATGGACAGCCTGGAATCAAGTACAACCCCAAGGCTGCGGACCTGGTCCTTTAGGGGTAGACTCACCCCGTTGAACTTCAGGTCAATGTCACCCAACCTTCTCTTGTCCCCCACAAGTAGTACCTCGGTCTTATCAGGTCTTATCAAAGTTGTAGTTCAAAAAAGTAACTTTTCCAAGCTCTGCTATCCAGTGTGTTGTATACAGTGTTGTATGTATGACAGTCTGTCTGACCACTTGGCAGAGTGTGTGGTTGTCCTCTAAGTGCAATGAGCTCCTGGCTCAAAGGAAAGATGCTTGCACCTTTGAAGTCAAGATGGCAGACTTGGAAAAACTAGCAAGGCTATGTAGAGGATAGTGGAAAGTTATCGCTCCCCTACTGACTGTCCTGTTGCTGCCTTAGATAAGTATCTCCACTGAAAATACAACCAATATCATAATGCTAAACATAAATGCATGCTACAATCACATATGGAATGTAGTGTACAGTTATGGTAAGCCCATCCCCCCCAAAAGGTTGTTGTAGAGCTGGAAAAGATGCAGAAAAGACCATCAAAATTATCAAGGGGTTAGCACATTCTCAGTGAGGCAAGACTGAAAGTGTTTAAGGTTAGAAAAAGAGTAATGGGGGAGATGGCAGAGATTTATAAAATATGTTGATAATGTGAAGAAAGTGAAGGGAGTTTCCCACTCCCCCCCTACTTAACGGGAACTTGTCCTAAATTTCAAAATCCAGTGTGTTGTCAACAGTCAAAAACTACAGAAAAAAGAAGCATAGCTGCAATCTGGGAGAAAGACCAAAAATGCTCTAGTGAGGACTATAGAACATAGGATGCTGCCTTATGCCAAGTCATCAGACCATTTTCCTTGTCAGATCAGCTAGCTCAGTATTGTCTATACTGATGCAGTGACTCTCCAGGGTTGCAGACAGGAGAACATTCCAATCCCAGCCCTACTTGGAGATGCCCAGGATTGAACCTAGGGCCTTCTGCATACAAAATTATGCTTTTCCACAGAGCTACTGCCTCAGAAATCACTTTTCTTAGAAGTGACTAGGAAAAGAAATATCACATAAATCTGAATATACGGTGGGCATTCATCAGACTGATCACCGAGCATACATTGCAAATTATCTGATGCTTTTTCACTATTCCATTCTGACTCCCACTAGGGATGGACGAGAAATTCTATTCAGTTCACATTTACAGCCAAATCTATCGTCCACTTTCTGAGATGACATGAGAACTGAAACACAGCTATCCTTCAACATGTGCACTTACTTACCTGAATGTTGTGATGCAGTTCTCCAACTAAACAATGTTTGTAAAAATGCCTATATTCAGGGAAAGTGTGCATAAAAATGAATATATTGGTGAAAATAACATACAAAAATGCATTACATTAGGAGAAATTGCTTGCAAAAATGTGTGCATCAGTCAAAACTACATACAAAATGTGTTTAATAGGAGAAATTGACAGATCCTTCCATCCCTAACTCCCACATCCCTCCAAATGAATCTCATACAAACAATTGCCTAGAATGAAAGTGGATCACTAATCTGTTAGCTGAAAAAAGCTACACTTCCACAAGAAGAAGGCTTGTTTTAATTAGGCCACTAAAGCTGCCATTGTATTAATAGAGGGATTAACTTCTAAGCAGACATGGAACAGGGGTGAAACTCTAGAACTATTTTTCTAGAAAATAATCAACCTTCAAAAAGGCTGTGTACGTGTCTTTTGTTTTGTGGGTTTTTGGTTGGCATTGCCCTGTTCTATAAATATTTGCTAAGACATAACAACTCTCGTGCTGCCTGTCAGTTGCTGTGATCACAGAACGGAAAATCCAAGGGAAATAGATAGACACTCCTACTAACTTACCCCCCCCCCAGATCAAACAACTGCAACCTGTCACCACAAGTTTAGGATGAAAGAACAGGGATGCCAGGACAAATAGAATCTTCCCTATCCAGGTATGGGTGGGTGAAATTACTACCAAAATTCAAGCATTGTCCCAAGCCTGTCTGATACCTCCTTTGGGACCCACCTGAAGTGCCCTGAGAATTGCCCGCCACCACCACTACAACTAGGTTAACAAGTGAAAGGAGCTTCAATCCACCCACCACCTCCATCATCTCACAGTTAGGGATGGGTGCATGTGCCAATTTTCCAGTCCTAAGCTATGCACCTCTGCCACCAGATATAAGAAACAAGAAACATGGCCTTAGATTTAAATAAGCAACAATGTTATTAAATGTGAGGGATCTTCAATGGGTAAACAGCCTTGGCTTATGCAATGGCAGCAATTGCAAAAGTGTCAGAGAATTCCAACGAAAATGGAAAAGGAAGCAGCAATTGATGCAGTTTGAATGTTTGTCTGTGGTCAGGAACAGAAATCAGTCAAGCAAATACCTGTTGTTGCTTAAGTCCTCAAATGGTATGTAATTAATGACTTTTTTATATATGTTGTTTTGATTTTACAGTTCTGGTAAAATGATGCATGCAGTTCTGGTCCCCTCACCTCAAAAAGAATATTGTAGTGTTGGAAAAGGTTCAGAAAAGGGCAACCAGAATGGTCAAAGGGATGGAGCGACTCCTACAAGGAAAACTTGTAACATTTGGGGCTTTTTAGTTTAGAGAAAAGGCGAGTCAGAGGCGACATATTGTAAGTGTCTAAAATTATGCATGGCATGGAGAAATTGGATAGAGAAAAGATTTTCTCCCTCTCTCATGCTAGAACTCATGGACCTTCAGGGAAGCTGAATATTGTAAAATTCAAGACAGACAAAAGAAAGTACTTCATACAGTGCATAGTTAAACTGTGGAATTCACTCCCACAAGAGGCAGTGATGGCCACCAGCCTGGATGGCTTTAAAAGAAGAATAGACAAATTCATGGAGGGAAATGCCATCTGTAGTTACTAGCCATGATAGCTGTGCTCTGCCTCCATAGTCAGAAGCAGTATGCTTCTGAAAACCAGTTGCTAGAAGGCGCAGGATGGGAGAGTGCTGTTGCACTCAGGTCCTGCTTGTCGGCTTCTCATGGGCATCTGGTTGGCAACTGTGAGAACAGGATGCTGGACTAGATGGGCCACTGGCCTGATCCAGCAGGCTCTTCCTATATTCTTATGATTTTCCTTTACACTGAAATGAATCTAAGTCTTACCACCAGGTCCATGAAACATTTTGAAGGTTTTTTTGGGGGGGGGAGATCTAGCAGCCACTCAGCTAATGTGGGCAAGTGAGTAAAAAAAACCCCATACACAGCTCTGTAAACAGCAAACAATTAAATCTACTATACATTTTGAGTGGGTGGGCAGATGTCAAGGCAAACAGTATGAGAGAAGGGACTTGGTCGATGAACCAAACTTTACTAGCATCTCTCCAGGCCTCTATATCATTTTTCTCCAGCTTGTCTACTCTCCATTTGAGATGGATCCAAAAGATACCACCTTCAACAACCAGCTGGAGAAACTGATGGCATCCTAGATATATCAGACTGGTCATGAATGGGCACAGAATGCTGAACTAGATGGGCCTTTGGTCTTATCTAGCATATAATCATATAACTGATACACATACACACAGTATCACCTCTTCTCAGCACATATAAGTGTCTGCCAGGAGACCACAGCTACATTGTAAGAGCCTCAATCTATACATTCACACACTTGTTTAATGTTTCAGCAGCCATTTCCTTTATTCCCTCTCCTTCAGCTGGCCTGTTCCTTTGGAGGGGAAAGTGAGGAGGGAAGCAGTACTATGGACTGTGGTTTCTGTGTGTGTGTACATGTCCCAACATTTCATAAAAATGGTTATGTAGAAGAAAAATTGCACCCCCTGGAGGAGGAGGAGGAGATGATAGATAGAGAGAGGGGGGGATTGTGGTTGGACTGAATAATCCACCCCAAACCTGTAATTCTGGGTGTAAGATTGGGATCTGAGGAAGAATAACTGCTTCAATGATCAAACCAATTTATTTGGTTAAGTTGATAACCTTTTCCAGTTCTATTAACTGTCTTTTTATGTAAGCTAAGGGCAGTATGTTGCCATAGAAACTAAACAGCTGGATATGCTTCAGGGAGGGGACAGTCAGTGTGGCAAAATGGGGCATTGCCTTCCCCTGACTCGAGGTGATGTTATTGAGGTGTCCGTATGTTAGAAAGAAAGGGAGCAATAGTCTCTTTGTTGGAGACACAGAAAGTAAGAGAATGAAGCTGAGATTTAGAATCTGGAAGCTAACAACATTTAGGGGGTGGTCTGCATCTTACTAGAACTCTGGTGGGAAGCAATAATAAATTTCATCATCATCATCATCAGTGTTGGAGACACCTATTGGAGATGAGCAGCATCTCCACCTTTGCTCACCTGTATATATGTGCAAATAAAGCCATATATCACAAAAGTATCAGAGGTCTCCAGGGATCTCATGGCAAGGAAATGGAACCCGGGAAACATGTTGCACTCCTTGCATTGCCAATGGTTGGAGAAATGAGGCACATGTAATGCTCTGTGTAATATCTTGCATGCTACACATTGCTTTGCAGTTATGCTGCTATTTGGCATCTGCTTCTGAAGCTCTATGACCTGTTAAGATTCCTGTTTGGATGACTGCATGAGTCAACAAACAATGTCCTATAACTGAAAGATCAATACTGTTTGCTGGGGAACTTTACAACCAATCTCACCAGCTGATTGTGTACAGTGATGAGTACTCAAGTACTGTTCCCACTCTATCTAACATTCAGTGTATTCCTCCACCCCACCCCACCCCACCCCACAAAAAAAAAGCTGGCAGAAAGTGAGTGATGCACAGAAAGCTTTATCTCTGAAAGGCTGTGTCATCCTTTGAGGCTAGGAATCTTTGTGCAGCATATGGACTTGTGATGCCAAATTCTTTCATCTAATTTTGCTTGGAGTTAGTCTACATACAAATTGACATCAGTTTGGAGGTTGTGCCAAAGCGGCAGCAGCAACAAATGAAATTTGAATTTCTACTGCAGTATCCATAGAGTCAAAAAGGTTGGAACACAGTGGGAAGGCAGGGAGGAATCCAGGCAATCTGAAGAGAGGGGAAATAGGTTTACTGCAGAGACAGATAAATATGCCACAGCAACAAGAATGAGGCTTATAGAATTACAACATGACATCAAAAAGTGAGGGTGGGTTTCTTATATATATAAAAAGAAAATACAAAATGGTATTTTTAATATAAAACCTGGCAAAGATGTTAATCTTTTCAATCTGTCACCACATGATTACACCCCCTGCAGACAAGCAAGAGTATATCTGCATATGTGAGATCCCGATAAGGTTCTATGTTCATTCTGTTTTTAAGGTTATCCCTGACTTCCTCATGGTGTAGAGATCAGCTGTGAACAAAGACAACTTGGAAAAGATGCAACTCACCATCATGAAATACGAAATAGAGGTTCAAAGATCAAGGAATATAATGGCAAATCCTTCAAAGAATGCATATATCATATGCTATATACTGGTAACTTACTCAAAAATCCACTTCCCCTCCTTTCACAGCTTCCCTTTGATCTCCAGCTGAAACATCAGAACTGAGCTTTTAAAAAGACTTGATGTGTCTTTCATTTCCTCCCCCTCTGTTTCCACTGCCTGAGGAGCAACAGTCATCACATCTTAAATGAAAGAATTTATACCCCCCCCAAAAAAAACCCCCACAGTGCTGGTTCCTAATGTCCCCTGTAAAGAGGTTGAAATCATTTATCCCCAGTTCTGTGAAGACAAAAGAAGGTAATTGCATGGATAAGCCATTACCTCCAGTGTGGGGGAAAAAGGCAGAGGAGTTGTCACTACTGAGGGAACTGAGACTGTATTGGAGCAATTCTTGCTTGTCACTCCTTAGGAAAAGTGTGCAGCTCCTGCGCAGCACCTTGTGGGCTATTCCAGAAGTGGTTCGTTAATCCCAGCCTTGCTACTCTTTACTGTTGCACATGCAAAGTGATCCTTGCTCTGTGATTTCATCTCAACCTTGCTCTTTCCGAAGGCAAGGAGAGTGAACCATTTTTGCTTAGCTGAACAATTAATTTCCTCTTCATCTAGTAATTCCACTTTGTGGGGTCAGGCGTGCACAGCAGGGAAGCAGCTTCTGCCTTCATTATGGTTCAGCTCACAAAGATTTCACGGCTCAGAGAGGTTGGGGCCTCTTTACTGACAGGGAATGCAAACTTCCAGTGTCTCAGGTGGTGGAAAAGCCTAGGGAGAACCTTCAGTGCTAGGCCTGTTAAAGACTCTATGAATTATTGTTTCCTTTGAGATGCTTTAATTGTAAGTAGCAAAGGTGCCCACCCACCCAGAAAGAACCTCTCAATTGCCATAGGTCAGAGGTGGCTAAAGATATCACTGGGAACTAATCCTGGCATGCTGGGATTAGGGAAACATGGTGATGGAGAGAGCAAGAGGACCAGCCATGGCAGGTTTTTATTAAAAATCATGGAAGGAATGGGGAAGAAAATGAGGAAAGAAAGACTCCTGCTGCCCTCACCGACAGTGCCATTAAAAAGAGAGGAAAGAGCCGCTGCTGCCACTGCTAAACAGTTCCTCCACCTGATCCTCTGAATTGATTCATGCCCCCACACCACCCCAGAGCACCACCTGCCAAATTGGGGGTGAGGAGCAATTCAATGCACATGTAGTTCCAGTGGAGGCTAGTCCATGAGGGCAAGTGGGGCACTGCCCCACCAACCTTGAGTGTGCCCTCAGCCAGCCCCATCTCCTGTCTTCTTACTCACATCCAGCCCAGGGGTAACACTGGCCATCAGCTTTGTCTCAGTGTTGCCCTTGTAGAGAAGGAGGGTCTGGCTCTACCTAATACTGGTCTTCCTGCCTTTCGCCCCATTAGTCCCAATGGGCCCCAGCCACAACTGTCTAGTTCAAACACCAGCTAGTTGGAGCTCTCCCTCCCAACAGATCTGCTCAAGAGGGAGAACTCTGGCTGTGCTGTTTCTAACGCATCTGGGAGAAGACAGAAATTAGCCTTCATTACTGAAAGGGAATTGCAGCAGAGTCAGGAGTGGAATGGCTGGGCATATGCACAGCTTTTGCCTTTGCTTTGGCTCCACAATTGCTATAGTTGTTGTAACCATGAAATTAATATAATCCAGAGGGAAAGTGGTGTGTGTGTGTATGGAAATGCATATGTGTGCACAGTCTTCTAATTACTGTAAAAATATATGTAACATTCTAATTTCATTTCCAGCAGAATAAGAAAAAGACCTAGCAATGAAGCTCATAAACAGATATTCACTGTGCTAAAGTTATTAGCTCATAGAAGCTGCATCTGCACAACTACCTTTAATAAAATTCTGGTTCATTTTATATTTCACAATCATTTTTTTTTCGTAACTGACTTCTAAAAATAATACTTAGAAAGATGCTCAAATAGCACAGAGATTCCTTAAAAGCACATTTGTTACTATTGTTCTGGGATATTTATTTCCCTAATTTGCTTTTTTACTGCACAACTATATAACAAAACAGTTGTTAATACTCAAGCACAAGAATTCTTTGTAAAAGTGGAATTAATCCAACAGCGTACTCCAGCCGAGATGATGAAGGGTCTTCTTTCATTAGACATACTATGTTTATGAAAGCTTATGGAATAACAAAACAAATTATGGGCATGTTCACAGTGGCAAACCTTTCCAATTTTTTTTAAAAAGCCAGTGCTTTGGCAATTACTTTCTAAATATTAATAAACTAATGAGCATCCTTTTAGCAAGGATTTTAGTTTAAATCTGCTGTCCTTTCTCAGTCCCCCAATGCAGAAATTAAACAATGTAAACATTAGCAAATTTTAGAAGAATACACTATTTGCAGTCCACAAAAATATTCCCAAATGTCGATAGGCTGCGTGGATGAATTTGCCAGCTCTGTGCCATTCTTGTCTTCCATGAGTTGAAGAGTGAATCTATGAAGCAAAGAACCTCCTGTTCTCATGGAGGCTTTAGAACCCTAATTGTCCAACTCGTGGAAGGAGATAATCTTCCACCTAGTGGAGGACAATGAGAATGACAACAAGGGTGCAGAGGTAGCACACTTGCCCTTTCTCACTACTACCCCTCAACGTGATTGCTGTATCAGAATGCCTGAAGAGGGCTTGTGGCTCAACAATTATTAATTAGGAGCCACAACAAAGACTGGAATGGAAATGGGAACCCAAAAATATGAGAACCAATAGAAAACTTGAATTTAGAAAAATATTGATTATGTTATCACCTCATATCCCAAAATCATATCCCTGCCTTCTCTCCTACAAACTGGATAACCTGAGCTGCCCATAGGTCTCAAGATTTCTTACAAGACTCCACACATTTTCCCTTGTTGTCTCTTATGCTTGAAATTTCCTCTCAGAATAGGAAATCCTGGAAAAGTGTATCAGAAGAGATATCTGGAGTCACCTCAAACCTGTTTCTTTCATAAAAGCTAAGGGTGGCATTCAATGCTAGTCCTACTCAAAGGAGACCCATCAAAGTTAATGGACATGACTAACTTAGGTTTATTAATTTCAATGGATCTTCTCAGAGTAGGACTTAACTGAATACAACCCTATGATTTAACTCCTTCCAGTCCTCTTTGTTAGCCTCCATATGCCATGAATTACCTACATTATCTTAGACCACTATTACACATACTACAGAACGACACTATAAAAATCCACTTCTTAAGCAGCAGCTCATAGTGGTAGAGCATCTGCCTTGCAGGCATAAGATCCTGGGTTCAATTCCTGGCATCTCCAGACAGCGCTGGGAGAGAACCCTGTCTGAAATCTTGGAGAGCCACTGCCAGTCAGTGCAGACAGTGCTGAGCTAGATGGACCAATGGTCTGACTCAATATAAGGCAGCTTCCTATGTTCATAATTGAGGAGATAATATACTGTGCCCAAACCCTGGAATGTGTTTACAGCTAAAATTCCAGGCTAGGAACAATAGAGATGATCAGAGAAGGCCATCATGCTGATAATCATGAAAAGAGCAACAGTGTTCCATTTGTGCTTTTAGACCCACCCAACAAAGTCACACTGCTCCTCCCAATCCCATCATTGTCATAACATCTGCAGTGAGGAGTCTTCTCTATGCATGGAGGCTCCCTGAACAGATTAGCACTTTGGGTGATCATTTATTTTATTTTTATTTTATTTAATTTAATTTTTATACCGCCCATAGCGAGGTTCTCTGGGCGGTGTACATCAAATATAATATATACAATCAATTTTAAAACCACCTAATCATCAAGACAGCAATTTAGACATACTACAAAGACAAAATAACATAATAACCCATATTAAATACAAATCAAAATTAGATTAAAAAAAGATAAAACATATAACTATCATTTACAACATTAATACAAATACTCAAATACTAAAAGATTAAAATTTTAAAATATTAAAATGCCTGGGCAAAGAGGAAGGTTTTCACCTGGCGCCGAAAAGATAGTAAAGTAGGTGCCAGGCATACCTTGTCAGGAAAGGTGTTCCATAGTTCGGGGGCCACTACCGAGAAGGCTCTCTTTCTTAGTAGGCACCCGGAGGAGGGCCTTCGATCATGGTTCTAAATCACACACAGATCCTCCATGCATAGAGAAATCTCCCTTCTGCAGACATTATGCCGAAGACAATGACAGCAAGGATAGGAGCAACAGCATGACTTTGTGGGAAGAGCTAAACATTGAGCTCTGAAGGCCCCACACTTAGCCTGCATGCATTATTGACATAGAAAGAGGGCTTGAATCTGTGCTGATTCCTGCATATTTTCCCTTCAGTCCTATTCACCTGGAAGAGCTCGTAGAAATATCTTCTGAGTCTGTAAACACACTAGTGGCCAGATGAAGGCATTTCCATAAGCTACACCTGAAGGGGGAACAGATTGATCTGCCAATCAGTTGCAAAATCTCTTTGAAGATAAATTTTTTTTAAAAGCACTTAAGCTGCTCCCACTAGGTTTTATAGTAAAGAAAAAGGGCAGAGTTTGACTAGCGTCGTGTGCCCCCATTTTCAGAACAGAGAGGTGGAGACACACGGGAACCAGCAGAACAGTGAGTGTGGTTCTACCCACAAATGAAGCCTAAACAAATGTACTGCACATGCTCTCCATTATTTCTTGTTACTTTGCCTTTCTCCCCCCATTTCCTTCTGTTGTCTTCCTCACACTTACTCTCTACTTTTAGGCTCCAAGCTCCTTACGGTAGGCACTTGTCTTCTGCTTATGACATGTGGCAAAGCACCAGCTACTCTGATGCTATATTTTTTTAACATGTATATACCATATTTCCAGAGAAGGTTCAATGTGGTAGATGCAATATATATTCTGTATACAACTATCCTGTTCGTCATTAATGAGAAGGATGTGTATAAATTTCTTAGATACATTGCACTCTACATGGATTATATCAGAGAAAATCCTCTGAGGAAAAAAGAGTGATTAGCAAGATAGGAAAGTAACAGAGAAACAGATGGAGCACAGATCTCTTCTTTAAGAAAAAATAGTTTACAGATAATAGACACCGGTATTGCCAAGCTATTTCCCTGTAGAAGCCTTTCTTACTGCAGTTTAATACATTTATTTTGGGACATCCAGTGACCCAGTTCAGACATGAAAAGCCAAAATAGGTTATGTCTGGCCATACTGGCCATACTCTATATGCTTCCTGTTTTTCATTTGCAACTATTCTCCTAGCTGCAATGAACAGTAGAAACAGAGCTGTATGATTAACCTCCATCATTTATTTTATGATCTTTCACTACACTAAATGCAAAAGTGACATGTGTTAATTATTGCCACAGGTACAAGTTCTTACAATAGGGACTAAAACTAAAAGTCATTATTTTAATTGGAAGTAATTGGAACTCAGAACACTGTTGTGTAAGCATAATTTGATACCATCGACCATGGTATCCTTCTGGGAAGGCTCACGGAGTTGGGAGTTGGGGGTAATGCTTGGCAGTGGCTCCGCTCCTACTTGGTGGGTCATCAACAGAAGGTAGTGCTTGGGGAACACTGCTCGATACCCTGGACTCTCCATTGTGGAGTCCCACAGGGATCGGTACTGTCCCCCATGCTTTTCAACATCTATATGAAGCCGCTGGGTGCAGTCATCAGGAGTTTTGGAGTGCGTTGTCACCAGTACGCTGATGACAAGCAACTCTATTTCTCCTTTTCATCTTCCTCAGGTGAGGCTGTTAACGTACTAAACCGTTGCCTGGCCGCGATAATGGATTGGATGGAAGCTAACAGACTGAAGCTTAATCCAGACAAGACCGAGACGCTGTTAGTGAGTGCCTTCTCTGCCCAGATGGTGGATGTTCACCCTGTTCTGGACGGGGTTACACTCCCCTTGAAAGAACAGGTTCGTAGCTTGGGAGTTCTTATCGACTCTACCTTGTCTCTTGAGGCTCAGGTAGCCTCAGTGGCAGGGAATGCTTTCTACCATCTCCGATTGGTAGCCCAGCTACGCCCCTATCTGGACAGTGACGACCTCGCTTCAGTCGTTTATGCTCTGGTAACTTCTAGATTGGACTACTGCAATGCGCTCTACGTTGGGCTGCCCTTGAAGACAGTTCGGAAACTACAGTTAGTCCAGAATGCAGCGGCCAGATTGTTGACGCAGACAAGAAGGTCCGCTCATATTACACCCGTTCTGGCTCGTCTGCACTGGCTTCCTATTTGTTTCCGGGCTAAATTCAAAGTGCTGGTTTTGACCTATAAAGCCTTACACGGCATGGGACCGCAATACCTGGTGGAGCACCTCTCCCAATATGAAACTACCCGTACACTGCGCTCAACATCTAAGGCCCTCCTCCGAGTACCATCCCATCGAGAAGCTCGGAGGGTGGTGACTAGAAATAGGGCCTTTTCGGTTGTGGCTCCCGAACTATGGAATGGTCTTCCTGATGAGGTGCGCCTGGCACCGACGCTGCTATCTTTTCGGCGCCAGGTGAAAACCTTTTTATATTCCCAGGCATTTTAATGCGTATTATTATATGTATTGTTGTATTTTGCTACTGTTTGATTATTTTTGTTTACGTTTGTTGGTTTGATTCTATTGTTTTATTGTATTTATATATTCCTGATTGCTTTATTTTATGTACACCGCCCAGAGAGCCCTTGGGCTTAGGGCGGTATATAAATAAAATAAAATAAATAAAAATAAAATAAATATTGAAGTCCTGTTATTATCTGACATACTGTCTTATCCAGACTTACTCATTGTTGGCCATGTTCTTAGCAAATATAGTTCAGTCTAATTCAAACTGAATAACTAGATTCTATAAACATTTTTTTCATATAAGCTAAGGAGTTGGTCCCTTTATGTTAGGTCAACTAATTTTCCTGTGAATATTCCATGCATGTTCTTCCATATGTAGTGTGTAAATAGGTGCAAACTCAATAACTGAGTTTTAAATTAGTGCCAGACATGACAATTCCTATGTATTTTAGACACCTTTTCCTTATGTATTTGTTTGCATGTCACAACAAGAACTTATTGTAAAATACATTTTTATTCCACACTGTTCAAATGCAGCATATGTATTAATGATCACTCCTTCTACAGTGCTAGCTCCTTTACAAGTTAAACAGGAAAGCATCTTAATTTATGCATGTGTCTATTCCATGACATTTCAGAGGAAAGGTTCTTTTATGAACCAAAAATAATCCGAACAGCAGGGCTAAATAAATTGCAACTTTAAGATGAAGGGACCATTGAGGTAATGTAATTGGTCCTTCTGTATAAAAATCTACCTCCAGCTATTACTAGATTTTGTTTTAAACAGCAAGCCCTATGTGTTACAGAGAGACCTGGTTTCCAAGTCATATTAAACCATGGTTAAAATAAACTATGGTTTAATGTGAATGAACTGTGTGAAATTACAGACACTTCACTCCTCTCCCATTCCTGCAGGAAACAAGGCTATGTTCTGGCATGTTGTGTGTCTAAACCTAGGCTCATGGTTTGCTTCTGTCCAAAGAAACCTAGGCTTCTGCTCATGGTTTGCCTGGAGAGAAAGAAGCCACAAACCTAGGTTCCTGGCAGTGCAGGGGGAGCATATTAAATCATGCCAGTGGTGTGTGTGTGTAGCTAGGTAAATATATTTATTTATTTGTTAAATTTCTATTCCTGCCCTTCCTCCCAAAAGAGCCTAGAATGGCATACAACATGGCAGCAAAATAATACAATTAAAAAAAAATTAAGATCACCTTTAAAACATTTAAAAACAGTCACATATCCCACAGCTAATAATTTCAAAGTTTCCAGGCTCAGTATATTTCAGCCATCAAATGCCTAGGAGAACAGGAATATTTAAAAATTACTCCAGAATGTGAATAACGAAGGTGTTACACACACCCTAGCAGAGTAGACATTCCACAAATGACATTCCATTGAGAAGGCCCCATCGCAGGTCAGTGACGATGGCACCCAGCATCAGCACTACAGATAGATAGAGACATGGTGTTAGAAAATCAAGCCCATTACACATTTGTGTATGTCACTGATATTTTTTAAGAATACAGAACACCACCACATAGCCTGTTTCCATACTTTTTCATTGTCATTTTTAAAATTTATATTTTCTTTGGATTTCGTCTGCTCAAACATAGCTTTACTTGGTTTTAACATCTTAATAGTTTAATCCTGTTTTAATGCTGATTTTATATGTTTATATGTTTTATATTTTTATAGGTTCTTAATGATATGTACTATTTTTATCTGGAAGCCGCCTTGAGTTCCAGTTTGGAAAAAGGGTGGGGTATAAATAAAGATAATAATAATAATAATACTTTTTCTTGCCTTGCCTTGATTTTCTAGATTCAATGGCTCCTTAGCAGCATTATGCTTTGTCCTATTACTCTAAATCACATTTCAAGTCTTGTTTGTGTATGAATTAAGCAAACTGAATCTTTTAAAGTCCCTTTGTATTTCTTTCACTTCCTCTATTCTTATTTTCTACAATTTTTTTAAAAGTAGAGCAATTTTCTCCCTTTTTTAAAAAAAAATGTGGTCAGAATTACACACAGTGGTATTTAAAGGTAAGGGCTCTAGCTCACAGGTAGAGTGCTTGCTTAACATGTGGACATTTCCAAGTTCAGTCCCCAGGATCTGCAGGTAGGACTGGGAAAGACTTCTGTCTGAAATCCTTGGGGGCTACTGCTAGGTAGCTTAAACAATCCTGAACTTGATGGATTGTCAGAATATCTGGGAAGCACAAAAACCAGAGAATAACTATGTTCCAGCCTGCACTTTAGTCAGGCTGCAGATCAGGGCAGCTTATACCAGAATTCGCAAAAACTGTTTTGTCCCCTCCTCCCCAAGCATCTCTAGATCTCGTTAGCCAATTTGGATTCAATGTACAACTAGTTACAAGAACGGAATATTAATACAAATGAAGGAATTACTATTTATGTAGGTGGCTTTGTAGATTGCACCAGACAAACAAATCCTGGGTTGCCGAATAGGTACTGGATAAGAATTTCTGACTCTTTCAATAAATAGGGTGTCTAAAGTGCTTTACTCTTAAAGTTCTTACATCATAAATTGTTCCTGATCATGCACTATTATGGTCTATACATAGTACTTGAATAGTTTTGCCATCTTAATCTTATGTGTCTTCATAACTGTGATAAGATAGAACTTCAGCAAAATCAATCTACTCTAAGCCTATGGTATGATTCAGCCACTCCTTTGACAGCCCCTTGCCATCCGCCCGCACACACAGACCATCTGATATAATCCAGCCTTCAGTGTTTCACAAGTAGGGAACAGGTGTGCTAGAGAAGTCAGGTGTCCTTCAGCAGGGAGATGAAGATGACTTACTGTCGGGCCCAGGATGGGAGGCAATGACCGAATTCGTGGGTGTGTTTAATTCTTTCTTTATTAAGGAAATTACAACATTGAATTTACTGCGCTTCATGCAAGCCTCTAATCTAACTCACTAGATTCCCTAACTATCTAATCCTGCAGCGTTGAAAGAAAGTTGACAGAGCAAAGTTTTCCCGCCTCCCCATCACTTATGAAGGAGGGAGGCGGTCGCGCAGCCTCACGCTCCTTCAGAGAGATCCCCCTCCCTCCACCTTTTTCTGCTCCTCCCTCCTCTGCCGTCTTCGAGCTCGAGGGGAGGGGGGATCCTTGGGTCCCTCTCCTTCCGAAGTACTGACGTCTCTATCCCGTGCGGGGGGGCCGGGTGAGTGGAAACTGGACACCGGCTTCTTTACAGGGCTGCTGGGCTGAGGAGGGGTTACATATCATCTTCCCTCCGACTCCTCCTCCATCTCCCCTCCCCGCTGCTCGAAGGGAGGCGTGAGAACTGGCAGGGATGAGTCCCTGGCCGTTGGAATCCCAAGGTCTCTTACAGTAGACATCTCTCTCTCTCCCCCCTCCTCTTCACTTTCCAGCTGCAACTCCTGGAATTCCAAATCCTCCTCCCCACTCTCTCCCACATCTTCTTCAGGATGCCGATCCAAAGTCTCGACAGAATACCCCTTCCCAAGGCTTTCCTCCCTCCACCCCTCAGGTCTGGGTCTTTGGGGGTACTGCTGGTGAAAGTCCCGGACCAAGTCTGGGGCGTGGACATCCTCCGCATTCTCCCATGACCTTTCCACCGGGCCGTAGCCCACCCAATGTATGAGATACTGCAGCTGATTTCTTCTCTTTCTGGAATCCAAGATACTTTCCACTTCGAATTCCGTCTGTCCGTCTATCGCTAGAGGGGCACCTGGTTGCACTTCTGGCCTGAGGGGGCTCGGGGGGTGTTCTTTAGTGAGTAGGGAGCAATGAAAGACTGGGTGCACCTTGAACGTAGGTGGCAGTTTCAACCGGTAGGCTACAGGGTTGATTTGCGCCTCCACCTCAAAAGGACCCACCCTCCTATCCTGTAATTTTCTGTACTTACCCGGCATGGGCAAGAACCAAGTTGATAGCCAGACCTGGTCTCCTACTTGGATTGGGGCTCCCTCCTGGTGGTGCTGGTCTGCTACACGTTTGTAATTCTCCTTGACCTCGTCTAACTGGGCGTGCAGTAGCTGTTGCATAGCCTGTAATTCCTGGACGAAATCCTCGGCCGCTGGCACCATCAGCGTATCACGGGAGCTAGGGAAGGCCTTGGGGTGAAGCCCATAGTTTGCGAAGAAGGGTGTTTGGCGTGTGCTGGTGTGCAAGGCATTGTTATAGGCGAACTCCGCTAGGTGCAAGTAAGACTTCCAGTCATTTTGCTGATACGAGATATAGCAGCGTAAATACCCTTCCAAGACCGAATTGAGGCGCTCTGTCTGCCCATCAGTCTGGGGGTGATGCGAGGACATCTTTAGCTCTGTGCCTAGCTGCTTCCACAGAGCTCTCCAGAACTTGGTGCTAAACTGAGTTCCTCGATCCGAAACTATGCTGTCGGGCAATCCGTGCAAGCGGTATACCTCTATCACGAACAGTTTAGCCATCTCTTCTGCGCTCGGTATTCCTGCGCACGGCAGGAAATGAGCCATCTTATTTAGAGTGTCTACCACCACCAGGATGGTCGACATCCCTTGGGAGTCAGGGAGGTCTGTTATAAAGTCCATCGAAAGTGCTTTCCAGGGGGCCCGTGACGTGGGCAAAGGTTCACGTAATCCAGCTGGTTTCCCAGGCACGTGCTTTGTTCTCAAACAGACTGGGCAGGTCTGGACGTAGTTCTCTATCTCCCTCTTCATTTGCGGCCACCAAAAATCCCTGGCGACAGTTTGGATGGTTTTGAAAATGCCAAAGTGGCCTGCCGCCGGGGAGTCGTGGCACTGCCTCAACACCCGGGTCCTTATCTCTCCAGGAGGCACATACCTCGCTGATCGGTAGCACAAGAGTCCATTGCTTTCATGGAATCCGCTCTCCTTTTTGGCAGGTAGATCCAAGTCAGCCAGACATTGTAGCGCGTAAGGGTCTTTTGCTTGAGCCTCCTTAAGTTCCTTTTCCCAAGATTCTTGACACGCACCTGCGACCACTCTCTCTGGAGGGATGATGTATTGGTGAGTAGTTGGGGCTTTCCCTTCCAAATATCCCGGCAGTTGGGAGAGAGTGTCCGCTCGCTGGTTCTTGGCTTGGGGGTAGTAAGTAATTCAGAAGTTAAACCTAGAGAAGAACTGTGCCCACCGTATTTGTCGCTGGTTCAACTTCCTAGTCATCTGCAAGCTCTCGAGGTTCTTATGGTCCAATCTAACCTCAATCTGGTGTTGAGCCCCTTCCAGGTACTGTCTCCAGTGGGCGAATGCTTCTTTAATTGCAAGGAGCTCTTTCTCCAGGACAGTGTAATTTCGCTCGGGGTCCATTAGCTTCCTTGAAAAGTATGCACAGGGGCGCAGTCCCCCTCCTTCTTCTCCCTGTTGTAACAGAATTCCTCCGATGGCAAAGTCTGAGGCGTCGCTCTCCACTATATAGGGTTGCATGGGGTCTGTGAACTTCAGGATCGGCTCGACAGAGAAACGCTTCTTTAATTCCTCGAAAGCCTTCTTGGCCTCCTCCATCCACCTGAATGTCCCCTTTCCCCTTAGGCAGTCCGTCAAGGGGGCCATCAGCTTGGAGAAGCCCGGGATGAACTTCTGGTAATAGTTAGCGAACCCCAAAAAGTGTTGGACATCTTTCTTGGTTTTAGGCTGACTCCATTCCAACACACAGCTCACTTTCCCTGGGTCCATCTCTATCCCCTCCGCGGAGATTCGATATCCTAAGAAATCCAAGGCAGTCAGGTCAAAGCCACACTTCTCGAGTTTCGTGTACAGTCTGTTCTCCCTCAGTCTCTGCAACACTGTTCATACATGTCGGTCGTGATCCTGTGGGTCTTTTGAAAAGATGAAAATGTCATCCAGATAAATGATAGCGTAGGAGTCTAGGAGGTCCCGGAACACCTGGTTCGTGAATTTCTGAAACACTCCGGGAGAGACGGATAGGCCAAAAGGCATCACTAGGTATTCAAACTGACCCTGCGATGTAAGAAACGCGGTTTTCCACTCGTCCCCCTGTTTCATTCGCACCAGGTCGTACGCCCCTCTCAGATCCAGCTTGGTAAAAACCTTGGCCGAACGTAACTGATCCAACAGCTCAGGAATGAGGGGGAGGGGGTAGCTGTTCGGTATAGTGATTTGATTTAATGATAATAATAATCTTTATTGCATGCTTAGCCATGGGCCATGTGCAAGAATACATGTTAAAACATACGTACATACATTAACACGTATCACCTTACAATTTACATTTCTTTGGGTGACTCATTCATGGGGGAGATTCTCTTAACATAGGAATCTCTCATTTTTTGTGCTGCCATGGCGAAATTGGCAACCGCTAGTGATACATAATTACATTCATCCAATAAAAGCATAATTATCTTTTCCCTATCTGAATAAGGCATTAAAAGGTTTTAAAAAGTGGATAAAAATTTCCGCCTAGGATTGTCATAAAGTGGGCAATGGAGTATGTAGTGTGTAATGTCCTCTATTGCCATGCATCCAAAGATGCATAGACGTTGAGCCACTGGTATGCCTCGATATCTGCCTTCCAAATAGGCCGATGACATAACTTGAAAGCGCAGAGCTGTAAAGGCTCTTCTAATGTGGGCTCTGTCAAGTGAGTCTAAATAATTTGCTAACGTCTGATTAAGTTTAATATGAGGGTACCATGTTGAAAACCGGGCCATCACAATTGACGCTCGGTCCTGGGCTGCATCACATTCATAAATCCAATTGCGGAGAGCCATTTTGCTTAAGTCTAAAAGTTTATCTAATGTAAGGTCGTATTTTATGAGTATTGATTGATATTCCTTCGCCCATCCTCCCTTCGACATTTGTTCCTGCCACCATTTCTTAGTCATAGATGTATTACTCATATTAAGAATTCGAAGCCAGTACCGTAGGTATGCCATATCTATATGTGCCCTTACTGAGGGGAGTCCCAGTTCAGCTCTCATGTGGGCAGCCGGAGTGCCCAGGGGGAGGCCTAACACTATCCTCATAAAGGCGTTCTGGGTGGGCTCCAAGGTGGATCTAGCGGCTGGGCCCCATAGTTCTGTGCCGTATAGTATCTTAGCTAGGATTTTAGCCTTTAATATTTTATTAAAGTATTAGTATTTATTATTTATTATTAGTATTTATTATTAGTATTTATTATTAGTATTTATTAAATACTAATATTCATAGGGGGAACCAATTGGCCCCCTCGCATGTAAAAAAACTTTTTGGCTATACCTAGGCTGCGTGCGCCTGCTGTGGTCACTGCTTTTAACTGTGGGGTCCAGGAATGGTTATTTGTCAGCAATATGCCGAGATATTTATAGGAATTAACCTGTTCTATTGGGACCCCGTAGCTGTTCGGTATAGTGATTTGATTTAATGCGTGGTAGTCATGGCACGGCCGGAGCTCTCCTCCTTTTTTCTTGAGAAACAGCAAGGGCGCTGCCGCAGGTGACTGTGAGGGTCGAATGAACCCTCGCTTCAGGTTCTTCTCCAGGAACTCCCGCTGCACCTCCCTCTCTGGCTCCGTGACCGAGTAAATTCTCCCTGCTGGGATGCTAGCACCCAGGACCAGATCTATGGCGCAGTCATACGGGCGATGTGGGGGTAGATTCTCCACTTCCTTCTCATCGAACACATCTTGGAATTCTTTATACTTGTCTGGCAACACAACCTCCTCTGGACTTTGTCCAGTCCCGGCCAGGATGGCTTCCGTCGCTGAGGGCTGGCAATTCTCGTGGCAATACTGGGAGGTAAACACCACCACCGCTTCCTCCCAATGGATCTGAGGTCCATGTTTCATAAGAACATAAGAACATAAGAAGAGCCTGCTGGATCAGGCCAGTGGCCCATCTAGTCCAGCATCCTGTTCTCACAGTGGCCAACCAGGTGCCTGGGGGAAGCCCGCAAGCAGGACCCGAGTGCAAGAACACTCTCCCCTCCTGAGGCTTCCAGCAACTGGCTTTCAGAAGCATGCTGCCTCTGACTAGGGTGGCAGAGCACAGCCATCACAGCTAGTAGCCATTGGTAGCCCTGTCCTCCATGAATTTGTTTAATCTTCTTTTAAAGCCATCCAAGCTGGTGGCCATTACTGCATCTTGTGGGAGCAAATTCCATAGTTTAACTATGCGCTGAGTAAAGAAGTACTTCCTTTTGTCTGTCCTGAATCTTCCAACATTCAGCTTCTTTGAATGTCCACGAGTTCTAGTATTATGAGAGAGGGAGAAGAACTTTTCTCTATCCACTTTCTCAATGCCATGCATAATTTTATACACTTCTATCATGTCTCCTCTGACCCGCCTTTTCTCTAAACTAAAAAGCCCCAAATGCTGCAACCTTTCCTCGTAAGGGAGTCGCTCCATCCCCTTGATCATTCTGGTTGCCCTCTTCTGAACCTTTTCCAACTCTATAATATCCTTTTTGAGATGAGGCGACCAGAACTGTACACAGTATTCCAAATGCGGCGGCACCATAGATTTATACAACGGCATTATGATATCGGCTGTTTTATTTTCAATACCTTTCCTAATTATGGCTAGCATGGAATCTGCCTTTTTCACTGCTGCCGCACACTGGGTCGACATTTTCATCGTGCTGTCCACTACAACCCCGAGGTCTCTCTCCTGGTCGGTCACCGCCAGTTCAGACCCCATGAGCGTATATGTGAAATTCAGATTTTTTGCTCCAATATGCATAATTTTACACTTGTTTATATTGAATTGCATTTGCCATTTTTCTGCCCATTCGCTCAGTTTGGAGAGGTCTTTTTGGAGCTCTTCGCAATCCCTTTTTGTTTTAACAACCCTGAACAATTTAGTGTCGTCAGCAAACTTGCCCACTTCACTGCTCACTCCTAATTCTAGGTCATTAATGAACAAGTTGAAAAGTACAGGTCCCAATACCGATCCTTGAGGGACTCCACTTTCTACAGCCCTCCATTGGGAGAACTGTCCGTTTATTCCTACTCTCTGCTTTCTGCTTCTTAACCAATTCCTTATCCACAAGAGCACCTCTCCTCTTATTCCATGACTGCTAAGCTTCCTCAGAAGCCTTTGGTGAGGTACCTTGTCAAACGCTTTTTGAAAGTCTAAGTACACTATGTCCACTGGATCACCTCTATCTATATGCTTGCTGACACTCTCAAAGAATTCTAATAGGTTACTGAGACAGGACTTTCCCTTGCAGAAGCCATGCTGGCTCTGCTTCAGCAAGGCTTGTTCTTCTATGTGCTTAGTTAATCTAGCTTTAATAATACTTTCTACCAGTTTTCCAGGGACAGAAGTTAAGCTAACTGGCCTGTAATTTCCGGGATCCCCTCTGGATCCCTTTTTGAAGATTGGCGTTACATTTGCCACTTTCCAGTCCTCAGGCATGGAGGAGGACCCAAGGGACAAGTTACATATTTTAGTTAGCAGATCAGCAATTTCACCTTTGAGTTCTTTGAGAACTCTCGGGTGGATGCCATCCGGGCCCGGTGATTTGTCAGTTTTTATATTGTCCATTAAGCTTAGAACTTCCTCTCTCATTACCACTATTTGTCTCAGTTCCTCAGAATCCCTTCCTGCAAATGTTAGTTCAGGTTCAGGGATCTGCCCTATATCTTCCACTGTGAAGACAGATGCAAAGAATTCATTTAGCTTCTCTGCAATCTCCTTATCGTTCTTTAGTACACCTTTGACTCCCTTATCATCCAAGGGTCCAATCGTCTCCCTAGATGGTCTCCTGCTTTGAATGTATTTATAGAATGTTTTGTTGTTGGTTTTTATGTTCTTAGCAATGTGCTCCTCAAATTCTTTTTTAGCATCCCTTATTGTCTTCTTGCATTTCTTTTGCCAGAGTTTGTGTTCTTTTTTATTTTCTTCATTCGGACAAGACTTCCATTTTTTGAAGGAAGACTTTTTGCCTCTAAGAGCTTCCTTGACTTTGCTCGTTAACCATGCTGGCATCTTCTTGGCCCTGGCGGTACCTTTTCTGATCTGCGGTATGCACTCCAGTTGAGCTTCTAATATAGTGTTTTTAAACAACTTCCAAGCATTTTCGAGTGATGTGACCCTCTGGACTTTGTTTTTCAGCTTTCTTTTTACCAATCCCCTCATTTTTGTGAAGTTTCCTCTTTTGAAGTCAAATGTGACCGTGTTGGATTTTCTTGGCAATTGGCCAGTTACATGTATGTAACTCGCCAACCACGGCATCCCCAGGATCACTGAGAAACTTGAGAGATGAAACACATAAAAGGAAATAGTCTCTGAATGCCCTGGGATTTCCATCTCCAACTCTTGAGTCGCCCGTGTCACCCCCCCCGATTTCAAAGGTCTTCCATCAATGTTCTCCACAGCTAAAGGCTTTTCCAGCTCCCAGGTGGGAATCACTTAGCGGGTCACTAGCTCTGCATCCATAAAACAAGTGGATGCCCCGCTGTCTATCATAGCTTCTGTCTTAAAACTTTGCCCCTTGGGCGTCGTAATCCGAACAGGCAATATCAAGACCCCCCACGAGGGAGGTTGTGTCACTGCAGGCCCTTTGTTAATGGCGGCCCCCAGCCCTCTGGCCTCGTCGAGAGCTGGGTTGTTTAGTTTCCCAACGGCTTGGGCTTCCCCATCTTTGCCCCACAATTCCGCACTAGATGACCAGGTTTAGCGCAATACAGACAGAGATTCTCTCGCCTCCGCCTCTCCTTCTCCTCGTCCGTCAGGCGCGGTCAAACTCCCCCCAGCTTCATGGGTTCCTTGCCACTGGTGGATGGGGCTTGGCGGGATGCGGCTTCGGGGCGCTAGTATGGGAACAGGGTATCGGGGCTCCTCATGTCTTTTCTCCAGCCGGCGCCCCTCTAGCCGGTGGTCCATCTGCAGGCACACACGGATCAAGTCTCTCAGATTGCCTGGGGGTGACATTCAGGCCAGTTCATCTAGGATCCACTTCGGTACAAATACATGTGCGCGGGATCATTATAGTCAGTCTCTTGGGCCAGGAGTTTGAATGCATTGGTGTAGCTCGCCACTGATCCTCTCCCCTGTCGAAGCGCACCTAGTTTTCTCACCGCTGTCTCCTTCCTCTGGGGGTCTTGGAACATCTCTCCCATGGCGGTCTTGAAACCGGCGTACACCCCCAGTACCGGGTCGGCCCAGATTAGGTAGGGGATTGCCCACTTCACGACTTCTCCTTCCAAGAGGCTGATGACAAAGGCCACCTTCGCGTCGTCCGTCGGAAAGTCCGCCCGTCGAACTTGCATGTAAAGTTCACACTGGGCCAGGAACGTGGCAAACTGATCACTCTGCCCTGCATACCTCACGGGCAATCCTACAGGAGTCTTGACTGGAGCTGCAGTGGCACCGGGAGGCACTGCCTGGAGCTGGGCGACCGCCGCCCTCAGGGCTTGGTTGTCAGCCTGCAGGGTCTGTGTCATGGCCCGCAGGTTCTGATTCTCAGTTTGCAGAGCTAGGAAGTTCATCTGCAGTGTCTGTAAATCCGCTTGCAGCGACTCGAGGGTGACCCCTCCTGCAGCTCCCAGATTCATCTTGTACTCGGCAAGTTGCTGGGGACTTGAGGGATCAGAAGATGGCTCTGTCAAGCTGTCGGGCCCAGGATGGGAGGCAATGACCGAACTCGTGGGTGTGTTTAATTCTTTCTTTATTAAGGAAATTACAACATTGAATTTACTGCGCTTCATGCAAGCCTCTAATCTAACTCACTAGATTCCCTAACTATCTAATCCTGCAGCGTTGAAAGAAAGTTGACAGAGCAAAGTTTTCCCGCCTCCCCATCACTTATGAAGGAGGGAGGCGGTCGCACAGCCTCACGCTCCTTCAGAGAGATCCCCCTCCCTCCACCTTTTTCTGCTCCTCCCTCCTCTGCCATCTTCGAGCTCGAGGGAAGGGGGGATCCTTGGGTCCCTCTCCTTCCGAAGTACTGACGTCTCTATCCCATGCGGGGGGGGCGGGTGAGTGGAAACTGGACACCGGCTTCTTTACAGGGCTGCTGGGCTGAGGAGGGGTTACATATCATCTTCCCTCCGACTCCTCCTCCATCTCCCCTCCCCGCTGCTCGAAGGGAGGCATGAGAACTGGCAGGGATGAGTCCCCGGCCATTGGAATCCCAAGGTCTCTTACTGTAGACATCTCTTTCTCTCCCCCCTCCTCTTCACTCCCCAGCTGCAACTCCTGGAATTCCAAATCCCCCTCCCCACTCTCTCCCACATCTTCTTCAGGATCCCGATCCAAAGTCTCGACACTTACAAAGATTCAGGGCACATTGCAAAGAAAAGCAAAAAAGACAGAGAAGCTGTGCCCAGACTAGAGATGGGGGAGAAATTTGATTCAGTTCACATTTCAAGCCAATCTATCAAATTCACACTTTCCAAGACAATATGAGAACAGAAACACAGCCATCCTTTGAAATTTGCACTTATCCGAATTTTGCAATGCAGTTCACCAACCAACCAATGTTTAGAAAAATGCATAGATTAGGGGAAAGTGTGCATAAAATGAATATACGAAGGAAAACAACATAGGAAAATGCATTATATGACAAGAAATTGCTTGCAAAAATATGTACATTAGTCAAAACTGCTTACAAAATGTATTTATTAGGAGAAACTCGCACTAAAATGCTGAAGAATTTTCATGAGGGTTTTTTTTAAAAAAAATCACAAATTGCTGCAGAAATGTGGAGAATTGAATTTAATATTGGAAAAATGAGAAACTGAGAGAACCAAAACTGACAGATATTTCCATCCCTAGCCCAGACAGAAGAATTATTCCACAAACTGTTCAGATCTGATATTTCTGTGTGTGCAATTGGCACACAAGGATCCACACAGTCCCGTTTTTTTCACTCACCATATTCATTGCTATTCCACATCTTGGCATCCACATCACTGGGCAGAGCTTGGCAGAAAATAGCCTGTGTATGGGGATTTTTTGGTCCCTCCCATCATTCCTTTACCCCTCGCAGTTAGTTTGTTGTAGTTACTTAACCGTAGCTTTCTTTTTCTTTCTTTTTTTTGTATAAAAAATATTTTCACATAATTCTGACTTGTTAGAATTGTGGAAGATCTGCAATAATAAAAGACAAACCAGGACTGCTTAGCACTCTGAGTGGGGTGGGGTGCTGAGCTTTCTGTAAATTAAAGTAATTCCTCTCTCCCAGCCTTTTCTAACTGACAGCTGAAAGCACCTCAGGATCCAATCATGTAGCTGAGAGGGAGGGGAATCAATCAATGTGGAACATCCTCTTCCTGTTTTTTCAAACCTCTCAAAGAGTCATCTGAAGCATCAGAGAGGTTTGGAAGGGAAAGCAAGGGGCAGCAACCCTGATTCCTGCTGCAGGGAGATGCCTACCTCTTCCTGCTTTTTTCAAAAAAGAATTATTCAATCTATCCAATAGCTCTTTACGCCAGGGCTTCCTCCTGATGCAGGATATTCTTGGAGAAGTTTGGGGGGGGAATGGCAAGAAGGGGATGCTGTTCTCCTGTAAGAGCATCCTTAGGTGCTCTAAGCTGAACTTGAACGTTAGTTGGAGACATTTGGAATACAGGAATAACCTTAGTTTTCAGAAAGATTGGCACTCATACACCTTCCATTCAGAGCACTGAATGGCAACCCCATGTATTTATTGTTATTATTACAGGCCTTGGCAATTCTGCTCATAAAGGAACAAGTGGAAGGTTGGAGTGTGGCAACAGAGGCCATCCATTGAAACCATCTACCAAAATAAATACACTAAGGATCTTCCACATTAGCAGTGACTGCAGATGTATGATGGGTTATTTTTACTTATTGGATTGTCTGTGGTAAAGGAAAATCTTGAGTAGAAGAAGAAAAAGTAGAGGCTGGCATTTGATGAGGATGAGTCCTATGAACACTGTGAAAAACTTCCAGGCATGAGCTGCACCAAGTCCACAATAAACTCTGGAAGTGCCCAGAGAGAGAGAGAGAGAGAGAGAGAGAGAGAGAGAGAGGTCCCAATATAATGCAAACATTATTTTCTAATTTCAGATATGATTATCAGTACTTGTAATTAAAAGTAATGTGTTATGAGAATGAAATTCCTTTCTGATAATGGATTCTTCTTGGAGTTCACAGAAAAATCTAGACTTTCTTACCTTGTTTCAAATGTTCAGATCAGTGTTAATATTTCTCTACACAGCCCTAATTAGACAAGTCACCCTTCAGTCCGTTTGTATCTGAAGAAATAATGCAAAATAAAATATTATTAGTAATATTAATATTATTATTTTGAGAAAGTATTCTCTGCTGGTCACTATGTAGCCTACACAGCTAATCAAAGTGTTGCATTTCCAGAAATGGGTACTGCAAGTGATCCACAGTGAATGTGTGTTTACAGCAGTGGATTCAAGAGGTAATCCCTATATGGTCATACAATAAAAGGGTTCATTCACAGTACAGCATACAATAAACTCTGCTGACATTTACTGGCATCGTAACATACACAAGATCTTTTACATTTACAATATAGAAAAAAACACCAAACACCTCTGCTCCTGTTACATTGTAGTGTCAATGGGCTCTTTCCCCATCAAGTCATAAATCCCAGAGACTTCCAGTGGCACCTCATCATAACTCCTCCAGCTTTCTACTGATGCCATAAAATATATGGCCTGTGTCACAACATAATTTGCAGGATTCACTTGGCCTGTGCAATGACCACTGTCGGGTTAACCAGGACAATGATTTCTACCAGATTTCTCCTTTAAGTGGCAAGATGGTTAAATTTCAAATCTGTCAACCATTATTCTCATTTCCCCTGACATATCTGTCATATCACCACAAAGCCTTCCACTGCAGTTGTCTTTTCAGAAGATCACTGATGTGGATCTTCTGGTCCAGTTGTCTTTCAGAACCACAGAATATTCCACACTCTTTCGCTAGGTGCATTCTCCATTGTCAAACTGCTCTACTTTGGAAGTTCTTTGTAGTATATAACTTAAAACCAACCCTGTAGTTTAAAAGCACCTATTCTTATACCCCCCTTGATGTCTAGGGTGAACAATTTATTATATATTTATTATTTTGTTTTATATCCTACCCTTCATCACTTTTTTAATCCTGAGGCAGGTAGCAACCATTTAAAAACCATAACAGAAGTTTTTTTTAAAAAGTTACAATAATACACAATATAAAACAGCAAGTGACAGTAGTTATCACAACTTTTAGGCTCTGCTTCAGTGGGCAGCCAGTTTGGCCACTGGCCAAGAGCCCCTGTGGCTGACAGGAGCCCCTGTGGCTGGAGCTGGGCGGGTGTAGATCCTGCTTCTCAATCCACACTAGCATTGGATCACAGAAAATACACTCTGCAACTTGATGTTGGTGCAGATGGCGGAGCGGGAGCCACCCTCGGTGTCTGGGGTAATGGCATGCATGCATGTGCAGTTGCAACCGGACCCATTTAAATCCATGGCTGCGGCAGCAGTAGTGTTGCCTCATCACCACCACTGCCACCTTTGAGGGCCCATTGCAGTCTGGTGCCCAAAGGCCAGCTACAGTCTGGTGCCAGCCCTGATAACCTTCCCCAACAACAAATGCCAGAACTTTGTCCAGTACTATTACAGTACCAGACACATGCAACAGAACATCTTCCTCTTCTCCTAGGCATTTTAGCATGTGTTTTTAAATTGTTTTACATTTTTTAAATTGTGTTTTAAATTGTTTTTAGAATATGTATTTTAAATTTGTATATTTGTTTTTAATGTTTTTAGTTACTGTAAACCACCCAGAGAGCTTCAGCTATGGGGCAGTATATAAATACAATAAATAAACATCTCCCATCAATCCCCATTAAAAGCCTGGGAGAATAAAAATATTTGTAATTGTCTCTACTGCAGATTTTAATACTCAAACATGATAATTGGAAGAGGTATTCTTACAAGTATCCAGGGCCCACATTGTTCAGGACAGCACCTCAAATTGGGCACAGTAAGATATAGGCAGCCAGTGCAATGTTTTCAAAATTGGTGTAATATGGCTTAATTTTTGCAGTGGCATTTTGCATCACACCATCTTCAAGGCCAGCCCCATGTAAAACATTACAGTCATCTATTCTGGGGATTACCAAGGCATGGATAACTGTGGCTAGACTTTCCTGCTCCAAGAATGGCCACAGGTGGCAAGCCAGCTAGAGCTGGAAAAAAGCATTATATCATTCCACTTAGGCTTCTTGTGACAGTGTTAAATCCAGAGCGCTCTCAAGGTATGAACTTGCCCAGCGAGGGGAGTGTAAACCTGGCTAGAACAGACCATTTCTCCCATTCTCAGATATGAGAACTACCCACTAACAACACCTGTCTTCTTGGAATTCAACTTCCGTATATTGGCCCCCATCCAATCCTATCCTATTTCTTCATTCTGGTATAGCACCTGCACTGCCTCACCTGATTGTGATGACAATGGGCCTGGGTGTCATCAGTATACTAACAACACTGAAATCTTATTCCCCATGTTATATAAATAATAAAGATCTTTTACATACATGCTTGTTATACAGCCATGAGAGTGGCTGTATACTATAGCCAGCGTGGATTTTTCATATTCCGCAATGTTAAATTGAAAGTACCCACCATGCCATTCTGATGCTTCCCATAAGCTCATTTCAAAACAAAACCTTACAAAACTTATAGTCCTGAACTCAGAAACACTTGCTTAACAACCCTCTAAATGTTCATGGTGATACAAAAAACAGTCAGAGAAAATAGAGAGTTCAAAGTCTAAAAAGAGAGAAAAAACCCCAGAGCCCTTTTGGACTTTTTTCTCTGAGTTCTCATAATCTGTTGACATTCATTAAAAATCAGCCATGTTCACAGAGTTCCTGTAATCCTATTACTGATGTTGCCCCATACTCTGACCTTCATCTTCTGCAGTTTTTAAAAAAATGCCTGCCTGATTTTTAATTAATTTAAGACATTTTGCATTGAACTGAATGAATAGTGTTGGGCATGCTCAGTAAGTACCAACTGTCAGTGTTCTAAAAGCCAGACTCACAGCTGCTTGGCTTGGCTAATCAGGGGCCCACACCCACACCAGACTTTGATTTCATGTGAGACAGTCCTGGCTTCCCCCAAAGTGTAGTTTGTGAAGGGTGCTGAGACGAGACTTGTATTCCACTGACAGAGTTCCAGTGGCCAGAGTGGTTTAGCAGTCAGCCACTCTGATTGAAGGTCTTTGAGGGGAACAGGGCATCTCCTAGCAACTCTCAGCACCCTTCACTAACTACACTTCCCAGGATTCTTTGAGAGGAGCCATGACTGTCCAAAGTGAAATAAAGGTCTGGTGCGGATATGGCCAGGGACAGGTTTGGTTTAAATTTGGGTGGGAGGCTACATGTGCCTGCTGTAGAAAAAAGGTGGGGGAAAGCTGAAAAGCAATGATACTGTTCATAATGTTTTTCCTTTTGGAAAGGAAAGGGGCTTCCCCTCTGCCCATTGCTCAGAGGCACATGTTACCAAATTCTTCCAAGCTACACAGCAAGTGGACTGGACTGTGAAAGACCAACCCAAATGGTGTTTGCATTTTGTGGGGCAGTACAATATCTCAGAGAGGAGGTCAGGTCTCCTGCTTCCTTGGTGCATTTGCTATAGCTGCCCAATTTCCCTGCTTTTTAAAGTTTGATAGAAATATCTGTTGGCTATAGGTACATTCTTAAACCGCAGGGTTTTTTGCCTATTAGTGAATATCAATATTTCTTCATACTGTGTCTTGATATGTATCTGATTTTACACTATGGTTGTAAGAGACATTTGGTCTTACCATGAAACGGTCTTCTCTGTCCAGGTCAAAAGATGATCTCAGGTAGGTAGCTAGCTCCACCTAGTGGTTGAAGGCAGAAACAGTGCTGTTGAATTTTGCAAGGACTTCCTGGTCTGCACAGCTCCGTTCCACAGTTCTTGATGATAATCCAACAAACAAGCCAAGAAATAATAGAAATAACACCGATAAGATGACAGACAATAGCACTCATACACTCTCTGCTAGAGGCCTATTCTGGAGTAATGATGGCAGCCCAGCCCTCCTAGGGAGTGGCCCTGAGATAATCTTTTGACATGCACAGAGAAGACCATTTCATGGTAAGACCAAATAATAATAATAATAATAATAATAATAATAAATTTAATTTTTGTGTCGCCTATCTGGCCGAAGCCACTCTAGGTGACGTACATATTAAAATTCAACAGTACAATATAAATACATAATAAAATACAGTGCAGTCAACAATAACCATTTTAAAAAGCAGCAATACAGAACAATTTAGGGCCATCAATAGACAATTTTAAAACAATCATAGAGAAATTAGCCCACCCCGGGGATCCCAAAGGCCTGTCCAAAGAGCAATGTTTTTAAGGCTCGGTGAAATGTATCCAGGGAAGTGGCATGGTGGAGATCGAACGGGAGGGAGTTCCAGAGAGTGGGGGCCACCACTGAAAATGCCCTCTCTCTAGTCCCCACCAACCTAGCTGTTTTCGTTGGTGGGACGGAGAGAAGGCCCTGTGTGGCTGATCTAGTCAGGCGGCTTAATTGGTGGTACTGGAGGTGCTCCTTCAGGTAAACTGGGCCGAGACCATATAGGGATTTAAAGGTTAACACCAACACCTTGAATTGGGCCCGGAAAACAACTGGAAGCCAATGTAGATGAAATAACACCGGCGTGATGTGATCACGGCGGCGGCTGTTTGTAAGCAAACGCGCTGCCGCATTCTGCACCAGTTGTAGTTTCCAGACCGTTTTCAAGGGTAACCCCATGTAGAGCGCATTGCAGTAGTCTAATCGAGAGGTGACCAGGGCATGTACTACCAGTGGGAGCTGATGAATAGGGAGGTAGGGTTGCAACCTCCGTATGAGGTGTAGTTGATTCCAAGCTGTCCGGCTCACTGCCGAAATCTGAGCCTCCGTGGACAGCCTGGAATCAAGAACAACCCCGAGGCTGCGGACCTGATCCTTCAGGGGTAGTCTCACCCCATTAAGATTCAGGTCAACAACACCCAACCTTCCCCTGTCACCGACAAGTAGCACCTCGGTCTTATCAGGATTGAGCTTCAGCCTGTTCCTTCCCATCCACCCACTCACGGATTCCAGGCACTTGGACAAGGTCTCTGCAGCCAACTCCGGTGAGGATTTAAAGGAGAGATAGAGCTGCGTGTCATCAGCATATTGGTGACACCGCAGCCCAAAACTCCTGATGATAGCTCCCAGCGGTTTTACATAGATGTTAAATAGCATGGGAGAGAGGATAGAACCCTGTGGCACTCCACAAGTGAGGGGCCAAGGGTCTGAAACCTCATCCCCCAATGCTACCTGTTGATGCCTGTCAGAGAGAAAGGAACAGAACCACTGTAAAACAGTGCCTCCTATTCCCAATCCCTCCAGGCGATCTAACAGGATACCGCGGTCGACGGTATCGAAAGCCGCTGAGAGATCCAGGAGGACTAGAAAGGTGAATTCTCCCCTATCTGATGCCCTCCTCATATCATCCACCAGAGCGACCAAGGCTGTTTCAGTACCATGTCCAGTCCTGAAACCCGATTGGTATGGATCTAAATAATCCGTTTCATCCAAGTGTGCTGACAACTGGTTAGCCACCACTCGCTCAATGATCTTGCCCAAAAATGGCAAATTCGAAATGGGGCGAAAGTTGTTCAAGACTTGGGGATCCAAGGAGGACTTTTTTAGGATGGGTTTTTATAATTGCCTCCTTGAGGGCCGGTGGCATTACACCCTCCTTCAAGGATGCATTTACCACCGCCCTGATCCCTTCGCCCAATTTCTCCTTGCAGTTCATAAGGAACCATGATGGGCAAGGATCAGTGAGACAGGTGGTAGGCTTCACCGTTGAAAGTACCTTGTCCACATCCTCAGAAGGAAGAGGCCGGAACCGATCCCACTGAACCAGATTGCAACTGGTCAACTCTGGATCCTCTACTGCATCCACAGCGTATGGAATCGAGGTCTTCAGGTGTTCGACTTTATCTGCAAAGTGCCTTGCCAATTTGTCACAGGAAGCCTTAGAATGCTCCAAGGGTTCCTGAGCGACTGGACCGACCAGGCTTCGGACCACTTGGAACAGCTTCCTGGGACAGCACTCTGCGGATGCAATAGAGGCAGCAAAGAAATCCTTCTTTGTTGCCTTTATTGCCACCTGGTAGGCAGCTATTGCTGCTCTAACCTGTGTCCGAACATCTTCAGAGCGGGATTTCCGCCACCGGCGTTCTAGTTGTCTCACCTCCTGTCTCAGACTTCGCAACCGGGGTGTGTACCACGGTGCTGTCTGAGTTCTGTCTCATTTCCTGTGAATGGAAAAGATGATATCAGGTGGGACATACCAGTGCTGACTCATGTAGGGTGGGTATATTGCTGGGCTGAAAAAAGTATTAGAGAGGACATGCTGTAGCACCCTTCTCCCGAAGGCCACCTCAACAGATGCATACGTGTTTATCTTGTAACGCCTAATAAACGTGTTAGGAGTGAACCATGTAGCTGCTCTGCAAATCTCTACAGAAGAGGCATTGCATGAGAATGCTGCTGATGTGGCTGCCACCCTAATGGAGTGGGCCACTATTCTGGCTGGGCGGGTCAACCACAGGGAAGTGTGCACTAGGGTAATACATGCTTTGATCCACCTAGCCAGTATAGAAGTAGAAACCTTATTCCCTAACGATGCTGGGTGAAAGGACACAAACAAACAATCTGTTTTGAGTATGGATTTTGTTTTAGAAATATATACTTTTAGAGCTCTCCTCATGTCAAGTGAGTGCCACACTTTCTCTGTGGACCAGATTCAGACAGAAAGAAGGAAGCACCAGCTCTTGTTGACAGTGAAAGGTAGACAGAACTTTAGGATGAAAGGAAGGAACAATGCGGAGGACTACTCTATCCTTATGAAACATTCAGAAATGCTTATCAACAGAGAGGGCATTCAGCTCAGACTGAAGTAATGGCCACCACAAACAAGACCTTAAAGGACAGTAGACGAAGAGAGAGTTGAGAGGTTCAAATGGGGGCTTTTGTAGGGCCATTAACACTTTGTGCAGGTCCCAAGTCATGTAGCGATGTAACATAGGTGGCTCTGATATCATTGCCCATGAAGGAAATGCTTGATGAAAGGATGAGATCCCAGTGGGTTATCTGGGTATCTCGATGGGTTCACTGATAATGCCAAAGCCTGATGCCTCAGGGTGTTTGGCCTGAGATCCAATGATAAGCCATCTTGTAGGAAGGAGAGAATCTCATTGATATCTGCTTTCCTTGGAAGTATCATTTTCTTCTGCAACCTAGCAAAGAAGGCCTTCCATGTACCCTCGTATATGCTAATAGTGGAAGGACGTCTACAGGTCATCATTGTTTCCACCACTGGAGACAAAATGCCTTTCTTCAAGAGATGTTGCCTCTCAACATCCAGACATGAAATGCCAACCACCCTGGGTCTGGATGGAGAAGCTGTCCCTGTGACAACAGGTCTTCCCTGAGGGTAATTTCCCACAGAGGATTGACCAATAGGTCGAGGAGTTCCTTCACCACCAAGGGGCTACCAGTTGGTCTGTTGCCCCTTTGGCTCAGATCTTGTGGATTACCTTGGGGATAATTGGAAGTGGCAGGAAGGGGTATAGCTCACTTGGAGGCCATTGGGATGTCAGAGCATCTATTCCTTCTACCTATGGCATTGTATAGCTGGCAAAGAACCTGTTTACCTGGCAGTTGTGATGAGTGGCAAAGAGGTCCACTTTGACACTGCCAAAGTCCATCACTATCTCCTGAAAGGCCATCAGGCAGAGCTTCCATTCTCCCTGATGGACTCTCTCGACTCAACCAGTCCACTTGTCCATTGTCCTGCCCTCTGAGATATTTTGCCAGGATTGAGTCCACATTTGTTTCTGCCCACTGAAAAGGAGAGAGGCTTCCTTTTGGGGGGGAGAGGTAGCACGTGCCCCCCTGATAGTTCAAATGAGCTTTGGCTGACATGTTGTCTATTCTGACAAAAACCACCCCCAACCATCTGAACTTCATGAAGTGTCCCAGGGTCAGACAAATTGCCCAAAGTTCCAGAAGATTGATTGGAAGTGTGGATTCCTGTGATGACCAAGTGCCTTGCACCATTTGGCCACTACATATGGCTCCCCAGCCCTTATGCTGGCATCTGACATGATTAGCGTTCATGGTGAATCCTGGAACAGCACTCCCTTTAGCAGATTGGGTTTGTGTGCCCACCATAACAGGGACTGACAGACTGCCTGTGACAGTACCACTCTCTGGTGCTGCCTGGTTGCTATCTCACTTTGGAAGGGCAGTAGCACCCACTGAAGGGGGTAAGAGTGATGACGCATCCATGGAGTAGTTTGGAAGGTTGAGACCATCAACCCCAGAACAGCTGCTAGTTGCATGTGGTCTGCTGGAGGGGAAGACAAAATATGTGATACTGCTGTGCATATCTTGTTTACTCTCTTCTGTGACAACCTTATGATTCCCCGCTGCACATCTATAGTGGCCCCTAGATGTACTATTCAGTGGGCTGGAAACAGCTGGCTCTTGGTTTGGTTGATTAAGAAGCCATGGTCTTTCAGACAGGCCAAAGTGATGTGCAGATCTTCACAGGCCTTGTGTAGTGATGGGGAGCAGATCAGAAAGTCATCCAGGTTGGGGAAGATATGGACTCCCTGTGTCCTGAGGTGTGCCATCAGGGCAACCATAATCTTCATGAATACTCTGGGGGCAGACAACAGACTGAAATGCACAGCCCTGTACTGGAAGTGGTCTTCCCCTCTGCAAACCTGAGATAGTGCCCATGAAGTAGAAAAATACCATGAAGAGCAGGAGAGGGACAATTGAAGGAAGTAAAAGAAGGTTACACCTTCTTCTGGAAAGGACTGCCTGAACAAGAAAGGCGAATACATGGAGTAGGCTTTGCTATTAAAAATGATCTTGTGAAGCTCTTGTCAGAAGTTCCTATTGGCATTAATGAACAACTCTCAACTCTCCAGTTAAAATTTGCCAAAAACCAGCAGACAACTATTCTAAGTGCTTATACACCAACATTAGATGCTGATGAAGACATCAAAGAAATTTTTTATAACCAGCTGGACACCATCTTATCAGAGATACCTCAGGAGGATAAAATTATCATCCTGGGTGATTTCAATGCAAGAGTTGGGCGTGATTTTGATTTATGGCCAGAAACCATTGGGAAAGAAGTAGTTGGCAATGGCAAACTGAATGGCATTCTACTTCTGACTAAATGTGCAGAGCATAATCTTGTTATCACAAATACACTCTTTCACCAGAAATATAAATTTAAAACATCATGGAAGCACCCTCGGTCAAAACACTGGCATCTCCTGGATTATGTAATTGTCCGTGCCAGAGATCATTGTGATGTACTCCTCACTAGGGCCATGACGAGTGCCGATGACTGCTGGACAGATCATTGATTAATTTGATCCACTATGGCCATTAATATTGTTCCTCAACTTAGGCTCCAAGGAAGAAAACCAAAGCTTAAAATGAACATCCACACCCTTCAAAATCCTATTAAGTGAGCTTGCTTTCAAACAACTCTCAAGAAACATTTACCAACGGAACTCCCTGAAAACGTCAAGGAACACTGGATTAAACTGAAGACTTCCATTATTGCAGCATGTGAACACACTATTGGATACCAAACTAAGAAACATCAGGACTGGTTTGATGAGAATGATAGTGAGATTGAACATATCATCAACAAGAAAAGGAAAGCCTTCCAGATATGGCAAAAAGACATTAACTGTGCTGCTAAGAAAAACATCTATGCCAGTGCAAAGGCTGAGGTCCAAAGAAGAACTAGAAAACTTAAGAATGCCTGGTGGATAAAGAAAGCTCAAGAAATCCAGCATTTTGCAGATGCTCATGATGCATGGGGCTTTTTAATGCCACAAAGGCCATCAACAGGCCAACAAATTATGGTACAAATCCCTTACGTTCAATGGATGGTACCAAACTTAGAAAGGATAAAGAATCTATTGCACTGCGTTGGAAAGAGCATTACCACGACCCCCTTAATCGTATCTCTTATGTGGCTGGTGAGATCTTCTCGCAAATCCCACAACGACAAATTAGAGATGAGCTTGCAGTATCCCCTAATTTGGATGAAGTCAGTAAAGCCATCAATCAAATGAAGAATAACAAAGCTAGTGAACCTGATGGGATTCCTTCTGAAGTCTTTAAAAAAGGTGGGCTTGAACTTACACAGCAACTTCATAAGCTCGTTGAAAAAATCTGGATGAGGGAGGAGATCCCAGAAGACTTTAGGGATGCCATAATTATCACTCTTTTCAAGAAGGGTGATAGAACAGATTGTGGGAACTACCAAGGCATCTCTTCTTGCTACCGCAGGTAAAATCCTTGCAAGGATCCTCGCAAATCACCTCCTACCTATCTCAGAAGACATCCTCCCTCAATCCCAAAATGGTTTCCGCCCTTCCAGGGGGACAGTGGATATGATCTTCACTGCACGACAGCTTCAAGAAAAATGCAGGGAGCAAAACCGACCTCTGTATATGGCGTTTATTGATCTGACTAAGGCCTTTGATACTGTAAAACAAACTGCTCTCTGCACCATCCTTCTGAAAATTGGATACCCTGATAAATTTGTGAATATTTTGCAACTCCTCCACGACAACATGATGGCGACAATTTTGGATAACAATGTCTCTCAAAGTGATCCATTCAAAGTGGGATCAGGCATCAAACAGGGATGCATCATTGCTCCGACCGTATTTGCTATTTTTATCACCATGATTCTACAACTTATTGAGGGGAAACTTCCCACTGGTGTGGAAATCACATAACAAACAGATGGAAAGCTTTTTAATCTCAGTTAAAGCAAAAAGTAGGGTAATTACAACCTCTGTTGTAGAACTTCAATATGTCAATGATAATGTCGCCTCCACACATTCAGAGGAAGATCTTCAAACTATCCTAAATGTCTTTGCAGAAGCATATGAAAAGCTTAGCTTCTCGCTTAACATTAAAAAAACTAAAGTGCTTCATCAGCAGGTGCGAACCAATCCCTCTGTAGCACCATCAATCCAGCTTAAATGTGCGATGCTGGAGAATGTTGATCACTTCTCTTATCTTGGCAGCCATCTCCCTGTAAAAGCTGACATCGACGCTGAAATTCAGCATCGTCCGAGCTCTGCGAGTGCCGCATTCTCCTGAATGAAGCGTAGGAGGATCAGGATATTCGCAGGGTGACCAAAATGCTTATTTACAAAGCCATTGTACTACTGACCTTACTGTATGCCTGTGAAACATGGACCATTGATAAACGTCACTCCCAACTTCTTGAAAGATTCCACCAACGCTGCCTCTGGAAAATTCTGCAAATTACTTGGGAAGATAGGCAGACTAATGTTAGAGTATTGGAAGAAGCAAAGACCACCAGTGTTGAAACAATGATCCTCCAACATCAACTTTGCTGGACCGGCCATGTTGTTTGAATGCCTGATCACCGTCTTCCAAAGCAGCTACTTTACTCCCAACTTAACGATGGAAAATGGAATATCGGTGGACAGCAGAAGAGGTCTAAAGATGTTCTTAAAGCAAATCTAAAAAAATGTAACATGAGCATCGAGAACTGGGAAGCTTTGGCCCATGAATGTCCCAATTGGAGGTTGGCCATTATCAAAGGTGCTATGGACTTTGAAGAAGCACAAGTACAGGGTGAAAGGGACAAAAGAGCTAAGCGGAAGGCACTTCAAGCAAATCCTCATCGTGACCATCTTCCATCTTGAAACTGATGCCCTCACTGTGGGAGGCTGTGTGAATCCAAAATTGGCCTCCACAGTCACTTACGGACCCATTGTTAAAGACGTTACCCTGGAAGAAATCTTACTTGGCCACAAGTGATCGCCAATGAATGAATGAAAAATAGGGGCGTGAAGGAAGGCTTCCTTTAGATCAATCGAGGTGAGGAAAGCTCCCCTTCTCAGGGCCTCCTTGATTGATAGCAAGGTGTCCATGCAAAACTTGCGGTATTTTATGTATTCGTTCAGTTCAAGTACTGTCCTGAACAAGCCGTCTTTTTTCACGATGGTGAAAAACAGTGAGTAATTCCCAAAATTCTCTCCTTTGTTGGGACGGATTCTATTGCTGCAATTTGCAGTAAATGGGAAACAGCCTGTAGGATCCTTTCTCTTTTGTCTGGAGATCCTGAGAGGGGGGATGGAATGAATCTCATCAGAGGGGGTTGTGTGAACTCCAACCGCAAGCCATACCAGAGGGTGTATAGCACCCATTGGTCCAACGACATGTCCCTCCACCAATGAACAAAGAGCTGGAGGTGGCCTTCCACTGGCATCAGAATTGATGTTTATTCCCTCGCAACTGGGATCTGAATCTCGATCTGTTGGGGAAATGCTGCTGGCCCTTAGTCAGGGTATGTTGTCTAGTCCAGAAAGGATGGCTGACATGGGTGTCCTTTGCCTTTCCTGATGCCCTGGAGCCTCGAAAGGACTGCAACGTTAGAAATAGCATCATCAGCTATGCCGCCCAACAAGATCAGCCTCAAAAGACCTTCTCTCCATCCCATCAGTCAAAACAGCCAAACTGGTGAGGACTAGAGAGAGGGCTTTTTCAGTTGTGGCCCCCCACCCTGTGGAACTCCCTCCCAAATGATCCCCGCCATGCCCCTTCCATGATGAGTTTCCCCCAGGCCTTGAAGACCTGGCTCTTCAGGCAGGCTTTTGGGGTTGGCTAGATTTTATCTTCATTGTTTTTAGTTTTTTAATGTCTAGGTATTGTATGCCTATTTTGTATGTTGCCCTGAGTGGCTGGACAGCCAGCCAGATGGGCGACTAATAAATTCAACAGACAGACAGACAGACAGACAGACAGACAGACAGACAGACAGACAGACAGACAGACAGACAGACAGACAGACAGATAGATAGATAGGTGGAATGAACTCCAAAAGGATCTTCTGCCATCACTTTTTCTGGTGGAAGGCATTGCCTTTTTCTTTTCCTTAGATTCCAAGACACCTGACAGGGCATCATCACCAAATAACTTGCCTCCATTTAGGATTCTGAAGTGAGATTAGAGTGGGCTGTAGGATCCCAATGGTGCAACCACAGAGTCCTTCGAGTGAAAAAACAAGCTGCTAACAAACTTGCTGAAAACTGCATGGCATCCATGGATGCATCTGCCATGAAGGTCACAGCCCAAGAAATTTTTAGTAGAGACCTATGGATTCAGGCTGGATCCTGCTGTGGACTGTCCAGCAGGTCTTCCAACCAGAGAAGGGAAGCTCTTGCAAACACTGAGGAGGCTGATGCTGCCCGGATGGAAAGTGCACTAGCCTCATGGATCCTTCTGAGGCCCTGATCCATTTTGTGTTCTGTCACATCCTTGAGGTAGGCATCCAAGTCTTTGGGGTCAAGGATGGATTCAGGAAATTTACTATGGAAGCGTCTATCAGTGGGACTTTCAGATGGTCCATGAAATGTTGCTCCAGAGTATAGTATTTGTTAGCAGTTGAAACAGACTTCTTGAATTGCAATGGGGTGTCAAATTTGGACTTGATCACTTTGGGTAATAATGATGGAAGTTTTAGTACCCTTGACTTAGGTTTCAGGTCTGGACACACTGCTGAAACTCTAAATGCTGAGGGGGCTGGAGGATCTTCTGAGGGATTCAGACTGAGGGCTTCCATTGCCTTGCACAAGAGTGGAAGCAAGTGAGCTTCTTGGAAGATCCTGTTGGTTGAAACCTCTTCAGATTCTGAGTCCCCACTCCATTCTTCTTCATCAAGGATGATTAGCTCATTGTCCGGGTCAACAGTGGTATCATCTGGAGGGTGAGGGTGTCTACCCTGGGTGGTGGCATAAGGGTCTGGGGATGTGCTGTTCAGTGGTGGCCATGTGTTTGAAGATGAGTGGGCTATGGATGAACCCTGCACCACTTGTGCACTTGATGGTGCCAGTGGGGGTGCTGATGCCATTGTGTCCTCTGGGAGATGCCGTGTGTGAGCTGAAGAGGCAGACAGGTCTCTGGCCAGATCCATCAAAAGAGAATCCCTCAGCTGGTCCTTTAATTGTTGCAGCATGTGAGCTGAGAGTTACAAATGAAGAGGTTGAATGTGGGAACAACAAAGCTGGTACATCCCCTCTACAGCTGGTGAGCATTGGGAGAAGAGGGGGGGTTGGGACATTTCCCTCCCAGCCTATTGGAGAGCTTGGTGAGATGCAGGTGCTTCAAGAAAGCCTGTGAATACCTTGGGAGGGGAACTTGCAGAGAAGATGGAATCTAAGGAAAGGTGAGGCTGAGCACATTCTTCCTCAGATAAGGACTCTTGGTCTCTCTGTGTCCTGCAGGTGGTGCTATGAGAGTCCTTCCCTGCAGCTCCCTTCTGGATATCAGGGCCTTGCCAGTTGAGACTGACTCACCTGTTATCTTTAGGTGCCACGCCTTCTGGAGCCGCCCTGCCCACCAAAATAAATGTCTCAGCCACCTCCTGCCTGCTAGTAGATAGGCAGGCTATGGCTGCCTCCATCTCAACATTCATGGTAAACGAAGGCCCTGAGGACTGCCTTGGTAATGGCGCTGCTGCTGCATCTGACCTGGGTGGAAGTGGGAGCGCTTTTAGCTTCTTTATGGGATTCTCCAGTTTGTGGGTTGCTTTCCCTATTGGGAACGACCATGCTGTGGGACTTACAGGGACTGGGAACCGCGATGGCGGCTACGCATCAATGCTGGTATTGCTGGGGGGGGAAGCAGAAGGCAATCCCCATGAAGTTGGACAGTCTCCGCAGTGGTCTTCCATGGATAGGGGTGAGAAGATGTGGGTGGCAGCAGGGGGAGAATTGGTCCTCCTGACTGGCGCATTCAAGGTGACACCACTGCTAGTTGCACTGGAAACTGTTGAGGCTGCTAAGGCACTTGCCGCTGAGGCACCAGTGAAGGCTGGTGTGAGCTGCGAGGCTAACGGGGAGGGGTGCTAGCTAGCTAGTGGCAAGAGATGAGGGGGCAAGGTTAATGCCTCTTCGCGACTGGCTTAATGCTGCTGTGAGGTCTCCAGGGGCTGGGCAAAACAAAACAAAACAAAATTACACAAGGGAGAGAAACAGTAAGAAGGATGCCAACAGTAAAAGAGGAGAGCAGAACAACTTAGGCAAATAACTCAGGCAGTAATAATACAGGCCTGAACCAATGGAGCAGAGAGAGGGATCAACCGTTCTTGGTGAAGGCAAAAAGAGAAGTGTGGAAAGGAGCTGCGCAGAGCAGGAAGTCCTTAAAAAATTCAACAGTGCTCTTTCTGCCTTCAACCACTTGGTGGAGGTAGCTACCCACCTGAGATCCTCTTTTCCATGCCCAGGAGAATTATTATTTCCTCTACATTTTAAGTGTGCCCTTTTTCCTTGGGGTGGTCATGGTAGCCCTCTGTTGTTTTCACCCCGAGGGACAGATTAGGCTGAGAGATTATGCATAACCATGGTCACCCAGTAAACTTTGTAGCTGATTTCTATTTTTAAATTTAATTAAAATTATTTATTTGCAGGCAAAGTTTATGAAGTAATGCAGATCCACATAATACATTTAAAGCACATCCAACTCGCATTTAAAGTGCATAATGTTCCCCAAAGAATCCTGGGAAATGTGGTTTCCCCCTCACAGTTATAGTTCCTACCACCCTTAACAAACTGCAGTTCCCTTGATTCTGTGGTGGGATTCATATGCTTCACATGTATATTGAATGTGTTTTAAATGCATGGTGTGGATCTACCATAGTATACTGTGAAATAAAAAGAACAATTTTAAAAGATACTTTTTTAAACAGGGGAAGGGCTGTTGCTCAGTGGTAGGGCACATGCTTTGCATGTAAAGGTCCAAAATCGAATCTCTGGAAGAGACTATTGCCTGGAATCCTGGAGAGCCAATGCTAGTCCATGTCATCAGTACTGAGCTAGATGGTACCAAATTGCCTGATGAGGTATAAGGCAGTTTCCTTTGTGCCTAAAAGAAGAAAGAGACCCAAGGGCCACAGTGAGTCTGAAATTTATTTATGTATTTTATTTACAACATTTTTATTTATTTAAAATATTTCTATCCCACCCTTCTACCCTGTAATAGGGCACTCAGGATGGCTTACAAGCATAAAATCAAACACATACATAATAAAATTGTAAATTATATACCACTTTATTAAAAAAAATCCACAAAGCAGTTTATAGAAGGAATCAAAACAATAAAATTATTGGCAAAAACAATTAAAGACAGGTATTTTAAAACATTCAAAATAATAAAACCAACAATGAGTTAAATACAGATAAAAACATAATAGCTTCTACATGCCTGGGTAGGCTTGCCTAAACAAAAATGTTTTTAGCAGGTGCCAAAATGAGTACAATGAAGTGCCTGCCTAATGTAAATAGGCAGGGAGTTCCAAAGCGTAGGTACTGCCCTACAAGATCAGAACAAGTACTATGTGGAACTCATAACATGGAAAGCACACCTTGAACTTGGCCTGGTAGCAAATCAGCAAGCAGTGCAGATTTCAGAGCAGAGGTATTATGCGCTAATAGGGTGTCATTCATGTCAGCAATCATGCCACAGCATTCTGTACTAACTGTAGCAACTGTAGGCTGTGCTACATGGGGATTTCTGTGACCTTGGCTAAGTAGCTGCCAGGATTTGAGTTTTGGTTAGGAACCCTGACTGGTTGTGGGATGCTGAGTTTTCTGTCTTACTCATAAGAGTCTTGTTGTGGTTGGTATGGTATTGCATTTAGGAAATCATCACTGTCTTTTTCTTTTTCTATTTGCATTTCATTTACCTCTGAACTTACTTCCTTACATCCATGGAAGCAACAACAGTGGTTCCATGTGGTCAGCTCAACCCCCTTAAATCCACTAATGATGCACTTTGTTATTTGCATGATGGTTTGTTTCTTGCCCAATAGTGGTAAAAGAGAATTTACATATTGGAAAGTGTGGTTTCAATTGCTATTGTTCCCAATCTACTGCCTGTGAAGGTAGACCAAACCTTGTGTGCTTTCTCTCTGTCGATTATTACTCACTGGAATTGGGTTGGCTGTCAAAGTGAGTTTATAGCAGCTCACAGAGCAGGCAAGAAAGAGCAGAGAATCTTCTTAATTCTTACTCATTTCTCAAACCTCTCTCTGCAGTGAAGGGTCAAGTATGAAAAGAAGTTTGGAGCAGCCACGTTAAAAGGCAGGCAGATCATTCCAGGAAGAGGGTTGCCAACCCCCTTTGATATGGATATCATTGCAGAAGATCCTAAGTCAAGCCTTACCAAAAGCACCATCCTAACCCTACCCGCTCAGTAGTAAGTCCTGTCACATTCTATGGGGCTTAGTCCTCTAGGAAGTGTTTTTAGAATTGCAGCCTTCAGGGGCATCCATCTTTACTCCTGAGTGCTCCCATCTAACATCTCCATAAAACTAGGCTCCTTTCTTCCTACAATGGCCTTCTGGTGATTGGACTGGAGTGAGAGCATTTAAACCCTTCTTGCCAGAAACAAGAAGGCTAGATTAAATGTTCCTTACCCATGCTCTTTAAACAGGTGAGAAGTAATGATTCCATCACTTTAACTTGACCTGGAAACATCCTCATTTAGCAGAGATTTGTCTCTTAATTTCCAATCAGAGAATTGTTTTTGTTTCAGTGGTATGCTCCAAGCAAATGTGTTTGATGCTTAATGTATCATGCTTAATAACATTACTAGGGCCCACTCCCATGACATCACTAGGGCCTGCCCTTGTGACATCATTAGAGTCCACCCCTGAAATCTCAGGGTTTGGGATGCTTCTGACCTGGCAACCCTAAAGGTGGTCCATAAAAGCAACTCAAGAGAAGGAGATGCTTCTCTAGTGTTGTCAACCTCATGTGCACACAAAGACATCCTAACATAGAAATGAGTGGCTAAACAAATATATATTGAAAACTCAATAAGAACATTTTTATTTATTATTTATTTATTTATTTAAAATATTTCTATCCCACCCTTCTACCCTATAATAGGGCACTCAGGGCAGCTTACAAAATTAAAATGAAAAATTGTAAACAGTAAAATCACAAAAACATTAAACTAAATTAAAATACATAATATACATATATAAATACAAATTTTACATATTTGACTGGGCTTACTTACATGTGGGATTCTAATAACAAATGGCATGGACATCTAACTGCATATTTCCTGCATTGGAAGGGGTTGGGCTAGATGACCTTTGAGGTATCTTCCATCTCTATGATTCTATGAACCTTTGGTTCTACATACATAGTGACTGAGTTTCACCAACTTAGCATTGTTGTTTCAATCAGGCTGGGCCATTGCTTTCTTGAAAACAAAAAGGATTGGGCAGGAATTAAATAATGAACATAGAGCTCAATTCAAAAAACAAATGTTGCAGAAATGTGGTGAGTCCTTAGTGGGAAATCTAAGAACAGGCTTTTATTTGACATTACTAGCCTTTGCTGGCATAAGAATTATATTTAGTGCACTTTATTGGCTTTTGTAATCTAACCAGAAGCTGCCTCTAGATGCAATAACCTTAGTATCAACCTTATACTTCATCGTTTGAAATCCCCAGTATTTTACTGGCTGAATATGACCAAGGGGAGAACAAAGCATTCACCGTAATAGCTTCAAGAAAGACACCACAAGAACATAGTCAGCTATATATCCTTGGAGGAAAATTACAATGCATCTTATAAGCATTTCTCCAGTGTGTAATTCCCTAGTTGGTCAGATTTTCACGTTGAATGAATCTGCGGTCCACACAAACAACTGATTGCCAAATAATTTTTTTTTAAAAGAAAAAGGAAAGAGGAGAAAAAAACTTTAGAAATTATGACACTTTGTAAAATAAAGGGTAAAAAGGCTATTGATTACTTTAAAATAAATGCAGCCACCACCTTACATTCTTCTCTATCCAGAGATCATTGTAGGATGATAGCTGTGCTAATAGGCCATTTCTTGATAAAGACACAATGTAGTTTTACAAGGAGCCATTATGAAAACAAATTATTATCTTTGTCCCCCTTCCACAGAAATAAAGGTTTTATGTGGCTGCATTATGCCATAACCACCACTGGTTGCTCCTCTGAAGTAAATCTCTTCCATTTTCTTCATAGACAAACCATATAGAAAAGTCCAATTTTAGAAACAATAATGGTGCAGTTAAAAGTTAAGCCTGCCAGCCACTTTTGTCATAAGGAAAATGACCCAAAGTAAAAAAATAACTGTTCTTTCATTATCATATTTATACACAGTGTAGACTGGTGGCTCCAAAGTCAGTGGGGCAGTTCAGACTAAATCCTGGAGTGGATCCACTGCCCCATGGTTATATAGATTGTGGTGGACTTTGGAAAAGTTTTCAGTGCAGTTCTGCAGCTAACAGCACTGATATAATGAGTAGGACTAAATTTGGCTTAATTCCAGATTTTTTATTTGGGCCCGATAAGGTAAGAAAGAAAGCATTGCCTCTGTAGGAAACTGGTCATGATTTCCTCAACAGACCAAGTTCACACTCGAAATCTGATGGACTAATGAGTGACAGCAATTTGACATGGTCCAAAAATTAGGACATGCTGATGTGGCAGCAACATCTTCCATTTTGGAAAGGCTACAAAGCCGCCTCCCCCAATGTTTCAGACCTTATGTGATTATTCTGTGGGGAGAAAACCATATTTGGATGTTGTGAGGCATAATGTAAAGCAACAGCAGAGTTGGGAAATGAAATATATTTTTAAAAACTTGTTGGATACTATACAACTAAACATATATTTTAAATATACAAAAATGTAAAAATAAATACCTTGCTGCATGAAAAATAAACAAGCAAATGCAATGTATAAAAACTGGTGTTAATCATATGTAAGCATTTGCCTGTTTATTTTTCATGCAGGAAGGCATTTTTTTATTTTTGTGGTTATAAATTTGAATTATTTAAAAGTGTGTTTTTTATTTCATTTCCCAGTGTTTGCTGATATTTTGGTTTCTCACATTGGGTTATATACATCTTTGTTTTGGTTTTTTATAAGGTATAATGTAATCATAACCCTACCTTTTTGCAATTTAATCTTGACTATGGGTCTTCTTCCCTATATTATCTTGAGAAGGCGTTTCTCTTTTGAATACTGATATGAATAAATGAAAACTTGAAATAACACAGCAGTTTCTGTTTCAGTTACACACATTTGCACAAAATTGGAAGAACCAGAAATATCCCAAGAAATGTATAATACATCTTTTCTTGAAATATCTGTGGTCTGACTATCCAATACTAAGGGGTGCAGTCCTATGCATAGTTAGCTCCACTGGATAAAGTGGGACTTACATCTGAGTAAAAATGCATAGGATTGCACAGTAGCAAATAATAATGAATGATTATGAATCATGTCACATAAATGAGTAGGGAGGATTGATGTAAATAAGTATAGATTCTGAGCACTTAGGCTGGACACTGATCATATTCAATCCTACACTCTGAAAATTGTACTTGTCCTTACAGTATCATAGTATGCAGCTTTATAATATGGAGCCTGAAACTCTCTGGTTTTGCTACATCTCATAAAAGCTTACCATACAGGAAGCTTATTTGTTATCAGTTCTGGTATTGGGTACATTTATATGGGTACATATAAAATACTACTGGACACAAATAATTTAATATTTTTTGTCAAAGGCATAGAGCAAAAATACACCAAAGCTGCTGTCGTTTCAAAGGGTCTAATTAAAACTATTCATCTGTTAATTGTAAATGCCTATATAGGAAATAAACAATTCCCTTGGTACGTGATGAGTGACATTTTGTACCATTAGCTTGCACATACATCTCATTAAGGCAATTATAACTGGTATTTCTTGGTTCTGATGAAGCACCTAAGTGCAAGAGGAGGTTGACTGACACTTTCACTAGGAGGAATTCTCTGTATGTTTGTTTATACAGATGCAGCAGTTCTGAGAAGCTGCTCTTGGGAAATGCAGGTGGGAGAGACAGAGATGTTCAAACACAGCTGCTTTTGCGCAAGCTGTGAAATGGGACCTCTTCCCCTGAATGTTTTTCTGTTCAGGAATGTGTGACTAAAAATAAGCTTACAGATCGCTTCCCTTCGCCCCAACAGTCATCCCCACCAGCCTGCTTTGCTTTCTTTCTCAAAGAGGGAGAATTCATGCTCAGCAATGAAACTTTGGCTATATGAAGGAATGGGAAAAATGGCATCACCTCTCCCCTCTCACAGAAATTCTTCCCCATCTTGCCAAATAATTGAGAAAGAAGCTTCCCCTTATAGATTCAAAAATACAATCTTATATCCAGGGTTGTCTCAAGACATTTTGTTGTCTGAGGTAAAGGACAAAAACCAATCAGCCCGGCAGTTGTTGATGTTGTAATTTACCACTTACAGGTCTACATGGCAAAATGGCAAATTACTTTGGTAAATCTCACATTGACAGTGTTAAGGGAACACCACCCTTCCCTATACCTGAGAGCAGCAGGCTAAGTTTAGGCAACAAAGGGCAGCCTGAGCGGCAGACACAGTTTTGTCCACTCCCTAACCACATTCACGCTATACATTTATTCCACTACTATTCCACTTTAAACAGTCATGATTTCCAGCAAAGAATCCTGGGACATGTAGTTTGTGAAGGGTGCTGAGAATTGTTAGGAGATGCCTTATTCTCCTCACAGAGCTACAATTCTCGGGGTTCTCTGGGAATAGGGATTGACTGTTAAACAAACCACTCGGACAACTGTAGCTCTGTGGAGAGAATCAGGGTCTCCTAACAACTCTCAACACCCTTCACATACTACCCTTCCCAATATGTCTCACTCCATTTCATGGTAGGACCAGCTCTGCTTATCTTTCAAATGAAGGGACTGCAAGGCTCAAAATATGCTCTCTTGAAAAATTACAGAATTTCCTCTTCAACCAGAGCATAGTTGTTATCAGCAACATGTGTCTATATCCACAAATGCAGATGTGCGCTTTTTGGGGGGGGTACCTTTTTTTCACTCCCTGTTCATTCAAGGCTAACTTTGTACTTTATTCACTGCCTTCAATATTTTTTTCTAATTCTTTGATTGCCCCCTCAAAATGTCACCTCTGCCAACTTTGACTTGCTCACCACCTTGATTACTTTTTTCCTTTCCCGCTCAATATGTGGTAGCAGCAGCAACTGTATTGGCCTCCTAGCCACCATTTTGCATCCTCAAATAATGCCCCAGACCTCACAACGAGATAACATTTTAAAGGATACATAAGACTCATTAACTCCCTTAGTTCTTTTTCACAGGTATATCTTGAGCACCCAAAAATGTGAAAACACAAAAATAAAATTTAATATAAGATACAGTCACAGTGGCCATCCCTTGAAGAAATGTTTCTGATTTCATCTGGAAGGTATCAATATATTGTATTTTACTGAATTTGCAAATTTAAATGGTATAGCATAGATGGCTTCATAAATTAATTGTTAATAATGCACATTTAAATTTTTCACAATAATTTTGTAAAACCTGTAAAAAGTGGCTTTAAAAATTAGAAAAAGAAACAAAATACAGATACCAGAGAATCTGTCCTTCAACAAATGGAAGCGATATTTTTTTTCTTTTTTCCCTTAACTGAAATGACAGCATATAGATGCCATTTCAGATACTGACAGTTCCTCTAACCTGTTTTCAGCTGAAGTTAAAAGCTAAACACTTTTTCTTGCTTCTTTTTCTATATTTCTTAGTTAAAAGATTGATAACAACAAGATACGGGGATGTTTAAAAAAATGAAACAAGGTTTGCTGAGTCACATTTCAGTAAGCATTTGTGCTTTGAAAAAGTTGGGACAGCCAGATTTCAGCATCTTTTAAGTCCAATTATTTCAGAAGCAGAGCTTAGCACATACTTAATTTTCTCCAACTAGAATCAACAAAAACTAAAACTTGATCTGGAATTGTACCATGACATGTTATTAATATTAATATATATGAATATTTGCATTTTAATATGAAACAGAAAACATTTATTATTGCATGCATTAGTAAGGTCTATTTCCAGCCCACATCACTTTTGGCTGTTTTTACTGATAATTCTGTTATCTTTCTTCATCAATCTGCAATTTTTTAAATGTCTCAAAATACATTTTTTAATTTGTATTTTAGTATGTATTTAAATGTGTATTTTCTCCCCAAATATATGTTTAAATGCACGTTAATATGCCATACAACATTCAGATATGTGCAAAATGCAAAGGATAGCTGTGTTCTAATCAGTATGATTGTCTGAGAAGCGTAGATCATATCATTGCATATAGAATTTGCTCAGATTTAATTCTGAAGCCTCCCTGTTTATCACTAAGTACTTGACAGTTTAAAGCAGTTGAGTTGAACTGAATAGGTAGTCCATGCGTCCTTCTTTACAGAGCACAGTATTCTATTTGAAGTGCTATTTAAGCTGGTTGAAGTCTGTTTACATAAAAAGAACCATAAGAAGAGAACACAGGAGCCTTGAGGTTGCTCATCAACAGTTTGAACTTGGACAGAAGACTGAGCAGGCATACAGGTCTCCCCATTATGCCTTGTAAATTATAATAATACTTTCTAAATGTGTGTCTGTACATGTAAATGTTATGCAGATCTATGCCCACTTTTGTCCTCTTTTTGGGCAATGCATTTCTTCCTTCTGACAATGCCTAAGCAGTCATCCTAGTGTTGAGCACATCCCATTCCATTCCTCCCATGGACCTTTACCCCACCTTCCTCCATTCCATAGTGCAAAACAGAGTCCTGCTGGACCACATCAATCAGCAGAGGGAGATGACCCATGCAGGGCCCATGAGAGGGGGGTGCAGGGGGTACATCTTACCTGGGCCTGGGGTCAAAAAGGGGGCCCAGGAGCCAAAGGAGGGGAGCTCCCTTTTCCTCCCTTTGTTATGTCATTTCCTGCTGGCTCCCATTCTGCAAGCCTGCTACAAATGGTGCTTTTTTTTCTTTCCCCCCTAAAACTTATGCAAAAAAGCATAACATTGTTCAAACAAATATTTGTATTTCTGTTGGATTCTGAAAATACAAATAATCAAACTTGAGGATTTTTTTTCATTTTTTATGAAACTTACTCTGGAAGAAACTGAGCATGCTTGGTGGCCAAGGTAACAAGAGGAAGAGATACTTTGACCTTAAGAGGGTGTGGTCATTAGGAAGCTAAATTAACCCTTCCCCTTTAGTATGAAAGGAAAAATGCGGTTTGAGGGCTCATGTAAACAGTGTGAACCTTTAAACCCTATCACGATGAGAAAATCATCTCTCCAAAATGTATTCTCACAAATCAGGAGTCCAGAAAAGAAAAGAAAAGAAAGAATGAGAGGAAAATGAAAAAAGGGGTCAACAAACGCTCTTTCAATTTGGATTAAGTGCGGCTTCAAACATTTTTTCATTGAACTCACCTAAAGAATTGGAGCAAGAAGAAACTGTTGGAAACCTCATCCCCAAACAAGGAGCAGTTGATTTGGGTAATCATGCACAGTATTTTGATGAAGGGGCAGATGCAGAAAATGGAAATGGAAAACAGAAAGAAACAGACATGTGGAAGTAAATTTGGAAGATGAGAGGAGTAATCATAATGTAGGCCTTGACATTGGATGTATCACAACCGAGTTTCCATCTCAAAAGGAAATAGAAAAGTATGTTACAAATGGTCACATCCCTCTACCTAAAACATTCCCAAAAGACACCTGCAATCAAGTGTTCCCAGAAAGCATACTGAAATTTCAAAGCACTAATGGAGAACTACATGTGAGAGACTGGCTTGTCTGGAGTCAACAGAAACAAGCTTTATATTGCTTTCCATGTCGATTATTTTGGCACATGACAGTCAAGACTAGCACTTCTATGTCTAAGTCTGCACTGGTATCTGCTGAAGGCTGGGATTCTAATGGGAAGTGGCGGAAACTTTCCTACAGGATCCCAAAACATGAAAAAGGCAATAGTCACAGAGAATGTTACCTAGCTTGGTGAGAACTAGAAAGGCGCCTGCTGTCTGAGACAGGAGTTGACATCATCTTAGAAGCGTCAATCAAAACTGAAGCTGTGAAATGGTACAACCTTTTAAAGCGCATCATCGATGTTGTACTCTTCTTGGGAGAACGTGGTCTAGCATTTACTGGTTCATCCCATCGAATTGGTGATTCAAACAATGGAAACTTTTTAGGACTCATTGAACTGCTCTCCAGGTGGGACCCCATCCTTCAGGAACATGTGCTAAGTGTAGAGGAGTCACAGAAAAGGAGTGAGCGGCTTCAAGTTCATTATCTGTCCCCTGACTCACAAAATGAATTTATTGCAGAATGCTCGAATCTTGTGAAACAACACATTTTGCTTGAGAGGCAATCTGCAAAGTACTTTGCAATAATAGTAGATTCCACACCAGATTCTTCCCATATTGAACAAACAACATTTCTTTTGAGATACGTACTTTTAAAAGAAACGCAGTATGAGATTCAAGAAAGATTTCTTAAGTTTGCAGATTGTAGCAACAAAAGAGGGGAAGAAATTGCTCAGTTGATAACTGATACATTGAAAGAACATGCTATTCCTCTTAGTGATTGTAGAGCTCAAGGCTACGATAATGGGGCAAATATGGCCGGAAAATACAACGGCGCACAAACAAAAATGCAAGAACAATGCTCAACAGTAATTTTTTCACCTTGCAGTTGTCACACACTCAACTTATGTGGAAATGCTGCTGCTGAATGCATACCTGAAGCAATAACCCTTTTCGGAACAATTCAAACTGTGTACCACCTGTTCAGTTCCAGTGCTAAGCGGTGGGAATTACTACAAAACCGTATTGGTTGTTCTCTTCATGGTATGTCTGAAACAAGATGGTCAGATCATGTTGAATGTGTAAAGCCTTTTGCAGCTCACTTGCCTGGCATTAAATGAGCACTGGAAGACCTCCTAGAACTAAATTTGATGGCCAAAACAAGAAATGAAGTCCATGGAGTTTTATTATGTGTGACATCTTTTGCCTGTGTGTTAATGTCAGCCATGTGGTACAAAATATTAGCTGGCATAGATATTTGCAACAAGGTCATCCAAGCTAGAGATGCCACACTGGATGTTGAAGTAGCAAACATAGAAACTCTCCTCACAGAGCTGACAAAACTTCGAAAGAACTGGAAATGCATGTGGAATGAAGCCAAATTGGTTGCGTCAAACCTAAATATAGAAATAAAACTCTCCCATAGATGTGATGAGGTTAGGCGCAAGAGGGCCAGGCCGCATGATGACAGCACACCTGATGCTAACTTGGAAGAAATGAATGACACAGATGATACTCCAGAAGAGGCCTACTTCAGAAAGTGTGTGTTTTATGTTTTGGTAGACAATGTTATAGCAGGATTAACTGTCTGCTTCAATGCTGTTAAGCAGTTGGCAGAAAAAATTGATTTCTTGTGGAAATATCTCACCATGCCCAAAAGTGATGTGGAGAGAAAAGCTTTATCTTTATCAGAGCAATATCCCGCTTACCTTAATGGTGATGATTTCGGAAAAGAAATGCAACATTTACCCTCAGTACATAAAGCAAATTTTGTAAATGCACAGTTAAAGCCATTAGATCTGTTGAACTTGTTAACAGAGTACAGACTTGGTGACCTGTTTCCAAATATTTGTGTTAGCTTAAGAATACTATTAACAATTCCAGCAACAGTAGCTTCTGGAGAGAGGTCATTTAGCAAACTTAAGCTAATTAAGAATTATTTAAGGTCTACAATGTCTCAGGAACATCTTGTGGATTTATCCAGGCTAAGTATTGAATCAAACATTGCCAGAACAATTAATTTTCATGCTGTGATTCAAAATTTTTCACACAAAAAGGCCAGGAAAGCTCTTTTTTAAAAGTAAACAGTAAGTTTATCTACCTTGTTCCAATGTGAATTCTTTCTCCTTATCTGTATTGTAGCATAAACAAAGATGTTCAAATCAAATGTGCTTTCTTATCTCTGATCCTCTTTTATTTTATTTATATTTAATTATATTTATCGTGGAGGGAGAATAAGAGCATAAGGCCTTAAATGCAGAAAATTAACAGAGCGTTCCACTCCACCCCTCTCTCGTCTTCCATACCCTTTTTGACCTTACAGGCTACAGCTCATGGCACAAAACCGTAGTGGATAAAAACAGAATGACTAATGGAGAAGGGAAGGGGCCCAAAAGAAACTTTGTACCTCCTGATAAAATTCCTCTCAGAGGCCCTGGGCCCATGGACAAGCAATGTTGGGGAGCAGGTGCCACCATGTTCTATATATCAGAGTATTTGGAGGTATAACCCAGCATCCCAGGTTAGGATCTGGCAGCTTTAATATGGAACTAAAGGATGGAATAATGTTTCATTTGTCTGTCTGTTTCTGTCAGTTTTTATTCTAATTGCAGGTCTCTATGACAGAAGGTGACTTATAAGTTAAAACAAAAGCATGTTACAATAATCACGGTTGCAGTAAAAATATAATACATATAGCAAATAAAACACAACTATGGGGTCACATCATCATCATCATCAGTAGTAGTTAGTAGTAGTAGCAGCAGCAGCAGCAGCAGCAACAGTAATAGCAAATTTATATACTGCTTAATGCCAAATAGGTGTCTGAACAATTTATTAAACTTTTAAAACTGAGAGCATAGAGATCCTATAAAATTAAGTGAAAACACAAAGCAGAAGAATAGACATTCACAGAGCTAAAACAGTTCTAAACCACTGTGTGAATCCAAAGATCTATCCCCACCAGCATCTGAGCTCAAACCACAGCTGCAAGCACAGGCAGAAGCACTTCTACAGGAGGCCCAGGACCTGCTGTTTTCTGGTGGGTTCCAAGACCATTCAGGAAATAAATGGAAGCTTCAAGTGTAGGGAGAAAGAAACCTTTTTAATATATAAATTTTGCCACTTCCTTCTTGTTTCAGAAATCTTGGACCATGTAAGACAGAAGTCTAGCATAGTCCTGGAGCACCCCTGAGCTGTGCTAGAACCAGAGCTTGGAAAAGTTACTTTTTTGAACTACAACTCCCATCAGCCCAATCCAGTGGCCATGCTGGCTGGGGCTGATGGGAGTTGTAGTTCAAAAAAGTAACTTTTCCAAGCTCTGGCTAGAACCCATCTTGCATACTTGTGGCCTTCAACATGGGAAAGGAAAAATAAGGTGTTGGATGCAACAGGCATGGGAATGTGGTGTTCTAGCATTGCCTGGGGAATCCTTGGGATACTGAATCCCATTGCCTGAGCTCTCTAACGCAGAAGACAGCCTTTAAAAACATCACCTTCTCACTGCATTAGGAATCTTTGAGTATGCACAGTGAGGCTCAGCTATGCCAACCTTCTTTGCATATGCTTGGAGTGAAGTGTGGATGACCATTCCAGAGTTTTGTCAAAGTGGAATAATTTCATCTAATGGCTTCCCTTAAAATCCCAGCCAAGTTTGGTAATGGCTTCCATTACTGTTCTAGCCAAGCTTGGTTTATCACAAGAAAAACAGAGTTTAGCATGAATTAAAAGCTCTTTCTTTATACCCTCAATTGCTTGGGTTAAAATTGCCATTACACTTGAGGATAATAGATGGGGATAATATCATGAATAACATAATGAAGAGACTCAAACATCCATGTCACAAAATGTAAACAAGTATCTAATTCATATGCTGTTATTCTAATATTGTGTGACAATAAAGTCTTGGCTATGTTTCATTAAAAGAAACTGTAGCTACTGATAACCCTCGTTCTAATTGTGAATGTAAGTGCTGTGCTTTCATAGCTTTTAATTTAAGTTAGAAATATGAAGAACTATGGTCCTGCTTAATTAAAGTCAAATTATCAAAGTTTTTTTTTAAAAAAAGGTATCAATTGCCACAGCAAATTCTCAGAATTGTGTTCAGTAGTGCCTTTCCTTTTTATATATGCATTCCTCCTATGAGGATATGTGAGAATAGAAATAAGCACACGCACACACATTAGACATCCCTCCTTTCTGAAATGTTTTGAACACTTTTGTTTTTAAAAAAATTGTTATAGAAACAATTTCATCACTTATTTCACTCAAGCTTCTACAGTAGGAAAGTTAAACATTTTATTGCACATAAATATCTCTTTGATAGAGACAGGATTTGACATTTCATTGTTGAGAAGGCAAGATTTGCAGCAAGGTTTGAAGGCTGGCTCTCAAAGATTAAATTACCCAACCCCCAAAAAGTTTGGGTTTTTTTAGAACTTCCTTTGGACCCAGAGATGTCATGTGCAGGTGGGGAATCATCACTCCAGCTTGTGTAAGGCTGTCTTGCTGAATTCCTCTGACTTCTACAGGGAAGGGTCATAGCTCAGTGGTCGAGCATCTGCTTTGCATGCAGCAGGTCCCAGGTTCAGTCCTCAACATCTCCAGGTAGAACTGGGAAGCATCTTAAACCCTGGAGAGACACTACCAGTCAGTGTTGTCAACATGGGGTTAGATGGACCAACAGCTCAGGACAAGGCAGCTTTCTTTGTTTCTATGTATCTATTTCCCCATGCTGATACAACCCCTTTCCCCCATACCTTTCCAGCAAGTCTGTTACCCTGAGAAGCAGCTTTTGCAGCAGCCCTGTAGCCAGCCTTCCTGGCTCGGTGGGGCATTTTGGGGGGAGCCATAGTGCCAGCCAATCATGCACATGTGTGCATGCACATGCACACACACACTGGTGGAGAGGATGTGAGAGCCAGGCCAGGGAAAGGGAAAGTCAGTCACTTTCCCTCTAACTCTTCTTATATCCAGAAAGTATGTTAACTTACATGAATGAACTTTAATCTGTTGAATTGTCTCTTTTTAGAGATCCCCCAGAATACCAGACTCAAAAAACTTGACTTTGCCTTTAGCTACAGTAGTCTTTCACCTGTAGTCTGTCCTTGTGTTCTGATTCTTCATGAACTGAATCACTTTGGTAATGACAATGAACTCCTGGGCTTGGGTTTGATGCTGCATTGGGTATCCCAGTTTTAGATTCCTCCTGAAAAACAAACTTGTTCATACTACACGTTTAGGAAGGGCAGAGAGAAAATACATACTTTAGGGTATGTTTGTTAACTCCTCTTGAGAGTCCCTCCTTCTAGTCTTTTTCTTGATCTTTTGATTTTCCTTCCTGTTGGACAATCAAGGGAAAACTTTTATAACTGGCTGCTATATAAAGGTCTAACTAAGCAACTGGATTTTTTAAATTGGTTGCTGCATTGATTTTTACCCAGAAACCCTGAAAAGTCTTTATACTGAGCTGCACATATTGGGGAAATCAGAAATTAAGCCTGAGTTACAGCCTACGTGGCCAGCTAGCTAGCTAACTGTTGTGTACACAGCAATATTTCTGTTCCTCTAGGGCTGTTTACAGCTTTTGCCATCAAGTACTTAAGAAAAAGATGAAGAAATTGACACTATGTGAGTATAGTGAGTGCTTTGAAACAGTAAAGGGTAACGTAAGGTAGGCATTTTTCAGATCACTTTTAGTTATCCCTTTATTTAACCCTTTAGCAATGTACCCAATCCTGTTCTACTCATTATAATAACTGCAGAATAAACAAACTCTTACTTCTTATTGCAGGCAAACATACATGCTTCTTTATTGCTGGCTAGGAAGAGAACACAATGGAAACTGAAACTGAAAACAGATGAAAGGAATGTCTAAGGGGTGGAGTCTAACTCTAACCCATAATACAAAATTATAATATTTAACTCTTCAAGGGCCATGTCAGTATACAGGCTGGTTTCTTTCATGATCATTTAAACGATCATGAAAAATCCACACTCAGTCAGGGAAGGTCTTGAGTGAGCAGACTTTGGGGGGCTCTTCCAGATGAGGCTTTTGTTGTGCACTCACCCTGTCTTATTGATTCAGGTTTTTTTGGAGGGTCCTATTCTGAAATTGTTCCTGTTCTTAAAACAAGCGGTCATTCTTTAAATTGAGGTTGTCATTAAGAACATAAGAACATAAGAAGAGCCTGCTGGATCAGGCCAGTGGCCCATCTAGTCCAGCATCCTGTTCTCACAGTGGCCAACCAGGTGCCTGGGGGAAGCCCGCAAGCAGGACCCGAGTGCAAGAACACTCTCCCCTCCTGAGGCTTCCAGCAACTGGTTTTCAGAAGCATGCTGCCTCTGACTAGGGTGGCACAGCACAGCCATCATGGCTAGTAGCCATTGATAGCCCTGTCCTCCATGAATTTGTCTAATCTTCTTTTAAAGCCATCCAAGCTGGTGGCCATTACTGCATCTTGTGGGAGCAAATTCCAAAGTTTAACTATGCGCTGAGTAAAGAAGTACTTCCTTTTGTCTGTCCTGAATCTTCCAACATTCAGCTTCTTTGAATGTCCACGAGTTCTAGTATTATGAGAGAGGGAGAAGAACTTTTCTCTATCCACTTTCTCAATGCCATGCATAATTTGATACACTTCTATCATGTCTCCTCTGACCCACCTTTTCTCTAAACTAAAAAGCCCCAAATGCTGCAACCTTTCCTCATAAGGGAGTCGCTCCATCCCCTTGATCATTCTGGTTGCCCTCTTCTGAACCTTTCCCAACTCTATAATATCCTTTTTGAGATGAGGCGACCAGAACTGTACACAGTATTCCAAATGCGGCCACACCATAGATTTATACAACGGCATTATGATATCGGCTGTTTTATTTTCAATACCTTTCCTAATTATCCCTAGCATGGAATTTGCCTTTTTCACAGCTGCCGCACACTGGGTCGACATTTTCATCGTGCTGTCCACTACAACCCCGAGGTCTCTCTCCTGGTCGGTCACCGCCAGTTCAGACCCCATGAGCGTATATGTGAAATTCAGATTTTTTGCTCCAATATGCATAATTTTACACTTGTTTATATTGAATTGCATTTGCCATTTTTCTGCCCATTCACTCAGTTTGGAGAGGTCTTTTTGGAGCTCTTTGCAATCCCTTTTTGTTTTAACAACCCTGAACAATTTAGTGTCATCAGCAAACTTGGTCACATCACTGCTCACTCCTAATTCTAGGTCATTAATGAACAAGTTGAAAAGTACAGGTCCCAATACCGATCCTTGAGGGACTCCACTTTCTACAGCCCTCCATTGGGAGAACTGTCCATTTATTCCTACTCTCTGCTTTCTGCTTCTTAACCAATTTCTTATCCACAAGAGGACCTCTCCTCTTATTCCATGACTGCTAAGCTTCCTCAGAAGCCTTTGGTGAGGTACCTTGTCAAACGCTTTTTGAAAGTCTAAGTACACTATGTCCACTGGATCACCTCTATCTATATGCTTGTTGACACTCTCAAAGAATTCTAATAGGTTACTGAGACAGGACTTTCCCTTGCAGAAGCCATGCTGGCTCTGCTTCAGCAAGGCTTGTTCTTCTATGTGCTTAGTTAATCTAGCTTTAATAATACTTTCTACCAGTTTTCCAGGGACAGAAGTTAAGCTAACTGGCCTGTAATTTCCGGGATCCCCTCTGGATCCCTTTTTGAAGATTGGCGTTACATTTGCCACTTTGCAGTCCTCAGGCACGGAGGAGGACCCGAGGGACAAGTTACATATTTTAGTTAGCAGATCAGCAATTTCACTTTTGAGTTCTTTGAGAACTCTCGGGTGGATGCCATCGGGGCCCGGTGATTTGTCAGTTTTTATATTGTCCATTAAGCTTAGAACTTCCTCTCTCGTTACCACTATTTGTCTCAGTTCCTCAGAATCCCTTCCTGCAAATGTTAGTTCAGGTTCAGGGATCTGCCCTATATCTTCCACTGTGAAGACAGATGCAAAGAATTCATTTAGCTTCTCTGCAATCTCCTTATCGTTCTTTAGTACACCTTTGACTCCCTTATCATCCAAGGGTCCAATTGTCTCCCTAGATGGTCTCCTGCTTTGAATGTATTTATAGAATTTTTTGTTGTTGGTTTTTATGTTCTTAGCAATGTGCTCCTCAAATTCTTTTTTAGCATCCCTTATTGCCTTCTTGCATTTCTTTTGCCAGAGTTTGTGTTCTTTTTTATTTTCTTCATTTGGACAAGACTTCCATTTTTTGAAGGAAGACTTTTTGCCTCTAAGAGCTTCCTTGACTTTGCTCGTTAACCATGCTGGCATCTTCTTGGCCCTGGTGGTACCTTTTCTGATCTGCGGTATGCACTCCAGTTGAGCTTCTAATATAGTGTTTTTAAACAACTTCCAAGCATTTTCAAGTGATGTGACCCTCTGGACTTTGTTTTTCAGCTTTCTTTTTACCAATCCCCTCATTTTTGTGAAGTTTCCTCTTTTGAAGTCAAATGTGACCGTGTTGGATTTTCTTGGCAATTGGCCATTTACATGTATGTTTAATTTAATAGCACTGTGGTCACTGCTCCCAATCGGTTCAACAACACTTACATCTCGCACCAGGTCCCGGTCCCCACTGAGGATTAAGTCCAGGGTTGCCGTCCCTCTGGTCGGTACCATGACCAACTGGTCTAGGGAATAGTCATTTAGAATATCTAGAAACTTTGCTTCTTTGTCATGACTGGAACACATATGCAGCCAATCTATGTCCGGGTAGTTGAAGTCACCCATTACTACCACATTTCCTAGTTTGGATGCTTCCTCAATTTCATATCTCATCTCAAGGTCTCCCTGAGCATTTTGATCAGGGGGACGATAGATCGTTCCCAGTATTAAGTCCCTCCTGGGGCATGGTATCACCACCCACAACGATTCTGTGGAGGAGTCTGCCTCTTTTGGGGTTTCGAGCTTGCTGGATTCAATGCGTTCTTTCACGTATAGAGCGACTCCGCCACCAATACGTCCTTCCCTGTCCTTCCGATATAGTTTATATCCAGGGATAACCGTATCCCATTGGTTTTCTCCATTCCACCAGGTCTCCATTATGCTCACTATATCAATGCTCTCCTCTAAGACCAAGCACTCCAGTTCTCCCATCTTGGTTCGCAGGCTCCTAGCATTAGCGTACAGGCACTTGTAAGCAGTGTCTCTCTTCAAGTGTCTTTGGCACTTGTGGTTAGGCCTGTGGTAATTTTGCTCTTCTGAATTTATATCCTGTGGCCCTGCTCTCACAATGCCTACTTCTAGGCCTACCCCTTTTAAAATTTCATCATTTCTTTGGTTTTTATCCCAGGGGGGAGGTTTATTCCGAACCGGACCTTTCTCAGCTCCTGTCAGGTTTTCCCCCTCAGTCAGTTTAAAAGCTGCTCTGCCACCTTTTTAATTTTAAGTGCCAGCAGTCTGGTTCCATTCTGGTTCAAGTGGAGCCCGTCCCTTTTGTACAGGCCCGGCTTGTCCCAAAATGTTCCCCAGTGCCTAACAATTCCAAACCCTTCCACCCGACACCATCGTCTCATCCACGCATTGAGACTGCGAAGCTGGGCCTGTCTGGCTGGTCCTGCGCGTGGAACCGGTAGCATTTCAGAGAAAGCCACCTTGGAGGTCCTGGCTTTCAGCATCCTACCTAGCAACCTAAATTTTGCTTCCAGGACCTCATGGCTGCATTTCCCCATGTCATTGGTGCCAACGTGCACCACGACCACTGACTCCTTCCCAGCACTGTCTACCAAACTATCTAAACTATCTAAATTGTCTGTCATGTCACAAAATAAAAAGAAGACAATATCCCAAAATAATCCTGGGGGGGGGAAGCACAGTTCTAGGGGATGCCCCCATTCCCTCCCCCAATCTACAGGGCTCTTTGAGGAGATGCAGGGCAGTGTAGTGAGAGAAAGAAGTCCCACTTGAACTTCTCTGAATTCAACCCATAGTAATTATACTAATTTTATCAACACCACTCAAGCAGTGGCCCTTTTATTTTTACGTTAACAGATTTGTGTCCTTGGCATACATCCCAATGCTCAGGTCCCATTGATATTTATAACATGAGCTACTCAGTATGCATTAGCTGGAGAGTTGGACAGAAATATGAGTGTTCCTAAGGAATAATCACATATGGCCTGCAACATGGGACATGATTGGAAATGCCTACACAGTGTCCGTGTTGCACACATTTGTGGGAGGTTTCCCCCCCTAAAAACTCTTTCCTCTAGCAACGAACTATCACACTCTCACATACAAACACATGCCTCTGTTTATACTCTGACAAGTTTACAAAGCAGCATGAGGTTCAGCAGAGGGTGATGGGGAAAAGAAAGACTGATAAACAGCACATGTTCAAGTTATTGCTTATACACAAGGAGAAAATTTTATTGTTTTCATTAAATTATAAATGTTGAAAAAAATTCAGCACTGGCAAAGAGATGTCTTAAAGCGCTGAGGACAAGATCAAACTCTGCATTACCCTCAGGTCAGTTCCCAGAAGTCACTTTTAATACCTCCTGAGTTCAGTCAGATATGCGTAGCAACTCCACAGTAGCACATAATAATTACCAACCACTGCCAACCATCTCAACTGTCCTAGAAGGATTTCATTATCAATTGTATCAAAAGCCACAGAGAGGTCCAAAAGAATCAGTACAGGGACATTCCTACTGTCCAAGTCTAGTCACAGCCTGGTCATTGAAAAGGGCCACTAAAGCAGTCTCCATCCCAAAGCTTGGTATGAGACATATCTAAGACCACTTGAAACTGCTTTGATGGAGCATCTACTCAACCAATTTGTCCCAAAACTTACATTCAGGACTACACTGTAATTATTTAATTAACCCAGTCTAGTTATGGTTTCTGAGGTTGAGGCAAATAAGTGTGTGCTTTAAGGCAAAGGTTATCATACTCTTTGTAAAAAGAAGTTAAGTACATAAATAGATATCACACACACACACACACACACACAGTAGGCCGCATTTATCCATGCATCACAATGCAACAAAAATTTCCAAGCAATTTATCTGGCTCCTACAGAGAAACTTCTAGAAATGGGCTAGACGTGAGCAGAGGTGCCAAGAGAATTTCCTGGGCCTGGTACACTGTATGTAGATTGGGCCCCCTACATTCCCATCCATCCCCCTACAATCTGTTAGTAAGAACTGCTGCTTATGTACATATTTATTTATACCTATTTAACAAATTTTATATACTGCTTCAATGTAAAGACTTCTAAGCGGTTTACAAAAACATTAAAAATTATCAATAAAACAGGTAAAAACAAGTCATTAAAACATATTTAAAATAATTAAAACAGCTACTAACTAAAAAGATTAAAACAGATCAACATCTATGTGTCTGGATAGTCTTGCCTAAACAAAAAAGGTTTGAACCAACACCGAAAGGAATACAATGAAGGTGCCTGCCTGATGTCAATAGACAGAGATCCAAACAGTAGGTGCTGCCACACTAAAAGAATGGTTTCTTACAAGTGTGGAACGAGTATTATGTGGCACCTGTAATAGTGCCTGTTCTGCGGAGTGAAGTGCTCGAGTGGGCGCATATGAGGTAAGGTAGTCCCAAACTGTTAAGGGCTTTATATACCAGTATTAACACCTTGAACTCGGTGCAGTAACAAAATGACAACCAGTGCAGAACTCTGAGCAGAGCTGTTATATGATCTCACTTGTGTGAGCAATCTAGCTGCAGCATTCTACACTAATTGCAGTTTCCAAGGCAAGTTCAAGGAAAGCCTGACATAGAATGCATTGCAGTAATCTGGTCTTGAATATTGATATTACCAACATGAACAGTTGTTTTGAATCCACAGCCTTGATGTAAGACTTGGTTTATTTAACAGACTTTAACCTGCCTTTCAGAGTTCCTGCCCTCACAAGGCATTTTACATTATAATTATATAATTATTAAATAACATTTAAACAGATTGGAGCAGCTAAAAAAATCACATCAGGTTGACTGAACCAACTCTCAGCCTAACCTACCTCCCAGGATTGTTGGAGGACCCAGGAACAAAAGAAAAGCACAAATATATCATGTCATATTCACAAACCATGCAGTGAGGAAGAAAAAACATGAAAAAGGCAGCCCCCCCCACAATTGCTCTAACTGCAACATTCCACAGTTCTAATAATTCACAGCAAAATACAAACACACAAACACACACACGAATATGAATATACTGTAAGCATCTAAGGCCAGTCTTTCCCAACCTTTGGGTCCCCAGATGTTGCTGGACTACAGTTCCCATAATTCCTGACCATTGGTCATGCTGGCTGGGGCTGATGGGAGTAGTAGTCCAGCAACATCTGGGTACCCAAAGTTAGGAAAGGCTGCTTTAGACAAGCGGCAGTGTCAGGTACCACTGAAGAAACACATGGGTTGATCTCAGAGAAGAGTAAAAATTCAGAATTCATTTTATTTATTAGTTATATTCGTATGCTGCCCCATGACATAAAGTTCTCTATACTTGTGACTGGACTCATTAAAAAAAGAAAATGTCAGAATCCATAAAATCTATGGAAAGAAATTCTAAATACTATAGCTTTCTGTACTGGCCAGGCATGTGCACTGAAACTGGTACAGTCATGTGGCAGATGTCAAACCTTCAGAAATCTAATCCCCTTGCCTCCAAAAACAGTTACCATTTGTCAAAATGCTGTGTGGAAACCTGCAAAAGTAACTGAGGAACATATGATTGCAAGATCATATTTGGTTTGCACTAATAATAAAGTTGTCTACAAGAAAAGCAGAACTGATCTGCAGAAGTCTTGAACCAATGAGAGATGGAAAAAATTGAGAATTGGAGATATACCAGTATCAGATACAGACAAGATAAGAGTCTCAGGATGGAACAAATTAAACTATATCAGCAGAAAGTGCCAGTAAAACTTTAGAACTGTGATGCCACTATATCAAGAGGCAGACTGATAAGAAAAACCTATTAGATATATAGAGCATGCTTTCCATAAAAGAGGGGGGTAGTGATAGTAAGAAGTAGAATTGGTACTGGGAACACCAGCAGATTATTATTATTTTGTTCCTCAATCTCCTGTATTATTATTTAACAACATTTGTTTGCAGCATCACAAGCACACATAGCCTTAGTTTTATGGCACGTATCCTAGTCATCTCTGCTGTAGTTTCATTGCTCACAACTTCTCAGTAAAGCCTGGTCTCACCAGAGGGCACTTAGGATTGATCATGTTAATGGTTTGGTCAGGTATTCATTCCATAAATCAGGTGTGGAGAACCCTTTTCAGCTAGAGGGCAGTTGTTTCCCTGAGCAACCTTTCAGGGGCCACTTGTCAATGGTAGGCATGGTCAGAGGCAAAAGTGCATGAAGCAATGAATGAAAATTTTACCTTTGTCCAATAGTCTCTACACACACACACACATACCTCTGTCCTCCATCAAAGCAAGCAGGAATCATTATCAGAGTTCAAGAACACATTCCAGTTGGGGGAGGGAACACCCAAGGAGATGTGAAGCAAGGCTGAAGAGAGGGTGTAGCCAAGGAGAGAGGGTGTAGCCTTGGTAGACTCCCGAGGGCCAGAAAGAGAGGTCTGGAGGATCATATCTGGGGGGCCCGCCTGTGATTCCCTACCTACCCCTGCCATAAATTAGCCATGCCAGAAACAGCAAGCCTTGTAAACCCAGATTGCAAATCCCCAGAAAATTCTGGAATCCCAGAGGACTGGAAAAAAATGTGTAGCAGACCATAATAGGTCTCTCATCCCAACAGAGATCCTGTGCGCCTACAGTTTCCACATTGATAACATGTTGTGTCCATGGCAAAAGGCAACACTGAAACAGCCTATAAACATAGCATATGAAAAACATCATTGGTGGATAAGGCATTTTAAATAAGCATTGTTATTGTTGTTGTTGTCATCATCTATTTATTTTTATTTATTATTTATTATTAAATTTATATCCTGCCCTTCCTTCCAGTAGGAGCCCTACAGTATCATCATCATCATCATCATCATCATCATCATTATATGTAATATATATATCATCATCATCATCATCTGATCAAACTTATGTCCCACAGCTTGTTTGGGGCTCTTGAGAACCTGGGAAAAGCCTATGGTTGTCAGGAAGGTCATGAACTCCTGAACCACACCCATTAACCTAGATATTGAAGCCTAGTAGAACAAAAAGCCCTTGGAACCTCAACACCAAACCAGGAAGACTCTGCTATGGAGTGATGTACTTGGTACACTAGTGTCTCCCCAATACATATCACAATGAACACATGCTCATAATCCTTCCATCATATGACAGGTTAGGACTAAGGATGGTATCTCTATAGACATCCTTAATAAGGGCCATAGCTCAGTGGTAGAGCATCTGCTTTGAATGCAGAAGGTTCTAGGTTCAATCCCTGGCATCTCAGATAGGTCCAGAAAAGCATCTCTAGGTAGTATGGTAAAGACTCCTGCCTAAAACCCTGGAGAGCCACTGCCGGTCAGTTTAAACAATACTGAGTGAGATGGACCAATGGTCTGACTCCATAAGGCAGCTTCCTATGTAATACTCTGTCCCCAGATTTGCTCCATAAATTGGTACAAAGCTGAACACCAGACTGGAGTCAGCTGGGCAAATGCAAGATCTTCAACTTCATCCAGCCAGCTCTCAGAGATACAAGCCAGGCTGGCAACCACAGATTCTTTCAGAATTAAATTATTGATTAAGGATGTTCCAATAACCTGACATTTAAAAGCAGCAGCTGAATGAAGAGGGACAGCTGGTCAAATATCCTGCCTTTCCATGGTTACATGACAGCTGGCCAGGTTGGGGTATAGCAGTGGACTTGAAGCCTTTGTTTCTACATTGAATTGTCCCAGACCAATACCATATCTCTCTTGCGTTGGCACAACTGGAATTGCTAAACTGCCCCTACTTCACCCAGGCTATTTCTATTCCTTGCCAAAAATATCCTCAGGGCCACCTAAACAAAAAGAGACCTAAACAAGTACCAAACATCAACCCAGAGTAAAAGACCCATTCACTTGGCTCTTACTGGGGGAAGTTCTTAGTCAGCTACTATTCCATCTGGCTCACTCTCACTGAGGAGCAAAGCAAGTGGCACTCAGGTAAGACCCCTTCGTTTCAGCAGAGCTCACATTCTCTTATTTATTTGTTTGTTTGTTTGTTTGTTTGTTTATACCCAGAGCTTGGCAAAGTTACTTTTTTGAACTACAACTCCCATCAGCCCCAGCCAGCATGGCTACTGGATTGGGCTGATGGGAGTTGTAGTTCAAAAAAGTAACTTTGCCAAGCTCTGTTTATACCCCACCTTTCTTTTCATGATAGAAACCCAAGGCGGCTTACATATGGTTCCCAGGCAGTCTCCCATCCAGGAACTGACCAAACCTGACCCCGCTTAGCTTCAGCAGGGTGGTGGCCTCATGTGCCTTCAGATCACAGCCTGGGACGATGGTACTCTTGTGGATCTTGGCTGAAGCTCAACTTTGGAAATCTGAATTTGCTTTTATTTGACAAGATCAAAACTCTCGAGGGAAATCAGTCTTCATATTCTTGCACACAAATGATTGGTCTTGCAACTAAATGTATGGTGACGATGATAACTGCCAGATGAAATGGTAAGAGCAAAGAGGATAAAAGGTTAACCAGTCTGTAGAATTGTGTTCTGGGGGATTGGACCATCTTACAGTTTATTGGGTTTGTGATATGCTGGGACAACTCTTTAAAAACAATTTGGGTCTAGGATTCACTAAGGACCACCTCAGCTTTTATATCTAGCCTTCATCTAGAAAGCTGGGTATTTAGTGTTGCCAGTCTCATGCTGTGGAATGCTCTTCCAGGAGAGATTTGGCAGGCATCCTCACTGCTAATTTTCAGACATCTCTTGAAAGCCTTTTTATGCTGACAAGCCTATTTAGTTGTTTAAACTTTTTTCAGGATGAGCCAGTCATCTTATTGATTATTCTGCATTAATTTTATAGTATTTTTTTCATGGTACTTGCATACTGTGTTTTACACAACCTGGGTATATTATATGAGGGGGAGATCTATAAATATTTTTGTAAAAAAATAAAAAATAAATGGAGCATCTCCTATATAAGTAGTCCATTCCCAAAAGTAGGCAAAATGAAAGCTGCTGAAACTCAAAAAGATCAGGTTCTGAGTAAGGCTGATTAACGGCTGTGATGTGACTCTCCTCCCTTAAAAATAATGATGTGAATTAGCCTCACATGACAAATATATGTGAATTTGTCAGTCAGGGCAGAAGAATACGGAGAGAAAATTGTAGCACTCAGTATGACAGAACATTTTGAAGAGATGCTTCAAGAGAAAATTATTTCTACTGTTCAGGGCATCCTCAGAAATTGTGGAGATTGGTGCAAGGACATTGGGCTGAACATAGAGAACATCTTGTTCTTGTGACTCCAGTCAATGCTCACCCCATCTCACTCACTGCTTATGGAGCAGTAAGGACCAAGCATCCGTAGCAAGCTCTAGAAAGTCTGTAGGCAGCAGGAAAAATAAACAAGATTCAGAGAGAAAAAACATAAACTCCCTACCACCATGTATAAACTCCCCACTATGGCCAGAAATGGAGAACTTAAAACAAAAATGTAACATTTCAACAATAACTTGATGGATTTTGCTTTCTTGGACAGCCCTTTTATTAGCAAGCTGGGTGATTTTTTATTGTTATTATTTTGTATAACTGAAAAGCTAAGCCAGCATAGTATGAACATTTAGAAACATTGCCATGGCAGCAAAATAAGGGACTGATATACAGCACAATTAACTCTGGTAGCAGTTCCTTGCACTCTGGCAAATTTTACTCACCGTGATGAGGTAAATAACATTCTAACTTTTATGAAGGGCTAAAAATAAAGGAACCCAAGGGGCAAGCAGCACTGATTAAAACTCTCTGTTGAATGCAAACTGTGAACATACTGTAGTTATTAAAAAAAAGCTGTAAGCAGAATATAAAATTTTCTCACTCTGTGAACACCTCTTTTTTTTCAATGAAGTAGTTGATAAATCAGTGAAAAGAAAAGAAAATGTAAAAAGAGCTTTCCATCTGGCCATCTTGATTCAAGCTAACTAACTTGCCTGCTTTGAGGAAATCTTTCTACCAACCACATCTGTTCATTGTGCACTTGCTTCATGTGGCAGTTATTTTTAAGGAACCCCACGCTTTAAGGACCCATCGAGATTAACTGCAGTAGGCCAACTCACAATCAAAATAACTCAAAATTCAAAATTAAGGAACACGAGCATTTCTTTGCAAGTTCAGTGTACACAACAATGGACTGTGTGATGCAAGTGGTCATCTTGCTGCTTCATTATGAAGACAAAGGAAATTTTAAGAAAGCAGTGAAATAAATACAGAACTGGAGTGGGACATGATGACTGAGTAAAAACAAAGCACAACCTAAGGCACGATTATGGAGTTTTTAAAGTGTTGCTGTAATACTGAGAAAAACCAGGTTCAAATCCCCACTTAGCTGTGGAGTCCACTGGATGACCCTGGCTCAGTCTTTCAGCCTAATGTATATCAACAGGGTAATGAAAAAATCATGTTTCCTCTCTTTAGCGCCATTGAGGAAGGGCAGTGTTGATATACATGCAATACATAAATATTTAGGGTGTGCACAGGGCCCAAGGTTCACCTTGTATCTGTATCTGTGCATTTTCAAACATTCCAATCTGTTTCTGAGTCGCTCTGTGCTCTCTCCACTTTGATCTGTGCTACAGGTTCTAAGCTGCTCTGAATAAAACAAAGGCCTGTGTTCCTCATTCACTATAATCAGAAATCTAAAAATTGCTGTAACTTTTTCAGCTTTTAACCAAAATGGATTAAATTTACAAGCACTAGAGCCCCTCCAGGGTGGATTAAACCTGCCATATTTCAGACTTTAGCACCCTGCGTTGCCTTGTTATGCAGCCCACACACAGAGCTGATGCACACCATAATAAATGTATCACCTAAGCACTTTTCAGTGCCTTTGATTTTAATGGGAACAATTTAGGCACATGATTAACTCTACCACAGAAACAAATTGGATTTAAAAGTGCTTAACTTTGGGGAAAATTACACCTTATGATGGAGCTGTCAATGTAATTTTCTTTTTATAAAAGCAGTTTTGGATCAGGGCTACATCATGGGAACAGGGGGTTTAACTCTTTTCCATTGCACCCTGGCCTAAACTGCACCCACTAAATATGCTATTAGGAAGGAAACTTGCAGACTTAAGTCCACAAATTTTCCCTTCCATGGCTAATAGCAGCTCAGAGGAACACCTAGATTCAGGCACAGTGCACAGGACAAGAATTAGACCTCCCCTCCCTTCACACCTCCCCTCCATGGCTCCTTCTACAAACTCCAGTGTAACATTTGATGTGGCCTTTAGCATCAAGGTCCATATTGTGAGCTAAGGCATTACTAGTCTCAGAGATGTCACAGATTTTAATTGTTGTTGCTGGTTATAGTGATTTTCCCCCCACCCCTAGGGTTCTCGTTGTTGTTGTTGTTATGTGCCTTCAAGTCGATTACGACTTATGGTGACCCTATGAATCAGCGACCTCCAAGAGCATCTGTCATGAACCACCCTGTTCAGATCTTGTAAGTTCAGGTCTGTGGCTTCTTTTATGGAATCAATCCATCTCTTGTTTGGCCTTCCTCTTTTTCTACTCCCTGCTGTTTTTTCCAACATTATTTTCTTTTCTAGTGAATCATGTCTTCTCATGATGTGTCCAAAGTATGATAACATCAGTTTCATCATTTTAGCTTCTACAGATAGTTCTGGTTTAATTTGTTCTAACACCCAATTATTTGTCTTTTTCACAGTCCATGGTATGTGCAAAGCTCTCTTCCAGCACCACATTTCAAATGAGTTGATTTTTCTCTTATCTGCCTTTTTCACTGTCCAACTTTCACATCCATACATAGATATTGGGAATACCATGGCCTGAATGATCCCGAATTTGGTGTTCAGTGATACATCTTTGCATTTGAGGACCTTTTCTAGTTCTCTCACAGCTGCCCTCCCCAGTCCTAGCCTTCTTCTGATTTCTTGACTATTGTCTCCATTTTGGTTAATGACTGTGCCGAGGTATTGGTAATCCTTGACAAGTTCAATGTCCTCATTGTCAACTTTAAAGTTACATATATCTTCTGTTGTCATTACTTTAGTCTTTTTGACGTTCAGCTGTAGTCCTGCTTTTGTGCTTTCCTCTTGACCTTTCATCAGCATTTGTTTCAAATCATTACTGGTTTCTGCTAAGAGTATGGTATCGTCTGCATATCTTAAATTACTGATGTTTCTCCCTCCAATTTTCACACCTCCTTCATCTTGGTCCAATCCCGCTTTCTGTATGATATGTTCTGCATACAGATGAAACAAATAGGGTGATAAAATACACCCCTGTCTCACACCCTTTTCCTATTGGGAACCAATCGGTTTCTCCATATTCTGTCCTTACAGTAGCCTCTTGTCCAGAGTATAGGCTGCACATAAGGACAATCAGATGCTGTGGCACCCCCATTTCTTTTAAAGCATTCCATAGTTTTTCATGATCTACACAGTCAAAGGCTTTGCTGTAGTCTATAAAGCAGAGGGTGATTTTCTTCTGAAATTCCTTGGTCCGTTCCACTATCCAACGTATGTTTGCAATATGATCTCTGGTGCCTCTTCCCTTTCTAAATCCAGCTTGGATATCTGGCATTTCTCGCTCCATATATGGTAAGAGCCTTTGTTGTAGAATCTTGAGCATTACTTTACTTGCATGAGATATTAAGGCAACAGTTCGGTAATTACTGCATTCTCTGGGATCCCCTTTCTTTGGAATTGGGATATATATTGAACACTTCCAGTCTGTCGGCCATTGTTTAGTTTTCCATATTTCTTGACAAATTTTTCTCAAAATTTGGACAGATTCAGTCTCAGTAGCTTGTAGCAACTCTATTGGTATGCCATCTATTCCTGGTGATTTGTCTCTTCCAAGAATTTTAAGAGCAGCTTTCACCTCATATTCTAAAATTTCTGGTTCTTCATCATATGGTTCCTCCATGAATGAATCTGTCATCCTGGCATCTCTTTTTATAGAGTTCTTCAGTGTATTGCTTCCATCTTCCTTTTATTTCATCTCGGTCAGTCAGTGTGTTCTCCTGTTGATTATTCAACATCCCTACTTGTGGTTTAAATTTTCCTTTCATTTCTCTAATCTTTTGGAATAGGGCTCTTGTTCTTCCCATTTTGTTGTCCTTTTCTATTTCTATACAATAACTATTGTCATAGTTTTCTTTGTCCCTACGTACTAATCATTGTATGGTTGCATTTAGGGTTCTGACCGTGTTTCTATCTCCTTTTGCTTTTGCTTTCCTTCTCTCTTTAACCATTTTAAGAGTTTCTTCATTCATCCATTGAGGTCTTTCTCTCTTTTTAACAAGAGGTATTGTCTTTTTGCATTCTTCCCTGATAATGTCCCTGACTTCAGTCCATAGTTCTTCTGGTTCTCTGTCAACTAAGTTTAAAGCCTCAAACCTGTTCCTTATTTGATCTTTATATTCTTCTGGGATGTTATTTACATTGTATTTTGGCAT